>NW_019154105.1:62998855-63466004 GCF_002288905.1 Enhydra lutris kenyoni | reverse complement strand
GAGTCTCCCTCTGCCCCTCCTAAAATAAATAAATAAATCTTTAAGCAAGACAAAATTATGTATATGAAATAAGAATAAAACAAAACTCTTGGTGTGGAAATAGTGATCAGGAGGGAAAACACAAGTTAACTGTGGCTGTCTCTTGGAGAGGGGACTCGGATGAGTCTCCCTCTGCCCCTCCTAAAATAAATAAATAAATCTTTAAGCAAGACAAAATTATGTATATGAAATAAGAATAAAACAAAACTCTTGGTGTGGAAATAGTGATCAGGAGGGAAAACACAAGTTAACTGTGGCTGTCTCTTGGAGAGGGGACTCGGATGATTTCTTTTTCCTATTTCTATCCATCTGAATTTCTTCAGTGAGCACATATTTTGAAATGAAAAGCAAGACAGAAAAATCAAAACTCCCAGCAGATGAGTTTTTCTTTGCTGTGGTAGGAAATGGAGAAGAAATTAATATCTTTCGATGCGGAAAGTGTCATAAATAAGTGGTATCTGACTATATATTAAATGCATGATGGGTGGGGCCTATTTAAAGGAAGTCTGTGGTAAACCCTTTTGTAAAGGGAGTAATTTTCCTGTAAGTCAGCTGGATTTTCAACTCAGGCTTTCTGAAGTTCTACAAGAAAATCCTCCACAAATGTTGCACGGATGTTTTACCTTTCTGGTTTGTCATTCTGCGAACTCCCCAGCAGTACCCATAGCTCCCACTTGTTGAGCACCTGTTCTGCCTGGCACGGCGCGAAGAGCATTCTCATTTAGTTGACTGTCCTTATGGGTTAGGTTCCCTTCCTCATGAGGAAACCTACATGCAGAAGGTCGAGTGAGCTGCCCAGGACGAGGTGAGGCTGATGAGCGCGCCCTGGGTTCCCAGGCCTTGACTGCATGGCCATGCACGTGGCAAGGAGTGCTGTCCCAGGTCTTGGCATTGCACAGGTCAGATCACTGGTGATTTTTCCCTTGGCATGTTGGCACATCATCTGCTGTCCTCAGGAGCATATTTTGGCCCATAAATCCTATATATTGGGAAGTTCCTGACTTGCTTGTAGGGGAAATAGAGCCGCCTCCAACCAAGTTTTCTTTCTTTCTTTTTTTTTGAAATCGACAATTACCCGGGGACCATACATTTCTTATAGGCAGTGTTGTGGTCTGTTTTTGAGGAAAAGGGTTTTTATTAGTAAAAAAAATTAGTAAAATCGCTGAGAAGGAAGGAAACCCAATTTTTACATTATAGGTACTTATAGGTACTTGACAAAGAGTTGATTTGTTTTTTTTTTGGTCTGGGACATTAATTTGTTACTTTGTTTATTCACTCAGTAGTTAGTCCCATGGAGAACTGCAGAGCCGAGATAACTTTTCAGAATTACCCAGGTGACGCAAGGGGTCAGGCCTTTGAAACTGCTGTGGTGGTCAGCCAGTGGATGCAGGCTTCCCCCAGGGGAGAACCTTAGTGTTGGGTGAAGCAGCTTCCCCTACTGAGGGCAGTTCCTTAGACAGACTTAGCTGGGAGTCATCGGCAGGCAATTCTGGAAGTTGGGGGTATGAGGACCTTGATCCTAAAAGCACAGTTGTGCCGTGCTACATTTTAGGATTGTTGTGAGGATTGAATGAGCTACTGTATGTACAGCTATTGGTACTGAGGCTGGGACATTGTAGATTCTCACTCCACAGCAGCTACTTTCACCAGCTTCTATTTGTCGAGTATCTGCCTATGACTAAGGAAGGCATTCAGATTGCTATTTAGGATAGATCAGAGAGCCTTTCATTTGGCCATCAAATGCTTACACTCTAGAAGGGGACATTCATTCATTCATTCATTCAATAAACGTTTATTGAGCATCTAGTATAGGCTGTGCCCTGGTTTTGGCTCCTGGATGGACCAAAGTTAAGATAGAATCTCTGCTTTTGTGGAGGTTATATTCCTTTTTTTTTTTTTTTTTAAGATTTATTTATTAATGAGAGAGCCAGAGCATTCATGGGGTGAGGGAATGCCAAGCAGACTGCACACTGAGTATGGAGCCAGAGCTGGGACTCCATCTCACGACCCTGAGTTCATGACCTGAGCCGAAATCAAGAGTTAGATACTTAACTGCCTGAGCCACCCAGGTGCCCCAGTATTCTAATGGGAAACTTACAATAAATAAATAAACAGATATGTAAAATACTGGGGTGATAAGTAAACTAGTAAGTTTAAGACATATTCATAACTATCTTCAGTAGAGGAACTTCAAGAATTGAGAGGACAGAGAGATTACTACTGGGTAGGTTTGACGGGAGACTTTGAGGAAGAGGTAACATTTAGGTGAGCCTCATAGACTTCCCACAGGTGGAAATGGAGAAAGGAGAAGTAGGACAGGAACACGTGACAAGGACTCCAAGGTGGGAAAGCACAGGATGGTAAAATCTACAGAGAAAAGCCAGTTTAGTGGAAGGAAGTGTGAGAAATAGCTGATGGAGTGTGCCTTGTATTTTCCTTTGGCCCCTCCAGATCCATTCTCTACCCTTTCCACTCTGTTCTTGCCCCAGGAGGCTGATTTTTATGGCATGCTTGCCTGGGTTTCCTTGTACTCTGGCTTCTGATTGGGTTCAGCCAGTGGGAGGTCCAACAGGAGACTGGAAGGCTGGAGGGGAGAGGGGTTGGTTTTGGAGTGTGGTCAGGGCTTTGTATCCATAATCCATGACTCAGGATGTCTGCCCACCCTAGAATTTTTTTCTTATGTCTATCAGGTGTCCTGTGGGGTAGGATGGGGTTAGTCAGTAGGCTGGTACCAGCCAGCAATACACACGACTGCCTTGCAGCCCCTCTCAAGGCTGACCCTGAAAGGCAATGACAAAGGAATTCCTTCCTATGGATAGACCTTATACAATTCATCTCTACCTTTTTATTTAAGGTAGTTTTTATAGGAGATCTATTTCTCTTTCTCCCCCTTTGTAGCTCAACACTGTAGTAAGGAAAAGTCAAGAATTTCAGCCTCAGACAGATTTTCTTTTAGTGATGTGGCAGTTCATACTTCTCTTCCAAATATGACCTGAAAGGTTAGAGGTGGTAAATGGCTCTTATGGCATTTTGACTATAAATCTGAACTGGAAGAGAATCTGTAACCCATTATCAGATTCTGAATCAAGCTGCCTTGTTCTTCTCCTATTTCTGTTTCAGTGGAAATGTGTGTTTTTACTCTGTCAATGGACAGTTTACATACCTAATATACCTAATATTTAAAGGGAATTATATAATGAATGCTTGACGTGAAAGCGACTAGTTAAATACTTTAACTCCAAGGGATTCCATTAAAGTAATAAGGAAATTACGTTTAATTTTAAATGGTAGAAAGATTTTTTAATGTTATTGCTATTAAGCATGTATTACACATACTCAACCCATTTTTTTTGGCAAATGAATTCCCAAAGCACAATTCATCTTATACAGGTGGAAAGGAAATATTCTTGCAAAATATGTAGTTTGATGTTGCCTTCTTAACTATGGAGAGAAGCATACATTTCCAAAGAATAGAATGTGATGGTTGATTGGAAACTTTTGGTGTTACAGGCTCTTAGCTCTACCTCTTGAAATAAGAAAATGTATATAAATGGGTCCCCAGATGAAGGCGTGGTGGGGTACTTTATAGCCCTAATTGACTCCAGACATAGAGGCTGTGATTTGTAAGCAAGCAGTGACAAGAGGAAGTTAAATCAAAATTAAATTAAGGGAAGGAAGGGAAAAAAAAAGATATCAAGGAGAGGTGATGAATTTTCTGAAAGCTTCTAAATACCTATCTGTGGGTAAGTGGGAAATCTGTGAATATATCTGTTATGTCAAAAGATGAAATCTGGAAACATTTCAGTCCAAAAAAAAAGACCTTCTCTCTGTTTTTAAAAGCCTTTTTTATATTCATTACTTGGTACAGCTCAGTCAGTATGGGCATATTTGCTTCTATACTTTTCCATGACTCAAATTGGCAGTAAAAATCAGTATCTCCCATGATACACATGAAGTGATATTTTGGGAGGGTTGGTTTTTCTGTTTATATTTTGGCATTTTGTTGTTGTTCCAGTTTGTGTAAATAAAATTCTCAGAATGAGAGCCTACCAGACGCTCATCCACACTGAGCGCTATCTTTGCAGGGGGTTCCAACGGTCTTCTTTCCCTGGCCTCCCCCAGCCAGTTAATTCTCAGGCCCGAGAGCACAGGAACTGTGTTGCACTCCCCGTCACAGCACAGAGCACCGTGTAGAGTTCCACACATACTTGGGAAATGAATTAAGCAAAAAGGTGCCTCGGCTTCCTCTTTCTCATCTCCGGCACCGCAGCCACGCAGGTTCAGGCCCTCACCATCCTGACTCCGAGCTGTGATGCAGGCAAACTGAGCCCTCCATCTCCTTTGGAGCCGAGCCACTGGGCTGAAAATGCTGTTTTCATCATGTAACTTTGCTCAGAAGCATTCAGTACTGCGCACTCCCCACACAACGAATTCTCAGTTATTTGGCCTGCGTTCAAAGGCCCTTAGAAAGCTAATACTATCCACTTTCCCACTTTTACACCCGGTGCCCCCTCGATCATCCCACCAGCTTTAACAAACCTACTCCATTTACAGCCTCCTCTGCTTTCTTGTTTTCTTGTTCGGCCTCCCACTGTCTCTCTTGCGTGGCTGGCTCACTCCCCTTCGTTTACTCAAATTCTTCCATCGTTAAAGCCACGTTCTCTCCTGAACTGGTCTCCTTCTCCTGAATTCAAAGCGTTTGCTGCCACATTACTCATTAAGCAAGGGATTCTGGCTGTGACAGCCTTCCTGTGTCTATTTTTGTGTTCTCATGTAACGATTGCATCGTTGCTTAACTTTCCAGGTGTTGTGATGCGGTCTCACAAACTGTATTGCTTGCTTTTGGGTGTGAGGGGTGGGACAGGAGAAGTGGGACTCTGATTTGATGCTTCTTTGTCTTTCCCGCCGGGGCCCTCATAGCCAGCCAGCACTGCAGCCTTGGGATGGGCAGCCACTTCTTCATCATTTTGGGGTTCCCAGGCCTAGCACCAGGCCTGGCCCACAGGAGGGATGCAGTAGCTCATATGTGAGTACACGAATAGAAGGCATTCTCAAATGTGTGTTTACCAGTTTGACTCAAAACTAAATCAACATCAGTGATTTTCCATCTTTTAAAAGCCATAAAAATCCAGTGTTTCATTTAGCCTTTCTTCATCATTAACAGTTCTCCCTCCAGCACTTCTTCCTTTTGCCTGCCTCAGCTTCGTGCTGAAATGTAAATCAATTTCCTCCAATTCTTTGCCCTGTGAAATTGGAGAACAGCTGTTTAGTCACCTCCTTATAAATAACCCTTCACCAAGTTAAATTGCCTTGAGGACTTGCTTTCTCCAGATTAAATTATCCCAAAGCCTTTTCTTTTTCTCATAAAGCCTTTTTAAAAAGAAGCATTTGTTATTTTTTTATTTCTTTTTCTCGCTCTTTGTAAAACTTTATTCTTTTCATAAGTGGCCCACAGGCTACCCTTACAAGGGCCTGGTTAACGCCGCCTGGAATGGCGGGCACCTTGAGTTTCTCTCTTCCTTCTGTCTGGAGCACCGTGTGGACTCTTTTTTATCGCCTGTCCGGTTTAACTTGCTGCTCACTCTTACCCTTTGTTCTGCCTCTTTCTGTGCATTTCTTCAAATGTATAGCTTGATTTCTTCCCATAAACACTATCTTATCACATCAGCAGCCTTACGGCTACAAGTGAGAGACAACCCATTGCAAATTAGCTGGAACGATCGCGGGAATGTATTGATTAGTATCTCTGAAAAGTCTAGTCGTATGACTTAACCTTCGGCATGGCAGGACCCAGGGGACAGAGCAGTGTCACCAAAGGCCTGATTTTTCTTGCTCTCTCTGTTCTGCCATTCATGGTGTTAGGATCTCCCCGAGGGTACCTCCAAGCTCTTGCTTTATGGTAGCCAAAAGCTGTAGTACTTGCAGACTTTCCTTTCCCATACTACTCCATCTGGAGGAAGAGAGAAGCTCTTTCCTTGTAGTATCCATCAGAATCTTGGAAATGACTCGTATGGTTATCCTTAAATCCAGCCCTGTCTCCAAAGGGAAAGGACATATGTTTAGTTGGTCTGCCTAGTACCCAGCCCTGCCGCCGGACCTGTGTCGCTTCCACCTGGTACACAGAGCTTGAGAGGAGGAGAAGTATGATTTCCAGTGGAAATTTGGGGAGCTATTTCCAGGAGGATGAGAGCTGTGGATGTGGGGGGCCACACTTTGAACGGAAGGTGTCTCTGGGAATGAATTCTTTATTCACTTACGATTTATTGAGCATCCAGCATGTGTCACGCATACAAGTAGGTACTGGGCATACATACAAACATGGGTGAGACTTGGAGAAACTCAGTCTAGTGAGAAGACCCACCTAGAGGCAAATAATTAAAACATGTTGTCAAAAGTGGTGTTATCAAAGTATGTAGGGCTACAGAAGTTGACGTGAAGATCTCTTCACTTGGGAGGGGCTGAAGGGGGAATGGCTTCGTAGGAGAGATGAGTCTCCAGCTGAGTATTGAAGAATAAAAGGTATTCCCTAGAATGGCAAAGAAGGGGTATCATCCCGAAGGCCATGGTGAACCACATAGCAAGTTTCAGCAGAGGACTGACGTAATCAGGTACGGATTTTAGAAAGATCCTACTGCTGGCTGTTGGCAGACCCAGCAGAGGTGAGAAGGACTGGCGGCAAGGAAGAAGATCTCTTGAGACGTCGTGAAAGCCTGAGCCAAACTGGTGACCATCGGGACCGAGAACAGATGCAAGATCTGTGTGACAGGATTTGGGACTTGTTAGATGTAGGAGATGAAACATCAGTAGTTCTAGGTTACTTCAAGGTTTAAATTGTGGGTGACCGGGTGGGTGGCCAAATGAGTTGTTTTGTAGTTATTTGAGGTGCCTGCTGAACAACCAAGGGATGTGTATTTGGCAGTTGTCAATACAGAAGTGGACCTCAGGAAAGGTTTCCAAGCCCTAGCCAGAGCTGTAGATGGGGAGACATCAGAGTCCAGCTCGAGGTTGAGGCCTTAAGGAAAGAGCAAGATTGCCAGAGGGGAACTTCAGGTGAGAAGAGGGCCTCGATTGGCAACATTTGGGAGACCAGCAGAGGCAGGAGTCAGAGAAGTCAAGCATGTGGGTCCCTCCAATAATGGAGCTCTTCTTATCTTGATAAAGTTAATGTCACCGGGGATGGCTTGTGGCATGGTGGTTTTGAGCAGCGACTCTGTGCTCTAGTACCTACTGGCGGGTAACTTGTAGATAAACTGGTTTAACCTCATTTTCTGATCTAGGTAATGGTAATAGGGTGGTACCTAATTTTGGAAGGTTGAAAGAGTGAAGCACTTTCAGAGTGCCTGGCACGTAGGAAGTATGATAAAAGTATTTGATAAATAAACACAGAAACTAATAAACACATGTGCACACCCTGCATTTGTAGCTCTGTCTCTCTGAGTTCCCGTTTCACTGGCCAGTAAATCCAAAACCCAAAGCTAGTCCGTTTGGACTTAAATAATTGGCTTGTCTGAAACCTCTGGTGGTTCCAATGCAGTAACGCAAGTATCAGACTTCTTGATGGTTTTCCAGATTATTTATTGGATTATTTTTTGTATTGGCTATTAATTTTACCTCTGACTTTGATGCAGGTTTGTTTCTTCTACATGACATATTTTAAAATTTTTCCTAATACCTTGTAGCATACAACTTTCTGTTTTGCTTTTCCTTTCTTTCTTTCTTTCTTTCTTTCTTTCTTTCTTTCTTTCTTTCTTTTTTTTTTTTTTTTAAGCTTTTCCTTCCTCAGAGTCATTCCTAAAGTTCTGGAATGCTCTATTAGTCGCTCCCCCGCATTTTGGTCAGTTACTGGCATGCTACTTTTAATCAGGCTGCTTTTCTCATCCTCTGTAGGAACTGGCAATATTTTCAACTCCTCTCCATTATGGTCAGGAATATGAACTTGCTGTCTTTTCTTCTTCCTCTTCCATTTTCCCACGTAATGTCTTGAACCGCTGATTAGATCTGTGTGCCCACAATAACATAAGCAGGCATGAAGCTTAAATCTGATTTAAAGGAGTATGTACAGAGTCTATTACTCTCTGAAAGTTTTTTTAGAGTCTAGATGAAAATAGAATGGTGTTCAGGGTGTGCGTATGATGCCGAATCTTTAACACTCGTTGAACCAGACATCGTGTGTGTTCATTTTTAAATAACTGGGTGGGTCACCTTTTTATTTATTATGAACACAAACACTGATGCTAACAACCGGCATGTGAAAGGAAAACAGGCGATAGTGATGAAAACCATTTAATGATTAGTGAGGAAACAAATATTGTTTAATGAAAATAAAAACCATGTCTAAAGGGCCTAATGCTGACTTTTGGAAATATAACCATGTTGCGGTCTGTTGTGTACCCTCTGTCCTGTACAGTAGATATTGTTTAAAATTGCTTGGGAACTGGAGCTTGCAATTGTGAGCCTGGAATGTCCTGCAGATAATTAAGTTGTGGTCAGGCTTTGGAAAAATAAAAAGTTCTCGAACTATGATTTTATAAACATGCTACAATAACATTTCTTTATATTTAACAGTTTCTTATAGAAAGCTGATACTCTCATGAGGCATTGATTAAAGGTAAAACATCAAGAAAGAAAAAATATTAAATTAAAACTTCACTTAGGATGTTGACAGTTGGCTTGTAATATTAAACAGATGTGTATGTTCCTGGGATATTCTTCTTTCTGAACTGAATTGCTAAGTTGTATTTTTTTTAATGACAACTACAAATTTTTGATCAGTTAATAATTTTAAATGCCCTTTCTACAGTCTTCTGTATTCTAACTTCATCTGTAGTTTGAGTCCTTTCGATGATATAATGATTGGTGAAACCTTTGCTGCCGCTTCTAAAGTCTTTCATTTTCTTTCTTTCTTCTCCTGCCTCCCCCCCCCCCAACCCCGGCCCAAAGCTTAACGGGGCTCTTCTGATTTCATGATGCATTCTTGGAGATTGATTCCTTGAAATAATTTTAGGATCATTGGGTGGAATTCTACCCTTTCAGATTTAGGTCTATACTTTACTTCCATATAAATTTCATGTTGGTTTTTGAGCGCACAAGTTGACCTACCTTGTGGTATTGTGTTTGTGTGGTCAATTGTAAAGGCTTCATGAGATGTCTGTATAGCCAGCCATGCAGATCGGCCTGTACCCCCATGCTGTGGGGCAAGAGAGATGTCAGTGAGGAACCTAAAGGAAACCAGGCCATAGAGCAAAAAGAGATTCAGTGAATTCTTTTTGCTTATAAGGATTTTGCCATATTAGGCAAATAATGTAGAGTCCAATAAAGGCTGTGGGGTGGGGTGGGTGGGTAGACCTTGGTAAACGGAGGAGGAGTCAGGATTTTGTAGGATGAGTTGAAATATATTTCCCATCTTCCAAGATTTTTCAAATCAATTTGTAAGACTAGATAAATTGTTCATTGTTGTGTTTGAGCTGGCGAAAAGTTTTAAATTCTGAAGATCATTTTAATTTTAAGTCTTTGACATGTGGATGTCTCATGTTCTCCTAAAGGTAGATTTTGCTAGGCAGGAGTCTTTGATTAACCTGGAAGAATAGTTTAGTTGGTTTGGATAGATTTATTTATCTTGGAACTATGTATTGTTTGCACAGTCTTCTTTTTGGAATCAGTGGTTTTTTTTCCTCTGCAAATTCCATTTGGGAAGCTCTGATTTGGAGCCTCAGTATATGGAAGGCCTTTCCAATAAACACAAACAAAGGACCACTGGACTGTCCTAGCAAATATGACGACATATTTTATCATAAACAATTTTATTTAAGCTCAAGAATAACAGATTCATTTTTAGTAGCATGTTATTTAAATGTGACTATTTGTTCTTTAACCTTGTATAAATAGTTTTTAGGTGTCCTACTAAAGTTTGATTTAAGAGCAGAAATATTTGTTTGTGTAAAAATGTCCATTTTTGTATGAAAGAATTTGACCAGTACACATTTCGGGTGTATTGTTTGTTCTCTAGCTCATTGTTCTATTCTTAATATTTTTCATTTTGTATGACTGTGGAAGGAAGAACAGATTTCTGTGTACAGTGTCTTAGCAGTTCATGGAGAATCACTGCCATATTCTCCTAGAAATTGGGAATGCAAATTAACAGTGACCTTTTAGAAAGAGTTGGGAACTTTGAGCTGAATGCAAAAGTACTGGATAAGTTTAGCGTGATTTGATTTAGAAAGGGCCATCCATTTTAGCAAGGAATCTAATAAGCTGTAAAATATATCTGTTAAGGTTTGTATCAGGTTTGTCTTATACTATTTCATTCCAATTCTCTCCCAGTGTTTTGCTCTAAAGGGGTGCTGTAAATATTTTACATAGTTCTCTCTAACCAGAAGTAATAATAACAGATTTCAGTAGAAAATGTTGTTTCGTTTTACCATGATTATTGCATCGTAAGATAACTCTGTGTAAATGATACTCTTTTATAGATATTTTGGCTTGGCTTACCGATCCTAATTTCAGTATTATGCCTGATTTAGCAATAAGCTGCTGTGATCAGCTACAGTGAATTGTATTAGGCAGGCTTTATTTTCTCTATCAGTGTGGTACTGCCATTTCTCCCACCCCCAGGTCGGAAAAGCACTTCTATTCTTTTTCAGTTTTAACGTTAAGTAATTGTACTGCAGGAAAAGGGAAAGTGGGACATTTTCCAAGGAGATGGTGATTGAAGAATGACACCATTTGAATAACTTTCATCTTCTGGAAATCTCGCGCTCACCCCCTTTTCTCTGGGCAGCGTCCTCATCTGTTGTACAGATAACGAGTGTGGTTCTGTGAGGGAGGAGGGTCCTGCAGCTCCTGTTTGTGCCTGTTAGTTCGATTAACTGTGAAGTTACTCATTTGGGACTGGAAGACACTTGTGGGTCCCTAGCGGTCTGAGATTGGAAATGCATCTCCTAAAAATTTCATTATAACTTTCCATAAAGTTTAACATTTGATTAGAAACAAAAATGTTTAAATAATTTTAGGTAGGTTGGCCGGCGTATTTGAAGTGTTCTTTGAGCCACAGTCGAAGTTACTTATTTTCTTAATCTCACAGAAAACAGATGAATTACACATAAAAACTTGAATACTAGATTAGCACCTGTATTTCAAGCTATTGAGGGAATCGAGGAAAATTCTGTAAAGGCTTGTGTAAATGCTAAGTAGATTGAGAAAAATCTGTCAGAAGTTGTCTCTTTGTCGTCTCTTTGTTAGCTTTATCATGCTTAATTTTCACGAAAATAATGTGTTTGTTACTGTGGTCACACCGTGATTTAGCTTTGGCTTGTGTATGATATTTTATTGTCCCTGTCCTGGAAAATTATAGCAGTTTTTATGAGAAGTGGTTTGTGGGTTCACACAACCCACTTGGAGTGCCATTTACTATAATTCTCTTCTAAAAGGACCATAAAACATCATGTAAATTGTTTAAAAAGGGAAAGGCCTTTTTTGAGAAAGGCTAAGAAGAAATCTTTTCAGGCTTTTGTTCTTATAGTCAGTTTCATGATTTTAAGCTTGCAGTTTATTTGGAACATTAATGTCAAAAAGTAAAGTGCCTGTGTATGTGAGCAAAATGGTTGTGAGCAAGAGCCAGGCTAAACTCGGGCCTCAGTGCAGAATAATACACATCAAATTCAACACGCTATAATCTTTCAAAATGTGTTTTCTGTGGCTTTGGAAATGAAATTACAGAAGAAAGCAAGAGAGGGAAGGAGGAAGGAAGAACGGCATTAATTTATAACAGCATGTATATCTTTTTTCAAAAATCCTCTTAACTTGTTGCATGTTTATAATCGACATTAAAAGCACAGTTTTTGGTAACTTGTCTTGTGAAACTCCCGTTTAAATTCACAAATGGATTTACCTAAAGATACTTACCTCTTTGGCAGTTTTACCATTTCGGTTGGCTTGTTGCTCTCAATTTTATATACACCCTTAGGAAGAAAGCATGAAACACACAGTAACAACGCTAAAGTTCTGTCATGGTTTTTTGTACTAATGCCTTATTCTGATATTATCTTGGTTTTGTGTAGGAGCTCTATGAAGAGCATAGGCGGAAATTGTTAATAATTTTCTACAGCATTTATGTGGTACTCTGAGCTTCTAGTCATTCAAATACAAATCTATCTTACATTTAGCAAATTGTTATAAGAAAATCCAAATATACGTGAAATATAAAATAGAGGCAGCTGTTCATTTTACATTCAGATACAGCAAATATGTAATAGATTTAATTTTTATAAAACCACTTCCTTAGTATATGTGGATCATTATATTTGCAACAACACTTTGTAGAAACACAAGTGAAATGATGACAGCTGTGTTCATGTAAATAGTGATATAAACATTCATCTCCCTACAACTTTCTCTTTTCAAATTAGTGTGGTTTTAAAAACACAAGGTTATCTGTGTGGTTTAGAAACTTCTTGGTTTTGTGATAAGAGGAGGTTATAAGTAGATCACATTCATGCATCTCACAGAAGATCAGTGAGTTTACTACATGGCTGTAAATCTTTGGTATAAACACTTCCTGCCTGCATGTGTAAGTTCATGAATGTCAGCGTAGGGTTTTTTAAATTTTTTCATTATTTTATTGAGTTTCTCCTTTCCTTATGTGTTAAAACACACAAACTAACTTCCCAAGATATATATTTAAAAAAACTGTTTGGAACGATTCCTTATTTATTCGATGTGGTCTTCTTAATTTTTTTGGTATTGGGATGTTTCTGTTCCAACGGGATCACACAGTAGCTAACTGAAGTGAATTTGGGGAGTAGAAAATGAAGTTATGATCGGAAAGGAGATTTTTTAAAAGGTGGAGAATCTAAAATTATCCTAGGACATTAAGAAAGGTGGGGATGAAGTGCATATTGTTCTGGCGACCTCTCTGCTGCCGGCACAGAGCAGCTCTTGGAATTCTGCTGCTCTTCCTGGGGGTCGTGTGGTGGGGCCGGGGGCTCCTTTGACCGAGCCTTTAGCCTACGAACCTGCTTTCTGTGGCTAAGTACGCTAAGCAAAGAAGACTTTTTATGGCATCTTAACCCAAGCTGTTGGGTATGCCACAGATTTTCATAATTAAAAATTTTATGTCCAGCTCTACTGAATAAATTGTTTTAATAGGAGATATTTGGAAATAGGGTAGACAGTACCCTAAAGGGACCCAAATTCCCAGTTCTCCAAGTTAGATATTATTTTCCACTCTGAATTTATAATACATTGCTATATAATGATGTCATTAATTGTGATACAGAATGTTATGTGTAGGGGTTTTCTCCTTCTAGGTTAGAAAGTGTTTTTCTTTTTTGTGTTAGCACAGACAGCATACATCTCAGTCATTTAGAGTTATTACATCAAAACACATAGGGTTTGAGTCAAGTATGTGTTAATTGTGTTTTTACACATTATTCACTTGCAAGAAATCTAAACTTTGCTTATAACTTTTGTCCAAAATGTTGATGTTTCCTTGTTTCTGTTTTTTCACTTGAGTCAGGTAGAAAATACTTTTCATGGTCTTTGGATGACACTAAATCATTTGTTATCAAATAGCTATGTTTTTTTCCCTGTCTTGGAAATCTCCATCAACATGACCAATTCCTGTCGGAAAAGGGGCACAATTTTTCAGTTTTCCCCCCAAAACTGCAACTTCAGAAAATATGTAAGAGATGTAGCAATTAACCTACATGCACATTTATAATACTAGAAAACGGGCAGCTAGTTACGTTCAAAGACAGGGTCTGATAGGCCCAAATTGCTTAAAACATCACAGTTATTGAAGATATACCCCAGGGAATTTGAGAAACCATTTAACAGATGAAAGTACATTTTGAAAAGTCTGACCTTACAGGCAATCATAAAATGAATCAAAACAGTGCTTTTTTTCCCCCTGAAATGTACAGAGCCCATCTGTGTCTAATCCAGTAATTATAGACTGTGTTCAATTACCTTTTCAAACTTGGAGCAGACTGGAGACTAGGCAGTGAACAAACATAGGGTTTTGTCTAGACCTCAATTGACCACAGTCTAAAACTTGAATTTATATCTAATTTTATTTTTTGTTCGGTTTGATAGTTCTTAAAGGATTCATTTTTGCTACTTAGTGTTTTACCTTCTTAGATTTAAGATACTGATTTTTCTCGTCACAAGAGATTTTGTATTAGCAGTAGCTTATGTTATAATCAGATGTTTGTTTTCTGAATACTTTTGTCTGCAAATTAATAATTTGCACTGGAGAAAAGACTGCATAGGGTGGGGGAGGGGATCATATCCTCAGGGGTATTTTTTTTTTTTAAGTAGCCCTTAAATATTGCTGCTGATTAGAACTCTTTTTTTTTTTTTTTTTAAATGTGCTAGGAAAAATAATTTATTTTCCTCCTACATGAGAAAACTATAGTTAAGGTAATTTTCAGTTGCTTTGTATACTTAATAAGATTTTTTTTTTTTTTTAAATGCAGGTAGACTGCTGTAACATCTCTCTTTTGTCAAATATGTCTTCCAGTCTTTTTCTCTTCACACATTTTTGTTGCATTTGCTTATCAGGCTGGTATCCATTGTGAGATTCAGTATGTAATGTTCAAAAATCCCCTTTAAATCATTTCTCTTCATAAGTCCACTTGTGATTTGATGAGTCTTTGGGTGAGAATTACGATAAATTGCCATGGCCAGTTCAAAATATTTAAATTTTATCTAGGAACCTTGGCAATTCAAGTTTTTCTTAAAACACAAAAAGATGAGCACGGTTTTGAGATTGCTTGCACAACACTCAGAGCTCTCCTCCCACCCCATGAGTTATTGTTCAAGTCATCCACATTCCAATTAGCATGGGCAACAAATGTTTTGAGGTATTTATTGGATTGTAATCATTGCATATTAGACCATGAATTTTTCTAGAAACTTTATGGCCATTCCCAGTATGCCATATTATTTTTTAAAAGTTGTGTTCATTGGGAGGTTTTAAGGATTCTGTCATGGGGAAGAGAAGTAGTTCTACCAGGTTGCATGAATGTACTTTCTGAGAATTACAGTGGGAAAATTAAACTGAAAGAAGATCATAGATACCTTATGCTTAATATTTCTGAGACTCTTTGCTCAAGAACAGTCGGGAGAATAGAATAACTACCTCCTTCTTATCCCTGTGCTTCTTAGAATCTTCATAGAGAAGGTGAAAGAGTTTTCCAAAGTACGAACTTGAGAGGGCCTTTGGACCCTCTCATTTACTTCCTTATCTAATTCATTAAAAACATTCTTGCTTCTTTCTCCACCCGATTCCTAGACCAGCACTCCTCCTTTCATTATATAACATGTGGACCACTGATGCTACTTTCTTCATAGTGCTTAGCATGGTTTAGATTTTTGCATTTTTTTAACCTGTTTATGCCATTCCCACTGGACTATATGCTTCTTTAGATCAAAGGCTGGATGTGTGTTCTATTCTCCCATTGTATTCCAGCATCAAACATAATGCCTGGCTGGTGGTAAGCACTTGCTCCTCGTTGGCTGCATGATAGACACACTGTCTGCCTTTTGTCCTCTCTCCCTGGCTTGGTCACTATATCCTTTTTTTTTTTTTTTTTTTTTAATACAAGATCATCCAAGCCCCTCTTAAACAATGCTGGTCCTTCCCTTCCTTCCTTTTACGCAGTTTCACTGTGTAGGTCTGATTTCCCTCACCAGAGGACTCTGAGGCATGGTAATGCCCCTCCCTGAACACCCTCCCTCTCCCTTTCAGCCAGCCAGTTACCCTTCCTATTAAAAAATGACCCAGCCCTCTGAGACCTCCCAGTTCCAAACTACACCTCTTTATAAAATATACTTGTATTTGTCCGGTTATTTATACTTAATTAAACATTGTCTTGGAGAAATTATGTTTTTTATAGTTGAGGACATTACCTTCTGCTCTGTTGATAGAGACCAGTGTAGTCTTTTGGGTTGTGCTGTTATGGGGCCCATGTGAGGTCAAGTATGGGAAATATTCCACTTTGCCATTTTCACTTGATTCTAACAGTCCTTTTAGGAAGGCCTCCATGTTTCATACATGAGCAAGAGACCTGAGCTCCCAAGATCACTTGATCCCAAGTTCACTTGACTGGAGCCACTAACCCCAGAGTGCCCGGACAAGAATTCATATCAGGGTTTTGTCATTCTAACCCCTATGTTCTTCCTGGTATGTCAAGATTCTTTTATTAGTATTTTATTTTATTAGTTTTATTTTTATATACGTTCTGGACACATAAAAAATTGTACTGGTTTGTTCACTGGTTGAAATGACACAGTCTGTAATTATGTCTGTTAAAACTGCAACTGTTGACTGGTGGTTTTTCCTGCTTAAGGGCACTGGCCATACCCTGTTTGGTTTTCAGTCCACAGTGCAAGGTCACAATAGAAACGCAGAAAACTTTTGTTGAATGAATATAGTGAATCAAGTGAAACAAATAACTGTGAAGTATAAAGCTTTAACTAGTATAGTTAACATACCTTATTTTTGTCACAGCACTCTACACTGCACTGGAAGAACAGTTGGGAGGAAAACTGTGCTTGCCTTTGATAAGTACATAATCTAAAAGAAGACTCTGTGCCCAGTGTAAAGGCCTGCAGTGCGTGTGGTGGTGGAGAACGGAGGTGTTGGGATCCAGCCTGCCTAGGTTTCAAGCCCCACCTTTGGCACTTTGTCACTGTGCAACTCAGGCAAGTTATTTTGCCTTTGTGTGCATCAGTTTTCTCATCGGTGAAATGGGGATTGTCATAGTACCTGCCTCATAGGGTCGTTAATATATAGACTTAGGAGTAGTTTCTCCTCATAGTAAATGTTCAAGAAATAGCAGCTTTTATTAACTTGGACCACAGAAGGCTGCTGGGCCATAAAGATAGGCATCCGAACATAAACAAATGTCAACATTGATTGTATATAACAATAACAATAAAAGTAGTAGAAAACACTCTGGAGTTGGGGCACCTGGGTGGCTCAGTGGGTTAAAGCCTCTGCCTTTGGCTTGGGTCGTGATCCCAGGGTCCTGGGATTGAGCCCCGAATCGGGCTCCCTGCTTAGTGGGGAGCCTGCTTCCTCCTCTCTTTCTCTCTCTGCCTACTTGTGATCTCTGTCTGTCAAATAAATAAATAAAATCTTTAAAAAAAAAAAAAACCCACTACGGAGTTGCTGGAGGGATTTGGGTGGCTACAGCTGAGGGAGGTCAGTGTGGTAACACTTAGTATTGAATGTTGAGTATGGGAGAACATTCCTAAGGCAACAGTGCATTCACTCAACAAAACTTATGCAATATGTTCTGCATATACTGCTCCGTGGATGGATATGGATTCCACAAGTCAAGTTTAGGGAAAAGGTGCTAAGAAGAGGTCCTTTAGCCAGGAGCCGGGACTTTTCCTGGGGTGTGCCTTCAGAAGATAAAGGGTACAGATTGGAATACTGTGGAATACCCCAGGAAGAGAGAATTTTGATCAAATAATGGGCTAAGAATCATGCAACAGAGGAAAGACCAGGAGGTTTGACCAGGTTAATTGGTTATCATGTAGGGGATAGTTTCAGTGAAGAGTTGAAAAGCCATGTCCTAAGGGATTAAGATTAAATAAATGGATGTGTTGAAAAATGGAGATGAAGTGGATTATCCATTCAGGGTTTTTAGCATGGAAAGGTTGGGACTGAAGGATCCTTAAAAGTTAATAGAAATCACATCTAAGTAACATTTAAACCCCCCTCCCTTTTACCATAACCAAATAGCTGAAAGAAAGAATATTTTTATTTCTTACACTGATTCTTAAAAATGAGAACAATGAGAAAATGAATTTTACTCATGAAGTCTGTTTTCCATTGAAATACTATCACTGTGCATGACAAATTGCTTAACTTAATGATTTATGCAACTGTTTTCCCCATCTGCAATGAGAAGTTTGAGAAACATTTCTCTGATTTGTGTATCTCCAAGGCTTTCTGACTCATAAAGAAGCCTTGCAGAAATAATCACTTGGTATGCAGTTACTGAACACTTTCAGGGTGCTGCCTAATGCATGAAGTCCTAGTGTACAGGTCCTGGCCTCATGGTTTTTGAAGTCTGAGGGTTTACCATCATGTTTCCTTTAGGCTGGGTTCTCCCCCTCAGTGGGAGGTGAAATCTTACAGTTCTTCCTCCAGTATTGACTCTTAAATATTCGCATGGTTTTCTCCTAGGTGGAAAGAAATCACAGCATTTGTAAGAGCAGTAAGTGAATATCAGTCTTTTATAAGGAAAGATAGAAGTTTGTAGTCGTTTAATGACCACCAACTAGCTCGTTATTAGTGCATTAGCAAGAAGATGTCCCAGTCTCTGGCTTTTCGGTGAAGCTGGGAGCAGGGGTCACCTTTACCCCACCAGAGGGTGAAGAATCTTGGTTGTTCCTTTCTTTTGGGTGTCTTTTTAAAACGGAGGAATGTGATTTGTAGTAACATTGGGATTTTAGAGATTTCTGGGGTGCCATATTTAAGTAACCGAGTGGTTGACTTTGAAAATACTGTTTCTTTGTGTTGCTTACTGGGGTGTGTAGCCCCTAAGACCAACGATAACACAGATCCAAGAACAAAGAGTGCTGTGACTTTTAGGCCCAGGTCCCACAAAGCTGACCAAGGGGATTCGTCTCCTGCTTCAGACTGTTTTCTGTGTCCTTCCTTTGATTATGATGGGCTCCTGACCCAATAACAGGGTGCATCTTCTGGGAGAAGGTGATAAGCAGGTGTTTGAGCCTACTTCTATAGAGATCACAGATGCATGGGAAACCCCTTAAGAGTTCTGGCTTATGATCCAGGTCAGAGCCCACCCTCTTTCTGATCTCCCCTCTCAAGGGACAGGTGTTTCTTGAATTAATACAGAACATAATTTTTGGGAATTGCTAATGAGAGAAGCAGGAAGGATTTCCTCTGTCCCGTCGTCTCTTTGTTTTTGGGAAGATCTTAAAAAACTTTAACTTAAGACTGTTTTCTTCATTAAATTCTGAATTGAATGCATTCATGTCCTTTTGATGTGTATATTATCATATTCCTGGATTTTTTTTTTCTTGAACCCAATTGGAAGGTTTCAAGGCAAACATTTGGTTTTATGTTATCCCACAAATTGGGCAATGGTTGTCCAATTATGGTCTTCCATTGACTTAGGCAGAGTCACATGTTGAAAGTATATTTTGTTAGTAGCCCACAAAGCATACCAGTTGTCAGTCCTTTGTCATGTCTGACTGTGGGCAATAATATTATAATAATATTCCCAAATTTCATCTGTGGATTACTTAAATGTACCATCCAGAAATTCACTTTAAAATACACCAGTGACAAAACAGCCAAGTGTAGAATAGGTACTAATGGACTCCGCTTGCCCACTTATCCAAAAATTAATAGTGGTCTCCCAGTTGACTCAAATGTTTCCCAGAGAATCTTATTTGCAAACATGCCCAAAATATAGAAAAACAAATCCACTTCAGCATTGTGAAGAACCGTTGATGTCCTGGCTATTTGCAGTGGTTATGCTTATGAGCCAATATTGAACGGTTGTGGTGCCTACCTGTTATTTTTTCTTTGTCCCCAAACCAACCTTTTATCAACAATAGCACCTTCTTGCTCTTCATCTCACTTAAAGCTGGTGGTTTCAGCAAAAGCTGCTGTGTTTCCTGACAACATCTCCCTCCAGGTCCCGGACCAGGGGCGGGTTCCACCTTCAAATCCGAATAATCAGAACCCTTCCTTAGGAGTCTTTAAAAATTGGAATTAGGAAAAAGATTCCTTCTTTGTTCAGAGGCCTAGACTTTAACAAACAAAACTCAAGAGCTATTGGTGGCCATGTTTCCATTGCTGGGACTCAACAGATAAGATAGAAAAAGGAATTCAAAGTCAGGGGCATTCTGGAGGAGTTTCCATTCTTGGTTTCCAGTGGTTTCAGAGGCCCGTCTCTGTTGTTGCTCTCCTCCTGGTGTTTTATTCATTCAACCAGGGCTTCTCAACTGGGGACAGTTCTACCTCCTCTGGGGTTATTTGGCTTTGTCTGGAGACGTTTTTGGTCATCACAGCTTGGGGGCTGCGGCTGGCATCTGGGTGGGTAGAGGGCAGTGATGCTGCTGAGCCATCCTGCGACATCTGGGATAGCTCCCCTAGAACATAGAATTATTTAGCTCAGAATGTCAGTGGAGCTTAAGTTGATAAACACTGAATTTTAGTCCATCTCTCAAATATGTTGAATAACCTTAGTATCTATTCAGTACTTCTCCCCTCCTTTTGAAACCTAGCTATAATTAATCTCTGTTCAAGAGAACCTCAGCTAACCTGGCAGTGCACATAAACTAATCTTGGGTGGTTGTTCGGGAGTTAGCACACATTTCAGTCCAATATTTAAGATTTTCTAGCACACAGCTGACCTAATATACAGACATGCCATCCCCCAGGTTTTAAGGGACTGTTAATTCACCTGCCACACGGGTTCAAATGGACATTTGTTGGCTCTCTTGGGTGTCCAAAAAACATATATTCCAAACTCTAGAACTTTTTGAAGCAAAGCCTATTCGTGAGTCACTGTTAGTATTGCATCAAAATTATGCTGCCCTCCCTAAGATATCTGTCACATAGGGGGGATGAAATATCCATTTTTATGAATAGCTATGATAAAAATCAAATGTTCAGCTGTGTGGAACAAAAACCTAACACTATTTTATAACAGCCCTGATGTGGCCTTGCTGGTACAAGGAATAGCCAGCATCTGCATGAACATGGGCTGGGCAGGCAAAATTCCTCTTTGAAACAGATTGGAAGGAAGGTACCTCTGATTCATCTTCTGACTCTTGTTCCTGAATTTCTCAATGAGCAGGTTGATGAACAGAGTGTCAGTGATGATCAGAGACATTGAGCATAGCCCTGCAGGTCATCACCTAGATTATGAATCTGATTTAGGATTACCTACATTTTACACTAAATCTTTTATTTAACTTTCTTTATTATCTCAGTTTCTTTCCCCTGGGTTCCTCCCATTGCTCTGGTTAAACTAGAATTGAACCGTAAGGTGTTCTGTGAGGCTGAGTTTCTCTATCTGTCTGTCTCTTTTCCCTCTTCTCACCACGGAGTTGACACACAGACACTCATTAAATATTTATTCAAAGAATGATTGAATGGTGATCTCATCCAGCCCCGCAGCTCTATTATCGGAATCCCAGTAACTCCCCAGTTTTTATTCCTAGCTTAGACTTCCCTTTCTAACTTTCTGTTTGACTCCCTGCCTGACATCTCTGCTTGGAGATGTCCAGTGGACACATGCTAGGAATTCTCCTGTCTTTGGGCCTTTATGGGACTTTAGGGGCCTTGCTCCCTCTACTTGGAATGTTTTCCCCTAGATCTCTGTCTGGCTAATTCTTATCTCTCCTCCTTCAAACATGTCCTTATACATCATCATCTCAAAGAGGCCATCCTGACTTCCCCATTTAAAATTGCAAGTCACCTCTTTCCCCACACTCCACCTGGATTTTCACCATGCTCTACCTGGATTTCCCTTCACTTCTACTTTTTCTCCCCATCCCCCATAGCATTCCTCACCATTTAGCACACCTTATTAACATTTACTGTTTATATTATATGTTATTTTTAACATATTGTGTGATTGTTTATCAGCTGTTTGGAATCTGGCCCTATTGTGAGCAAAGCCATCATCATTCAAATTGAGGTCTTTTGACCCCCATGTTCAATTCAGTTTTTGTTACAAACCAGCTCCTTCTTGTTGACTTCAGAATAATAATCCTGACATTTTGGGATGTACTACTCCCGGGCCTCCTGAAGTTTTGGATTCAGTCTTTGCTTTAAAGTAATAAACTTTATATATGTAAAACCTATGTAATTAAAGTGACGTTTCTTTGTGTTTCTGACTGCAACCCAAATAAAACCCTGGATTTTCGACTCTGGAAGTTATGTTTGGTATCATCTAAAGGTAAATACAGGCTACACAGCATAACCCAGAGGCAAGAAGGGCAATCTGAAGAGAGGTGGTTTTCTTCCAGAGCAGCTTAAAAATGGAAGTGTGGTGTGGCCCACCTGATAGACTGTTAGGACATTGTGAACACACAGAAAACAAAAACGAAACAGCAGTGGTTTGGGATATGAGCCCCAAGTTGAAAGCCCTAAAGCAGGTGCTTTTCAGCTCGGTATTCCTATGTCCTGTACTCTAGGAGGGGTGTTAATCATGACTGATTGATTTAATGATGACTCATAATTCTCCCAAGCAGCCAGGGGCGGGGGGCGTGCTTGTATTTACATGAACAAACACCCTGCATTTGGACTCAGAAGACTTTGTACCTCTGGGTTTGGGGGGCCAAAATCATTTGTTCTGAGATCAGCTCTCTGACACGGTGACTTGTGGGTGATAAGCATGCAGTAAATAAGGAATGCTTTCTTTCCAAGACTGGAGCATAAGGTGCTGGGAGGGTCCGTGTCCGTCTTCCCAGTTAGCTTCTTTTTTTTCCTTAACCGTAGTTTTGTTTTAAAATTAACATACAGTAAAATTGACCTTTCTGCTGTACATTTCTATGGATTTTAACGTTACACATTCTCACACATACCTACACACACACACACACACATACACACACACACACACATACATACATATACACACACTTGGTGTAACCATTGCATAATCAGGATCCAGAATGGTTTCATCACTCCCCAAAATCTGTCTCATGTTATCCCTTTGTAGCCACACCTGTCTCCATACCCCTCCCCTACCTGGCCTTCCTTGCTATAGTTTTGTGTTTGCAAGAATGTTATGTAAGTGGAATAATATAGGAATCTTTTGGGGACTTCTTTTAGCTAGCATAGTGCTTTTGAGAGTCACTCTGGATGTGTGTGTATCTGTCGATATTTCCTTTTATTACTGAGTGGTATTTGATATGGATATATCAAATCCATCCATCCGTCTGTCGCCTCTTAAAGGACTTTTGGGTTGTTTCTTGTTTTTGGCAATTATGGAAAGAGCTCCTACAAATATTTGTGTTCAGGGTGAGCATAAATCTTCATTTTTCTAGGGCAAATACCCACAAGTGGGATTGCTAGGTTATATGGGAAGTATATACTTAATGTTATAAAAAATACCTCTGTGCAAATGTTCTTAGCCACATTATGTATAATGATCAAAAAGTGAAAATAATCCAAATGTCCATCAACTGATGAATGGATAAATAAAAAGTGTGATATAGTCATACAATTGCTATTATTTGGCAAGGAAAAGAAATGAAGTATTGATACTACAACACGGATGAACCTTGAAAACACACTAGGTGAAAGAAGCTGGTCACAAAGGGCCACATATTGTATGATTCCATCGATATGAAATGTCCAGAAGAGATAAATCCATATCAACATAGACAGGTGGACATAGAGAAGGTAGATTGGTTGCCTAGGGCTGGAAGGGTTTGGGGAGGTATGGGGGGTGACTGTTACTGGATATGGGGTTTGGGGTTGATGAAAATGTTCTAAGATTTATTGGGGTGATGGTTGTACAACTTGTAAATATACTAGAAACCATTGATTAGCATACTTTAAATGGGTAAATTATATGCTGTATAAATTCTATCTCAGGCCAAGGTACTATTAAAAAAAATTAACTGCTGACTTGTTTTCCACAGTGGCTATACCACTTTGTATCATCATCAGCAAATGTGGGAGTTATAGGTACTCTGAATCCTCACTAGCACTTGGTATTGTGAGCGTTTTTTATTTTAGCAATTTTCATAAGTATGTAGTGATATTTCATGTTAATCTGCATTTCCCTAATGGCTAATGATGCAGAACATCTTTCACATGCCTGTTCGCCATCTTCAGTGAGGTGCCTTTGCCAGTCTTTTGCCCATTCTAAAACTGAGTATTGTTTTCTTAGTGTTAGGTTTGAGAGTTCTTTATATATTGTGGGGACAGGTCCTTTGCAGATACGCGATTAGCAAGTACATGTTTTCTCTTAGTCTCCCAAGTAGCTTCTCTTTTCTGTCTCTCAACATAAATGCCTGTTGATGGGTTGCACGTTCTACCAGGGCTTCATTGTCTGTTTACTCCTGTATCTTCAGTGCCCAGTATAGTATCTGGCACAAAACAGATGTTCAGTTAATACTTGATGGATGAATGAATGAGTTCCTTCTTCTTCCTGATTAGCAACAGATTTTTTTTTCCCCTGAGAGATAATAAATATATAAAAAGTAAACCTGATTAGGTCATTTCCCTGATTAAAATGTTTCCTTCCAGTTACCTCTTTAGGAAAAAGAAAATCTCTGATAGAGATTGTAATGCATGGCATGGTCCAGTTTGGTTCCTCAAACATCTCATGTTCTCTGCCTCATAGCCTTTACTTGTGCTATTTCCTCTATCTGAAACTGTCTTTGCCAGGCCAGCTGTCTTTGCCTCCACGGTCTTTGCCAGGTCAACCCCTTATTTTTATTTACTTCTTAGCTCAAACATCACCTTCAGTCATTTATTCTAGACCCTTGGGATATAAGAGTGAATAAGAAGGGCACAATACTTATCATCCTGAGGCTTACTTTTCTTAGTCCTTCCCCCAGACTAGGTTGGGCACCTCTGTTTTATGGCTATAGTCTCCGTCTGTTTTTGCTTCACAGAACTTTGAGTATCTGTAATTATACATGTTCAGTCTTTTTCACCCCACTAGACCATAAACCAGGGACCTTTAAACATTTTCGCTCATTTATCCTTAAAAGAACTTTGAAAAAACTAGGTAACCTTTCACACGTAAATATATTTATGTATAAACACATATGTTTATATTGTGACATCTATAATTTTTCATTGTAAGTTTAAATAGTTGCAAAGGATATAATTTCCAGGATACTATAAAACTTGACATTTTAAAGTGAAACTTTTGATTACTCATTTAAATGTATCCCACAGAATCTAAATACTGTATTTGATACTTACCCATCATTTGTTGAAAAGAATCCCTGAAAAAACTTTATTATAGTTATAAATTTCACAACCTTTCTTTCTCTCCTCGAATTTGTATTTTCATTTCACTTCCCCCACATAATATTACCTTATCTCTGTTTATGCTTGAAAACCTTTTATTGCTCATTCTCTCATACATCTCTGCAATAAAAATGGGTATGCAAATTGAAACTTAATTTTTAAAAAAAATTCCAGCTGTGACCAAGATGCTGAATTGTTTTCTGTTGAGTTAACTTTGCGATTGTTACTAGTGTATACGGATTAAAACAAAAAATACCATTTCATTCAGAAAACCTTTTAAGGCCATGGATTTTTTTCCCTTAACCAGATCATGTGCAAGTGGGTGTATATTGCTTTTTTCTAGAATACGACCGTGTTCAATAGCAACTGCGTTCTTAGTTTTCATTTCCTGTAACATAAGAGGTAAGAAACCTTGTTTGCATCAACATGTGGACAAGAATGGAAGGAGTTTGTTAGAGCACAGCCACTCCTCTCAGTGCTTTGAACTTCCTCTGAGTAACATCCAAAACTGCCATCAAAACTCTAAAAAGAATCTGTCTGCTGGCAGCTGTTCCATCCTCCATTCATTTTGATAAGTGGAAAAAAAAAAAATGGATGCTTCGTAGACCTGGGAGGGGGTTTGTTGTGCAGTCAGGAGCCGTCCCCTCTGTCATCTCAGCTGGGATTTCCAAGTGTTCCTTTGTTAGAGGTTTTGGGCACCCAGGATGGTGCCCCATGGTAAGATTCAGGTGTGGGGAGGGCTGCGTTCCCTCCTTTTACGAAGTGGGTGAGGTGCTTGTTAAGGGCCTGTGGGAAAGTAGAGCCAGTGGGCTGTGGGTTTCAGCAGATTCCCAGGCAGAGCCGCTTCGGGAGGGGGGCGTTTATGGAGGTGGAAGACCTGGACATCAGTCCCCTTAAAAGTGTGCAAGCCAGGTGCGCCTCCACAAGTCACCCTGCACCCCCAGGGGTGCCTGCCCCCGCTATGCACCCGAGCACCCAACATGAGTGCAAAGAGCTGTGTCCTTTTTCTCAACTCAAGGCATCTAGTAAGAACTCAGTTTGTTTTTTTTTTTTTTTACTAAGATCCAGGGGCAAACATGTAAAATTCTTACATAAAACTTCACTCCAAATCTACTAACCGTTTCAGTTTCCTTTGAAAAGATATAAAAGGGAAAATGTTTTTGTCCCCCAACAGCATTGTATACTATGCAATTAATTTTTAAGTTTCAAGAATAAAAATGGGTTTTGTTTTTTTTTTTTTTTTAACAAGTGAAGTTTTTGACTTAGTAGCTGTCTTGCTGACTTAATGATAATGTCACTTTCCCTGATTTGTTTTTCTCTTTTCCTAGTTACGTTGTTTTAGGTAACTTTCACTGTTTTTCAAGTAACAGGGATCTGCTTGAGTTTGCTGCTAAAATAATGTTTAGGGTATTTTTGGTACTTTTTATCCTAATGTAATTTTCATAAGATTAAAAAAATTAGTGTTATTTGTTTTCTTTTTGCCAACAGTGATTTTGAGCTAACTGGCAGGTACTTGTAGGCGCGTTACACCAGGAGGGTAATAGAGCTCTGTGTGCGTGCATCAGGTAAATATGCTGTGTGGCTGTTAAGAGATGTGAACTGCAGATTGGCAGCTTTGTCTTTCTGTTACTGTGCAGGTTCTAAATGCTTAGGAATATCCTGGAGGTTTCTGTTTTTCTGCAGAAAATCTAATACAGGTTTTCGATTACCTCTTAAAACGCTGTACTTCTCCAGGAAACCTTATCTTCGATATCGCATCTGGTTTGCTGCGAAGTCATAATTTTGAATCAGAATTTCCAGCTGTTGCATCTAGTTTTATAGAGCCTGAATTGAGAATCAAAAACTAGGTTACAAATTTAAATACCGGAAGTAAATGTTATCTTTCTTTTTATAAAACGGGATGGCAGTTGTATTTATGTATATCCAGTTTGCAGTTATTATTCATGATTTGCTCCAGGAAAAACAAGATGAGTAACAGCTGAACGGTTTTGAGTGACTAAGTTACATTTTATTCCTGTGTCAGTGTCCTGTGAACCCCAGCGCACATGGTGTCTGCACAACGACAGAGAAGATCTTCAGACGTTAGAATCAGCACAGCCTCGGGGTCCGTGCAGCCTGACTCTCCTTGCTTTCCAGATGAGGAGACTGAAGTCTCACTCTGCCCTGTGGTGTAGAAAATTATCATTAGGAAATAAATGCTACTCTGTTCTTTAAAAAAAAGAAAAGAAAATTTTCATTAACCTGAGGCAAAAGAAATTGGGTTTAGTGATACTAGGATAATCAGGTTGTGGACTGTTTTAAATCGTGGCAGGGAGGGCACTCCGGGCAGCACCACAGCACTGATTTGTGCTTGGGGCTGGGGTGCCGCAGGAGGCAGAGGCTGACTTCCGTCTGGGATACAGTTTGGCGGTACATGCCGAGATGTAAAGCTGTTGGTAATTTTTGGTCTTGTGGTTCCTCTTTTAAGACTTTACCTTAAAGAATTACGAGAAGATTTAGTAATACTAAATTGCTAAAGATTCAGTATACAAAAGTACTCTGGTATGGTTTAGCAAAAAGATGTTCATTACAGCATAATTTATCCCTGTGAAAAATTAGAGGAAACAATTTAGCCATTTAGCAGTAGAGAAACCATCAAATTACAGTGAATTTTAACACTAAAATGTTATATAGCCATGAAAGTAATTTTTAGAAGAATTTTTAATTACATGGGGAAGTTCTCATTATGGTGTCAATTAAATTAAGAGTATAGAATTGTATGTATAAGAAGATTTCAGTTCTATTAAAGGATATGTGCATAAAATGGGTCCTAATGCATCAAAGCGGTAAAAGCTTATTTCTGGATTATGGTGTTATGATGGGTTGATTTTTTTTCTTCTTTATATTTTGCATTTTTCACAAAAAGCAGAAAATAAAGTTATTATAAAGGAAATTTAAAATATAGTTGAAGGGGCGCAAGATTTTTTTTTTTCTTGTAATACCAGGTGATGAAGAACCCACTTTAAAATCCCTCTGAGGATAGGATCATAGATACACAGTCACTGATGCTTGTGCTCAGATAAGTCACACACAGCTGTTCCCCACCCTCTACCTCAGGCATGGGTCCTAATGGTGGGGGACAGTGACCCATCTGGACTGTGGGCAGTGGGGTGAAATCCATGAGTAACTGCTGTTTCAATCAGTCATTTTAGTGGGAGAAAATAAACTTAACAGGCCATTTCCCCCATCGAACTAACATTCCTTTAGTCTTTCATCTAGCAAAGATTTTTGAGTGCCCAGTAGTTAGTTATTCTGACTTGGAGGTAACGTTCTGCTGCTGGTGATTCTTTGCCTACTGATTGTTTGTTGGAATTTTCATAAATCTGCTTGGCACAGTATTCTGTTTTACCGGTAACTTGACACAGTTCCTGTTCTCACCTGGCTCAGGTTTAATAATTAAATTGGATTAGCTATTAAATAATGGATGTTTGTGTAGAAGCCAATCAGTGTAATAATACCTGTGAACCTCAAAACCCAACTCTAAACAGTGCCGGGCTTGGTGGGATCCATGTTGCTGTTGCTTCGCAGGACATGGTCAAGCAACTGTACACACTGAGTGTTGTTTTTCTAAAAGGTAAGGCTTTTCCAGAGAATGATATGATTTTCTTTGCTTTCAGAATTCTTTGAAAAAAATCTATGAATATTTTGAAGTCTTCAATTCCACTTTATAATTTCAAATTAATAACTTCTTACTACTGTAATTTCATACATTTTATACTACCCCCTAGGAAAAAAAGTATTTACTTACTTCAGATATCTTACATTGATTTCAGTTGGTCTCATTCCACATTACAATTATGGCTTTCCATTCCACAAGGTATGGCTTAGAGTTGTGTTTCAAATTTGAAATGGGTTGTGCATTAATAAAGCTACTGTTTTTAATTTAAAAGAAAAGATCTTTTAAGGAGAGTTTGTTAGGCACTGGGGTAAATTTTTGAAATGTTTGTTTTATGTAAACTCAGGATAGCCTGAAATTGTCCCCTGGCTAAGAAGTGGCACCTTTTTTCTTCATTTGGCTGTTCGGCCTAGTTGTGTATTTTGTTTTGAATGCTATAACGCAGGAATTCTGGAGCTGGAATATGCTGTCTAGGTGAGCTTTCTGTCTTCTAGCAAAAATAGCCCTAAGCCTTAGGAAACAGATGATGTTTTAACTCAGAGGCCCTTGAAGAGAGAGGTTTCAGTCTCCTCAGCTTTTAGAGTCTCTCATCCCCCATCTTCTTCTCCTTTTTTTCTTTTCATCTACTATGAAACCAAGATCTTTTTCTTAAAATTAAAAATGCTTTGCTACTCGCCTAGTATTTTGGAATACTAATTTATACCTCTTTGGATATAAGCTAATTGTTCTTATTATCCTCCCTAAATGTCCTGACTGCCTGTGTTTTATAGCTGATTGTTTTGTCCTAACAATGGTGTTATTTACCATGAATTAACATCACAGAACTATATTCCTTGGAGAGATTATGAAGTCTTTGATTTTGGTTTGGACCAGTGACACAAATGGCCCAAACACATGTACTTACTTCTGTTTAGCAAGTCAGTAAATATTGATGGACGACTGGGACTGTATGCCAGTCATTGTACCGAGGGTGGAAGATGCCGAAACGGGTGAGAGGAGGTGTTCCAAAGCACGGCAAGTCTAGGAGGGAAACCTTGCTGATAGATCGGTGGTAGTGTCGTCATTGCGTGGGGTTTATTATCATTATTGGGCTTGTTATCCACTCTTACTTTGCAAGCAAGTAGAAAAGTCACTTCGAATCTGCTTGCTTTTTCTATTTTCTGCAAGTGGTTCCCTCCACTTTTTGTTCTTCAAAAAAAAAAACAAAACAAAAAACAAAAAAAAAGCACCTTCCAGAGAAGACATTTATAAATGAGTTGTAAGTTTATGGTGACAAAGTGTGCATTGGGGTTCTGTGGAACGAGAGTTAAGTTAGATTTCCCTTGTTAATATTGTTATTAAAGTCTTAGGTGACTTCTTTAGTAAGTAAAAATTCCCACAGCATCTGTCCATGTCCAGTAATTAGTAATCATACCTCTCTTTGACTCCTATCCTATACCTTCACATGGAAACACCTAGAAATATGCTCTCTGGCTGTGATGGTATATTGTCTTCCTATATTCTTGTGTCTAGAAGATAAAGTTAATCTTGGTTTAACTCAGCAGGGTCCATACAGATTTCCTTCTAGGCACAGTAGATTTATCTCAGGATGGTATGACAAGGTGGTTCTGGTGACCAGTGGACATATCTTCTTGGCAGATTTTATAAGCTGTAGCATGATAGGCAGTCCTTAAAAGCGAAGATTCTGGAGTCAGATTAACTGGGTTTTAATCCAGCTATGCTGCCTGTTAGCTGTGTGCCTTTGGGCACAGCATTTAACTCTGTGCCTCAGTTTCCTCATGTGTAAAATGGGAATAAGAATACTATTTACGTCATAACGTTGTTTATGAGAATTCAGTGAGTTCATACTTGTGGGACAGTGCCGCAGCGCCTGGTGCCGAGTGTTCTCTGAGGCAGTGAGTGGGGGAATAGATGTTCAGTTGTCTGTCGATGCTGTTGGTATTCCTCACAGAATAGTAAAGCACCAGTTCTGGCTCTGGGGCCCCATAAGTCAATGCTGAGTAAGTTGAATGGTGACTTTTTTCCTAGTTTTTGCCTCCCCTCCGCCTCCCACCCCCTATTTTGCTTCATTGACGGTGCATCGTTAACATCTTAGAAACTGGAAGTCTGTGCTGTTTGCTGGCATTTTGTCCGATAATCCTGGCAATTCTGCCTGAGCCTCAGAGCTAAATTGGAGGTTACACTATCCTAAATCTGCACTGAAGAGGCTTTCTTGTGTGGATACTGGGGAGATGGGGGGAGTATCATGTCTTCACATCTCCCCGGCTCTGTGGAGCCTGAGAGGGAGTCTGGGCCATTGCCTGTGATCATGCATTCCTACAGCCCGTCTGGGTCATCATGGATCTGGGGTGGTAGGCCCAGCCACAATCCTCAGAAACTGTGCTGCTGACATGCTGGGTTTATGAAATTCAGTTCTGTGTAAAACATGAAGAAGCCGGTCCTCATGTGGCCAGGCACCCTGCGAAGAGACTGGGTAGCTTGCCTTGGCGTGGGGGAGCCTTCTCCCTCCCTCCTGCAGAGGGCACAGAGGTCAGCACTCCGCACACCCTTCCTTCACTCAGAGCTTGGAACATCTGTTCTCTGCGCGCCCGGAGTGCTTAAGGCTTCTAGAATTGGAATCTGCACCCAATACCATGGTTTAATGTGGCTGGTGGTCGGTTCTTTTCAGTTGCAAACCCATGGTACAACAGTTTATGTAGCACAGAGAGCATTAGAGGTAAAACATCAGCATTTCTGCCCACTGTCATGGAGGTCAGCCTTCGTGGCTAATGATGCTCCATGCTGTGGACTTTCAAATAGCACACTTATCCCAGGCCCAGCTCCTCCCTGCACAGGGCTTGGGCTAGCCCCGCAGCAGGTGTGGGAGCGTGGACACAGCATGGGAGCCAGGCAAGCCTGCAGAGGGACAGCAGTGAGGAATTGGACAACCAGCAGGGCTGTGTTTAGGAGTCACTCAAGCCGCAGAATATGCAGGACTTGCCACCGGATTGGCTGGAGCAGTTCAGGGGAGGCAGGATCTGCGACGGGCCCTCCTCACCAAGCCCCTCACTGACGCGGAACAGTGGCCCCAGGATCTCCCTGGGTTGTGTTCTGAGATGGGGGGAAGAGGGGGCCGGGAGATTCCCCAGTGGGTGCTGGGTGCTGCTTCCGCCGGCTGCCCAGGCATCTGCTTTCCCCCGACCTCCCCGCCAGGGCTGCTGTTCAAGAGATCAGTATGTGTTCCTGCAGCCGTGGCCTTGGGCGGGCCCTCTAACTCTCCATTTCTTCATTTTGGGAACGTAAATAGTAAGTGGAGGAAAAAGGAGAAATCTTGTTTTTGAAAGTATAAGTGACAAAGACATCTTGACAAAGGTGCACTTATTTAAAGAACCATAATTCAACTTTAGGATTTTTAAAAATCACGTATTCTGATTATCACTGACATTCTCCTTCACCATCCCAGTGTTTGAGATGTGGCCAGGTTTAGAGCCCATAGTGTGTCTGTTGACAGCACCACTGCGCTCTGTCATTTTTTTTTTTTTTTTTAAGATTTATTTGTTAGCACACACATGCACGAGCAGGGGGAGGGGCAGAGGGAGAGAGAACCTCAAGCAGACTCCCCATTGAGCAAGGAACCCGACACAGGGGTTCCTCAATCTCACGACCCCAAGACCATGACCTGAGCCAAAATCAAGAGTTGGACCCAACTGATGGAGCCACCTAGGTGCCCCTGTGCTCTGTCATTTTATTTTGAACTCTTATATCCATTTTAACTTGTTCTTTCTTACTGCCAGGGTACTGGGAGAACTTCCTTTTTAAAAAAATCTTATTGGTTACAGTTTACTCAACAGATTATTTTCCCTAAAAATCAATTTTATTTATTATTTTGTTCCTATTTGTAAATTCAGACAGAGGGGTGAGGGCCCTGGTGCTGAAGTGGGACTGGCATAAGGTTACTATTTCCTTCTTGCATCTAAGTATACAATTTAAATATGAAAGGAAGAAAGAAAGAAAGAAGAAAAGCTGTCATCTTCTGTCATCTCTGTGTAAGAGAACATTTAACACTGTTGACTTACAGAAAGTCCTTTACTGGGCATCCAAGGTCTTCGGATGTTTGCATGGTATTTGTTATATGCCGGACATTTTTCTGAGCCCTTTGCAGAAAATAACCCATTTCATCCTCACGCACCCTAGGGGGTATATACTATTATTTTTTCCCATTTTACAAATGGAGAAACTGAGGCAAAGATCGCTTAAGTAATTGGGGAACAGCCACAGAGCTAGTGACTGATTCCTGAGCCCTCTTTCCTGTGTCCCCACCATCAGTGGCTCTCGGCCCTGCTTGTACTTTAGAATCATCTGGACAGCTTATGGAGAGGGCCATGGGGGATGTAAATTTTACCCAGCCCTGTGTAAGGCCAGTGAAGTCTTCCCTCTTCTTCCCGCTCCCAAGGTCCAAGGTCTCTGTTTTTCCAGCCCACCATACCCCTTCTTCTCCTTGATTTCATAGCAGATGTCTGGCTTTCAGTGGCCTGCTGCAATCCAGGGCATACCCCTTTATGGTTTAGTCCCAGAAGGTGGGGCCCATGGGGAGAAGGACATGCTTCCCACCTGTGTGCGTCCTGCCTGGCACAGTGTCTTATGCGTACAAAGCACTGGATCGCAGTTTCTCGTTGGGAGATTCAGCATACCGTTATTTTGTGGCAGGAAAGAGCCCATGATGTACAGAAAGACCATGAATAGCTAATTGGACAGATCTGATTTTACACCTCTAGCTTGTCTCAGTTTTCTTGTTGATAAAATGGGAAAGTTGATAATAGTGGATTGTTGTGAAGATTAAATATGTGAAAATATGCAATGTGTTCTGCCCTGCAGTAGGTTACCAGAAATAAATGCTAGGGGTGCCTGGGTGGCTCAGTTGGTTAAGCAGCCTGCTCTTGATTTTGGCTCAGGTCATGATTTTGGGGTTGTGGGATCAAGCCCTGCGTCAGGCCCTGTGCTCAGTGTGGAGCTTGCTTGAGATTCTCCCCCCGCCCCAAGATGTTAAATAAGTGCTAAATTCTTTCCCTTGTAAATTAAATTCTAGTTACCCATAAAACTGGGATGTGAAAACTTTCTTGAAGACTCACTATTCAGTTTTTAGTCAAATACGAAAAGTCATGGAATCTATGGAGCTCAGATAGGCCTTGGGGATCAGGGACTTGGGGATCAGGAATCTCGTCCTTTTCTAAGCAAGGAGACCAAAGCATGAAGAAGTGACTTGACCAGGGGCATGGAGTGTGCCCAGATGCCTTCTCTGCACGAACACTCCTGTGTCCCCTGTACAAACAGGTGATTAACATGGACTTTCTTACTGCCAGGATTATCGCTCCTTTTTGCCTCAAAATGTCTGCATTATCACCTCCATCGACTCTTGTGTTCTGTAATCTTTCTAGGCCCGCATTGCAGGCCTAGAATGTCTGAGCCTGAGGCAGGATTTTGGCTGTTAGGTAAAGTCCTAAAGGAAGCCGCTGTGGCACTCGGGGTTAAGGAGGTTGGAGAAAGAGCATGTATTTACCTTGTTGATTTTTCTTACATGAGCAGGAGAAGAGCCAAGAACATACCAACAAAACAGTGGTTCAGTCCACAAACCTCTTTCCAGTCTTGTGCTTTCTGTGAAAATGGGGTTCTTGTTTCTTTCCTAAGTTCTCACATGTGTAAGGTTAAAAGCAGAGGAAGGTATTACAACTCTGCTTCAAGGAGACATTGATATTTCATTTTTACCAAACGTCATGTTGTTAAAGCTTCAAAATGGCATTATGCTTTGAGATTATTTTAAAACTAAACAGCTTTTTCTGCTGATACTTCAGAATAGATATTTAGATTTTGTCCTTGTTGGTGACTATAATTTGAATTAAAAGCGAAACCAGTTCATGGACATGTACTACGTTATTTGGGGCCTAGTTGCTAGGTGGGTATGCTGCGTGCAATAGAGATAATGAGATGTGTCATTTTCTAATATCACAATCAAAATTCCTGGCTCCTTTGCCCATCCCTGTGCCCCATCTCCCCTCCGCATGTCGTCATCCCCTCCTCCCTGCAAAAGAGTGTTTAGAATCATAAAGCTGAACACATTCTGGTGTCCAGTACAGTGGAAACTACCGAGTCATATCATTTATAATTCCTAATCACCTTCTATCCCATTTTGCAACTTACTACCTATACAAGACATCTTGGTTCCCTTAAATGCTTGGGGAATTTTTCCTTTGGAGGACTGTGAAATTAGCTATGGATGGCATGGGGAGTAAACGCCAGTGTCTTTTCCAAAAAGTTGGGTTGCTTAGAGAAAATGATTGATGTTTCGCATTCGTAGCAGTGCCTGAACTCACATGGAGAGACACCTCTTCCAGATCTCTTCAAATTCTGATTGTGTGGGGACAGAAACATTTATAATTTGCACTTGGTGTTTACAATATCCTGTATGAAACACTTTTTGAACATGTAGTATTTGTTTTTTGACATGATCATCGATAGCTTTGTTTCCTGATTCTACACTAAGCTCTTAACCATTTTTGTATTTATCTCACTTTTCCAAAACGAAAAGTCGAAACGAGTGGGTTTTAGAAAATATAGTGGAAACAGAATGTGGCTTAACTTTTAAAAATACTCATTATGCAGCAAAAAACCTGAAGCTGTAAAATTTAAATCTCGTGGAAGTTCACCAGATTTCTTTAGAACCTGCACTGCATAAGCCTTGAAAGCATTGATGTTTGACAAAAGTTTGAGGAGCTCCTGTTGACCGTCCCTCCAGGGCACACATTCTCTCAGGCTGCTGGGGAAGAGAGCAGTCTACCCCTGCCCAGAGAACCCAGCTGCCTCCCCAGACGTCCCTGACTGGTTTCTAAATCTGAGCTCAGCTTCGTAGTGAGATGGTGAAAGAATTCAGAACCTGTTTCTGTCTCCGTGCGTGTGAACTCCAGAGAGTGATAGTCTTCCCAGGGTGAAGTTTGAGTTACGAGGTGTTGATCAGTCTTCATATTAAGACACAGTGAATAATAGTTCCAGTTTCCTGATGAAAACAAAGTGAGTTCTGCTGGGCGTGGTTCTCCTGTTAAATTCTTTGCTTGCTCTTTTTATACCCACATTTAAATAATCTACAAAGAGGGTTTGGGTCCTGTGTGTTTCACTTTCTTTTCTTACCAGACGTTTTCAGTGGATATACTCCCTGAGCAAATCCTTTCCAACAAAGTATTTAGTTTTGTATGCACACAAATTCAAGAGCCAATTAAACATGTGTTTGATTAATTTGTCACAAAGAATGCTACCTTGAGTTAAAACAATTCTACTCTGTGGAGAGAGTTCTTTCTGTTCAAAAGAGGGTCCTTATTTCTAAAGAGCAGAGCTCTGATTTTAATTAAATAAGGAGCATTTTATGCATTTTTTTTCTAAAGCTTAAGATTAATTTCTATGGTTACTAGGGATATAAATCTCTAGATTGCTTTAAAACAAAGATTTTTGTTCAGGAGAGAGTTGACAGCTCCCTTTAAGAGAAGCTATTACTTAATTTTACTTTCCTAAGTTTAAACACATAAAAATATTTGTAATGATACCCCAAAGGCATCATAAAAATGTAAAATAATTGTACTCTAAAATATCTAAAATTACAGGAAATAGATCTCATTTTAAAAAATGAACTGGGATTCGTGGCTGGGGAACTGGGGTGTGACATACTTCAAACCCAGAATCTCTTGTCAGGAGACTTTTTTTTTTTTTTTTTTAAATAGTAAAAAAAAAAATCTTTCTGTTGCCAGCCATGCAAACTTTAAAATGTGCTCATTCTATTAGGAAATATTTTCTTACAGTTTTATTACCTTTAACGTGTATTATTGTTTTACATATATGGCTGTCTTAGATCCCCTTAGACAAATTTCTGTCTCTGGGATTAAGTGGCATCACTTGGCTTGTGGATTAACTATATCACAGTTCACTTTTAGACCGTTTTTAATGATTATTTAAAAAGCACATAGCCACGTTTTCTAAATAGCTTTGAATAAGGGCAGCATAAATAGTTTCTAGTGTTTTACTTACCTTAAGTATACTCCCTCTCTTAGTAGATCCTGTTAACTGATAAATTGCTCCCAGGTTAAAGGTATGTCATATTTAAACAAATGTAGTTTAAAATCTATAGTAGAGGTGCCTATAGGGGAAAAACCCCAACTTTTTAAGTAAATGAATTAGTACTTACCCTCTTTCCTCTTTTCGTATTGTAATATCAGATTTTTTGCTATTTTCATTTACTAAAATTGTAATTGGGTCTTGCATAGTAAAATGTCTTCTGCTTATTAGGTAAAGTAAAATGAGATTTACAAAATATTCAGACTGAAGTTTTGAAAGAAATGGCATTTCGTATGTAATATGAATGCTGTTGAGACTAGATATGCTTATAGTTTAAAACGTTCCTGATTCAGGAATGCTTTGCATTAAATGAGTTTATATTTTGAGAGCAAAATGGGAGAGAAAGAAAACGTTCCCTCTTTTTTTTTTTTAAGCGACGAGAAAATTAAGTTGAATGCAGATATTGAAAGTGCTATAAGCTGAGTCGAGCAACAGAAAGTAAACACTGATTATTGCACATGTACATTTGAACCAGTTTACTTTTATCTTTCAAGCGAAACATTTCCCACAGTTTTTGTGGGTTTTTATTTAAGTTGGGAAAACTTTGGAAGTTTGTGTGAAAGTATAAATTCAGTTTGCAAAAATCACGATTAGAGTCTGATAATAAACACACGGGAAGTGAATTGGGGAAACCGTGACAGTCACATGTGACATTTAATAATGTTTTCTCCCCAGACGCAGTTGCCGAGAGAGGAATGTTGGTTTCCGTGGCTCTGAAACACACACTCTGACTGTAATTGAAAATAAGGGTTAAATAAGAATTCTTCAGTATGGATGAAGTTTTGCATTGTTTTTAAGAGCCTTAGTGATTGTTCTGGGAATCCCTGAAGTGCCCCCTTTCAACGATAGGCATAGAAATTACAGATGTATTTATAGACTCCAGCTAAAAAACAAAATACACACTTAGTTGCCAGGAAAATTTAAACAGTTTTGTTTTTGTTTTTGTTTTACAAAATAAGCATTAAATTTTAGTATATATGGAAATTCTTAATTTTGCAAGGAGGAAAAATTTTTTAGTTTGTTTAATTTTGAAATAGACCACAATCATAGAGTCTAAATAAAAATAAAATTTAAAAACTGTGATCTCACCATTAGGACATTGACTTCACAACTGCAAATTGGCATTTTATTTTTAGTTGCTTATTCCCCAGTTCTTGGGGGAGATGTGTCTTTTTATTTATTTATTTATTTTAATTTTTACTGTAATGAGACTTTTTAAATGTAGGAAGAGAACACTTTACCCGTCATTAGGTTTGGCACTTTTGAAATAGTCATCAGATCCTGACTAATACATAGTATAGGGTTTTTGAAGGATTTCTTGAACATTGTAAAGTTTGCCTGTCCTTTCTTCGGTATGTTGCTACATGTGTCTCTTACGAGTGTGTGTGTATGTGTTTGGGCGGACAGTTAGTGTTACATTTTGATGACAAATTTATTACCTACAAATTGATTATGTGAGTTTAACTAAAATTTGTGTCTGTGATAAGAAAGGAAATTTTTATATATGTGGTGTTTCAGATGCTTTACCTAATGATCTTAAAAATTGTTAAAAGGGATTTAAATAGTATATACCGGTTTTACTTTTAAAACATAAAATATAATATAGGGCTTAAACGTTTTTGTGTCCAGGTAAAACAGTAAATCTTAAAAGTAGGATGAAGAGATATAATTTGATTCTCAGAATCAAAGTCAGTAATGTATAGCTCAGGGTCTAACCATTACTTTTCTGGGTATTTTTATACACAGATTTTTCTCTAGCAAATGATTTCTTAGGAGCTAAATTATTTGACGCTACTTTGAACACTTAAGAATCAATTTTATCAAGCTAGTCCCCATTTTATAAAACTTAGCAGTTAGCAATTTGCTGTGTTTTTTTCTAAATCCCAGAAACCAGTCATTCTTATTTTCATTTTTTTCAAGCAGAGGATGTTGGAATGTTTTGTAACTTATTAATTGAAATAATATTTTCTGCCTTTTTTGTTTGTTTTTCTTTGCCCGTCTACAGAAATGCTTTAAGTTTCATGCCTTATTTACTCCAAAGAAGACCATAATGAAGCAAAGGAATCTATATTTTTTTGGAAGACAGGGATTGATGAAACAAGTCCTGAGTTTTGCATGGAATATGAACATTTGTATTCCTGATTGAGGCCGGCACACTCTGCATTTTATTCCCGTACACTCAGTTGAAAGATGACTTTGGAGGAAAGGCTGTGTATCTGGTTACCAAACCCTCTTTCTCAGAGCTTCATGATAAAATGCACATTATGTCCTTTGCTTTTGTTTTTACCAAGAGAGAAAAAAATATAGTAAAGCAAAGCACTTATGCTTTTGGGGTTTGAATATCATCAAGCAGTATTTTCTGTTGAATGTAAATTATTGGCCTCTATCAAGTGGTATGGAAGTTGAGTATAGGTTCTCCCTTTGTACTGTCCGTCATTGATTTCACTCTTCTCTTTGCTGATGTGAAGCAGAAACTGGACAAGGTAACAGTTTTGATGATGAGATTAGAGGTAGCCAGGCTGACTGTCTCCTGGCTTTTAGAGAACCTTATAAGCTCAGGGCCACCCCTTCCCCTTGTTTAGATATTACTTGCTCTTTTGAGTTTCAGATTACAGGAGCAATTGATCTGCATGACCTATCTTAAGAACTTTAACTTTGCAGTGGAAACTTAAACCAAATGTATATCCTCAAGAGACAAATCATCTTAAAACCAGGCTGTTGTCATTTTGATGTACTATACTGTTGGTGGAGGAACAGTTGTGGTGCAGGTCACCACCTGGTGGACGGGAACGGTAGTTGCTGGGATGTGTGGAAGATTCGGAGAACTAATCTATGTTGATGTAACTCTTGCCCTGGGCTTGCAAATAAGGGGTTTCATGTTGTTCCCTGCTCATAATTTCTACGCAGGGCTAGGATCCCAGGAGAATGAGTGTGGGAGCAGGCTGTGATACGTCATTTTTATTTGTTGTTTTCTCACTTCTGCAGATGTACGTGCTGGTCCTTGTCCTCTTCACAAATATTTTTTTCTTATAGTTGGTATTATAATTCAAATAAAAAGATCATTTTTTAAAATGTCAATAGGGCAGCATTTCATGTCTTTGAGTGCATATGTTTAACCTAAGTAATAAAAATCTGCCTTTGGGTAGAACCTGTTTGTGGCCACAAACTTTATACCCTTGCTAATCTGTTCACCTTTTGTGGGAAGGGTTGCCGTTGGTTACCAACTGTGCATTGTTGTTGGCTGATTGTTACACAGGGGAATGTGCCTTTAGTGTATACTAATTTTGCAAAAACTGTGACAAAATTCTGTATTTAAAAAAAAAAATCACTAGTTCTAGGTATAGCTGTTCTTTAATGTTTGTTTTAGAATGACACATTCTTAATAAAATGTGTCACCCATTCAGCTGACATTTGTGGAGCTAGGAATCTCACCAGGCTTTGGGAATCCAAAATGAACACTGGACACACACTTTTTCAAAGTCTTGTAATTTTCACCACAAAAAGGAGTGACCATATTCCTGGGATGTGGAATGCATTGCTGTGGAGTATAAATGTGTTTTATGTGCTTAGTGTTTTCTGCCAGGGACTGGAAAGACTTCGAAGACATTTAGCACAGGCCTTGGGAGGAGCTGATAAACGAAACTGACCGGTTGGCAGCTTGGTTGCGGGGAGTTTAGAGTCTGGCCTGTGGCCAGTGTAGAGGGGCTGCCCGGCCGCTCTTCTGTGGTCTGAACGGTTCTTCAGCTTGAGACTTAACGTTGCAGAGCCCAAGTTTGGAGGCGCAGACTGACGAATTTAAGCACATAGGCTTTGGAGTGACTTTTGGAGTATGGACCTTGGCTTTTCAACTTGCTAGAAGTATGTCCTGAGGCAGGTTCCTTGACGGCTCTGTGCCTCAGTTTCCTCAGCTGTTTTCCGTCTGTTAAATGCAAGGGCTTAATGCCATGCCCTGACACGTAATAAACACTAAATGTTTATGATGCTGTGACAATGATCAATTAGTTCCATCGCCCCTTTTGTACATGTTGTTGTAAGGCAGATGTGTGGGTGGCTGTCCTGCTTGCCCCTCCCACCCCTGCAGGCCCCAGGGCCCGTGCCGTCTCCAGCCACCCCTTGGCATGACTGCTTAGCGTTACCGTTCTGACAGACTCTGCAGACAGACGGCCCGCCACTGTCTCCTCATGCTGAGCTGCTCCTTATGTGCAATGTGTCTGCAGAAAGTTTGGACCCTCCCGTGTTTGAGCCTGTTGTACCATGTTTTATCATCAGAAGCTCTTGACCTGAGTTCCTATGAGCCAACAGCCTCTGCAGCTCAAAATGGTGAGCACAAAGTCTGTTTGTATCTGTGGGAATATTTATTTTCTGTAGGGAAGAGATCAGGCACATAGTTTTTGCCAGAGGCTCATAGGCCTCTTTGCCAGGTAAAAAGGTAAAGGAATGTAAATATTCATGATTCTTTTGGAAGGGCAACTCAAGAAATTAAGAATATAACACCCCCCCCCCCAAAATGAAGCACAAGTTTGAATTTTACACTATTTGTTTTGTAAGATACATAAATAATTTTAAAGATAGAGTTGAGGTTTCAATTTGAAGAACTCAGATATAAATGGAGTCTGTTTTCCTCTTAGCCCTCTTGTCAAAGTTCTGAAGGGAACGGGAAGAGCCAGAGATTAGGAGTCCAGCTCTGACACTTACTAGTGGGCCTCTCCCATCTGGAAAGGGGGGACTAATGATGGCCCCGCCTTAGAGGGTCCCAGTGAGGATTAAGTGGGGTCATCTGGCCAAAGCCCTTGTAGCTCTCCTTGACGTCATAGTAAGTACTGAGTGTTTGCTGTTACCGTTTTGTTGAACATTTACCTAACAACATTTATAATGTGTACACATTAGGTACATCTTCTACTTTTTCACCTACGCCTTATGAACAATTTTATAAATATTTCTAATTTCTTATGACCAGTCTCTCCAAGGTTCTGTCCATAGCTGTGTTGTTCTGAGTTAGAAAACCTGAATCCATGAGGATCCCAAGGACCTAAATCCTTAGGCTCGTTCTGAGAGGACAGGAGAGCATCAGAGGAGTCCAGCATACCTGCTCACGAACACACTGGGTTTTCCAAAGGAACAGAATGGATATGGGCTGGCTGTGGAGTGCAGGTGTGCACAGTGGTTCCAGAGACCGCGTGTGGTGACTAGGGAGCGGCCTCTCGGAGCAGAGCACCTGCAGGGAGGAAAGCGGGGGAGAAGACGTGGTGGAGCATGTAGGGCTGCAGGAGAGGCAAGCTGGGCACTGGAGGCGCATTCCTCACACACAGGACCAGCAGGAAGTTATCTATGCATTCCGTGGAAAGGAAATGCTGATGTCAGTGGTGCCTACTGTCTGCCCCTGTGTGGGCGCTGAGCGCCAAGGGCGGGATGGGGCTTGGGACTCGCCGGCCCGTGCGCTGGTTCGTTTCCCTAGGGCCTCCATTAGCAAGAATATCTTGCTTACTGCCTGGGATCCTAGCATCTGAGAAGGAGCATCTGCGCACTCTTCATGGATCCTAAACTCAAACCAGCCGCTTCCTCTGATGCGCAGCTGAAGAAACAGCCATGGATTCCAAGTCTGGGGAAGATGAGCTGTTTTGAGCGGATTGTGAAAATGTGTGCTGGAACCCAGTGTGGTCTCTTCTGTCGTGGGGATGGTGTGTGCTTTTCACCTTCTGCACCCAAGTTAAGCCAACATCAGGGGCAGTCCTCTGTGGAGGTGGTCAGATTACAGCGGGACACGCAGCGTGAGGCCAAGTTAAGCTCTTTCAGGAGCTCGTCGTACCCAGGGGAGTCTTCCCTCAGCTGCTTTCTGGAAAGGCTTCTCCAGATGCCCCGCTATCGTGGAGCAGAACCCAGCTCAGGTCGCCTATGCCACTGCCCTTCGCTTGTCGCTCTGTGCCCTTGCCTACCTCTGCTCCTGACCTTGGAACCCGCGAGGACCACCCATTACCGAGGGGGAGGTTCACCGTGGACTCCCCGGGCCGGAACCCCTGGGCATTCCTTCTGCGATGTCAGCGAGCTGCTATGGAACCACAGGCTGTGTGTCTAGCCTCCCTTCCGGCCTCGGTTTCCTTCTCTCACCGGGGGTGACCCCGGCACCCACCGCAGGGGTTGGTGTGTGGGTTCAGTAGGTTAAGACCGTTGTGGAGTACGCTGCTCTGTCAGCGGTGGTTACTGGTGCGACGGCCACTCGTCTCCTGTCACGCTGGGTTTGTGCTGCATCCAGTTCTGTGGCTGCTTGTACTGCTGCGACTCGCCACACTCCCCACTGCCACAGCTTTGTGAGAGGTCCTTGCCTTCTCCCTGCGGCAGCCCTTCCCTTTGCTGCGGGTGCTATGGTCCCGACACCGGGCCAGAGCCTGCATGGATGCTGCTCACATCGATGGCTTGTGGTTGCCTTCTGGGTCAGTGTCCCATTTACACGGTCAGAAGTTACAATTTGAAGAAGTTCAGCGGCCGGCGCAAAGCCGTATCACGGGTCAGTGACAGAGCTGTGGCGGAGCTGGGATCCAGACTCGCATCTGGGTCAGCCGTGCTCGGGCAACTGGGACTGGGAGGAATGCAGCCCTGTGCACACTCCGCACACACACCCTCTTCATGTGCCACCGCTACACGCCGTTTCTACACCCAGTCTCCGTGCTCAGCAGACAGTCTCTGCACACGCTTTGCACGCACAGTCTCTCCGTGTATGCTGTACACAGTCTGTGCACAGTCTGCACACACACACAGTCTCTGCACACACAGTCTCTGCACACATTCTGCACTCACAGTCTCTCCACGTATGCTGTACACAGTCTGTGTACACACAGTCTGCACACACAGTCTGCACACACAGCATCTGCACATGCTCTGTATATACAGTCACTGCACGTGCTCTACACGCTGTCTCTGGCCCAGATGTGGCTTGGATGGGATCTGAAAAGCAGTGTGAAGCCATGTAAGACCCTTGGGTTGAAACTTCCTGTTCTCCTCACCCTCCTCCCTCCCTCTCTTCTTCTTTATTACCTCCCATCTTACTGTGCTTGGCCCATTCTGGGTCTGACATTTTTGTCAAGGGAAGAAATAAAAGAAAGGTTTCCAGGCACACAGAAAAGGAAGTAGTGAGATTATCCAGCCCTAGCTCACGAAGCAGGGGCCGTACCCGCTCCTAGCCTCATTTGTGTCGGGTTGCTAGGCAGGGAGGTGCGGGGAAGAGGGGCTTTCGGAAGGCCATCATCAAAGTCTCCGTGATATTTTTGTGGAGGAAACATTGTTTTAAATGAACTGAAGATTTGTACCGTGGGGGCACATGTGGCTGGTTGAGCTGCCGGTGCACGAGGAGGGGAGTAGAACTCCTTGCTTCTCTTTCAGCTCCATTTTCACCCCATTTGTTTAATTGATTGTTTTTAGTCATAGACGTCTTTAATGGCAGAATGATGAGAGTGGCAAATAACAGGAAGTGGGGGGAAATAGGACTATAGGGAAGGCGTAGATAAGCAGCAGCAGTCATGGAAGAAATGATTATAGTTGGTATGAAGTCAGCCTCACTCAGTGGCACGAAAGTGAGCATGCTCTTGGGTAGCCTTAATAGATGCCGAGAAGCTAGAACAAGAGGGTGATGTTTCTGCTTTCCTCTGCACTTCCGGCTGACACACAGAATATTGAGTCAGTTCTGGGAACCGCATTTGATTTTTGAGACCCATAAATTGCAACATTTAGAGGAGATTAGTGAAGGCTTGATGGGGTTGAGAATGTTTAGTTCAGAGAAGAGAGAAAACCGAGGGGTGGGGGGGGACACAATAGCTGAACCCAGCTCAGAGTGGGAAAGAACTTGGCACGGTTCCAAGTGGAATGGGTGACCTGGAAGAGACAGTGGGCTCCTCACCATCAGACGAAGCAGGTAAGCATTATCCAGGCCCTTTCTGGTCTTGAGAATCCAGGAAAGAAGAGGTTTTCTTGCTTTATACCCTTTGTGTCACACAGCATGTGTGAGGCACAGAGAAAGGCCAGAGAGACCAGGAGTAGACAGAGTTTGGAAACGGAAATGTGCTAGCAATGCCAAGTGAACGCAGTTGGGGTGCTAGGAGAGCAAGTGTAGGATGCTTAATTAGACTGAGGTGTGATCAGGAGACCAGGAGATGTAGGGAGAAAAGTTAAGGTCAGAAGCATGAGGATGAAAAGGCTGGGAAGGTTGTAGGCTTCTGCTTTTTCTTGAAGTTGAAGAAACCTAGACCTGTTTTAAAATGAAAGCTGCACTTAGCTCCTGTGTCGGTACGTGCTGTCTAGTGCTCTTTCTGGTTTCAAGATTACGTCCTACACTCTTTGATGACCTCATTAACACGAAGAATCTAAAATTTTATTTTTTTAGTTTCTAAATTTCTCAAAGGGATAGAAACTTAATGTTAGAAGAAATACTTTTTCAGGTTGCTAATACAAGATATTAGGCCAACAAATTCATCCCAACAAATGTTCGTCATCCTTGGCTCCTAGTTTAACCATCCCAGCTGCCTGCTACTCAAGACTGAAGCCAGAATAGAAGGGTGGAAATAGAAACATCAGTCTCTCTCCTCTTTTGTGCTTACATTTATCGTTTCCCCTGTCTCCATGTGTCTGTCTCTCTCTCTCAGCACATGCTGAATTCTGAAAACTGCTGTCTAGTAAGGTTGGTACTGGTTCTCAAGAGAAATCCAGATTAGGTTATTCAGCTACTGATTACAATTTTCTGTAGGTCATGATCAAGTGTGTCTTTTTTCTAATGAGGTTTCCAAATTGATGGAATAGAGCATTTTCTATATTGAACTAATAACATTTATGTATTTATGCATGTATATTTTCATATACGTATACAATGTGCATAACGTATATACATCAAACTAACATTTATAACATTTAAGTAACAGACATAGAGTGCCTCAAGGAAGGCTTCATGCAGAGAAAGTGGGAGCGAACCCACAATGCCGTGCGTTAATACCTCCTTGGGCCCAGCACATTTGAGTAGAAGATTGGCTGATGAGAAAGAAGACGTTGCGGGTGGAGAGAACAGTGGGGGCCAACATGCAGAAGCAGCGAAGAGAGGGCTTCATGAGGGAAAGGCTCTGTGGGTCTGGAACGTGGGATGGGTGCAGGAAGGGCCGGAGCTTGGACGGTGGTTCAGTTCCAATGGACAGGCCTGGCTGACCAGTTTAGTCTGTGGGGTGGAAAAGAGGGAAGAGTCTGAAATGACCTTTCTAACTTGAGGCATCACGAGAGAAGCTCTTTCTCTTGGAGGGCGGGGACCAGGAACAGGAAGGACTGAGTAAGCCAGGAGGGAGGAGTGTCCATGGTTGGATTTTTGGTGCCTGGGGACACGCTGCTCTGGAGGCACCAGCCAGACTCATGGTGGAGGTGGGATGCACCCGCCCGGAACATGGGAGCGGGGCAGAGGCAGGTGGATGTGTTCTGTGGAGGGTGATAAAGCTGTGGGTGAGAGGGAGGGAGTCTCTGCGCACACAGCTGTGTGAGCATGCTGAACCTAAGTACGTCTCATAGGTTAGTAAAGGCAGAGTCGGCGGTGAATGAAGGTAAAGAAAGTTTGCCAGAGGTTTAAGAGAACCTGGCGAGAGTGGGGTCCAGGAAGCAGAGGGAGGATGGAGCTTCAGGAGGGGAGGTTGGGGAGGGCCATTAGGAGTTTGTGAAGGCAGGCAGGGAGTGGCCAGAACTGCCTACATGACTGTGGCCCCTCCAGTGCCCCCTGGTCATTGAATGGTGGCGGCATCCTGCAATAGAAATCTGGAGGGGGGCCGCTGGGAGGGGCCCTGCCCATGTGCTCTTGCTTCCTAAACAGCTGCTGAAAGAAAGGAATGGGTTCATGTAGGCGGTCCCTTAACAGACCGGCTGCTGAGACCCAGAGCGCCAGTGGGTGTCTGTGGCCTTGCCAGGCTCTTTTGCGGGTGACTAGTCAGTAGGGAGCTTCTCTCGCTTGGGGACCGGGTGCAGACAGCCCCCGCCGTGACGGCTGCAGGGTTGCCGTGCTCCGCAGGCGCCTTGGTTCTGAACTTGCAGCTGTAATTGGTATTGATGTATTTTCAGTTAGGACTGAAGGGAGTGGGTTCAGAATTTAGTTAGTGGGCCTCCCGATGAAACTCGGGAACACAATCCTTGTGAAAAATCATTTTAGCTTATCAGTAGTTGGCAAACATTTATATGGCAGTGGTGGTTCTGGCTGTGCCTTTGGCTGCATACTAAACTGAACAGCAAGCTGTGTCCACTGATTGAATGAAAAAAAATAATGATTTTGTGTTACAGGGAACTTTTTACAATATGCCAGAGGGACCTACTGGAGTCTCTTTAATCTTGAACAATGGTTGTTTCTTGCAGGGGCAAATTATGCAAATCGGTACTTAGTGTTTCATAATCAATCAGGGCTTTGTTGGAACGGCTGTGAGTGCCAGCAGACAGAATTCCTATCGTGGGGGTGGGGGGGGGTGGCTTGCAAGTCAAACCACTGCTGTGACTAGCAAAGGACACTTGTGACCGCTTTGAACTCGCCCCACAGTTAAAAGGCAGTCATCCTTTGAGAAGAATCCCACCATTTTGTACCAGGGTTTTTGTTTTACAGTTTATCTTGCTTTGGGTAATTTACAAAGCTCCCGGCCAGGAGCAGCTCGCAGGACTGGTCCATGGGGGACACACATAAACAGAGCTGGGCCTGCCGCCTGGGACGGCAGATGGCAGCCATGCGCCTGCGACTCCCTTTGTGTCCGCCCTGCCTCGAGTGCAGGGTTTTCAAGTTGTCTTGGACTCCTCCAAGTGCACGTGTAAGTTTTCAAACAATGTCATTTCAGCTTTGGCCTGTGCAGAATAATTAACCTTTAATAATCCTTTGATTCTAGATCAAACAACAAAGAACCCGAGAAATCGTAAAAGCCCTTGGGAAAAAAGGGTGATGTGTTCTCGAGTTCCTGCTGTTGCCCCAGCTGCAGTCCTCGTGTCGCCATCTAGTGGATAACGTCCAGTATGAGCCGCTGGACTGTGCGGTTTTACCCCGCTCTCAGGTTGTGAAAGGGGTAGAGAATCCATGCGGTTCAGAACACTGACTCATTGAGGAAGGGCTTTGGGCTCGGTGTGTGCCTGAGCGGCTTATATCAGATGGACACAAAAACATTCCACGAGATGCTAATCAGCGTCTCTGAAAGGGGTCGGCTTGCAGGAGGGGGCCTTAACCTGGCCTGGAAGTGGCAGAGAAGACTTCTAAGAGGTGTCTCCCTTGAGCAGAAGAGTTGAGGCAGAAGACTGGAATGGGGGGGGAGGGCGCTTCTACCCTGGAGATGTCCACAGAGAGAGGGACCCCCAGGCCTCAGGCTTAGGCTAGGTCTGATTTGTCGCTAATGGGGAGTCAGTGTACGCTTTTAGTCAGGAAGTATGTGGGAAGATTTGCCTTTTCGTTTAAAAACACTTTTTGTCTGATTACAAAGACTATACATACTAATTGTAGAAAAATGTTAAAGTACAAAAAGATATTAAGAAAGCAAAATGTCCGAGTCTCACCAGCCAGACAAGCATCAGTTATTTTGATGGGTGATCTTTTAGGTTCCTTTCTGTGTGTGTACAACTTTAGGTGCCATTTCACATCTTTTCTGTAAATGGTTCATGCAGTGTGTGTTTCAGACAAGCCTGGTTCCCATCCCCACCCCCCAACAACAGCTTGTGGGCAAACCCACTGTGTCGGCAGCTCAGACTCACCCAGGGTACCTCGCACAATCTCACGAGTGTGCAGGCTGGGAAGTTTTTGGTTTTGTTTGGTCCCTCCTAGTAAAACCTTTTTGTGTAAGGACAGGTGATGTGAGAATCTTTTTTTTTCCCCCTGTCAAATGCATCTGATTTAGAAACTACGTTGCTTTTATGATAAATGGGTTATAGAGAATCTCAGTGTCTTGATTTGGGGAAAGAGTCTTTAAATTTATGTAGCTACTTAAAAGTGAGCTCAGTTGATGTTCAGAAAACAAAAGGAATACCGGAGTCAGATGGACACCTGTAGTTCTAGAATGCAGTTCGAATCACTTGTTGGGTGAAGTATCAGCTTCCCAAAAAAGCCAGATCCTGGCTGATCCTGGAGTGTGCCTGTTAGCTTGGTGCTCTCCCATAGCAAGAGCCCGTGCCTTTAATCCAAACAGCTCTGTTCAGTGTTGGGCATGTTTTATCTCAGAACGATCCATCTACACTTGCAGTAAAAGCAAGTCTTGCAGACCTGCCTTGCTCAGCTGGGACAGCAGAGCCATCTTCATGGGCAGACTCGCAGAGACTAGAAACATACAGGTTCCTGGTGTGGGAGTCACAGTCTCCCATTTCTTCAGAACCATTTTCGCGGAATTATACCTCCATGTCTTCTCATCTGTGAACTGGGATTATCATAGAACCTACACCGCAGGGTCATGAGGAGTCCATGAGATCATGGGTGCAGAGCATTCACACTGGGGCCTGCTGCATAGTATGCACTCAGTAAAAGCTGGCAGGTAGCTCACTATACTACTATTTTTTAAAAATAATGTTTACTTCCTCTCTTTGTAGTGAAGCCCAGGGAGATTAAGCAACTTGCTCAAAATTTCAGTTGGCAAAGGTTAAGAGTTTAGGGGAGCTTGTAAAAGCACCCCTTTCTTCTCAGCCCAATTTTGGAACCACCTGAAAGAGAAATACAGGCGTCAGAACATGAAAAAGCCACATGGGGAACCTGGCTTTAGATTTGTAGCCAAATATGGGGAGAGCTTGGGTCAGAATATGCCCTCTCTGCTGGCTGGCTGCTGTGCACAGAGGAGAGGGCGAGACGGAGCCGAGCTTGCTCATTCCTTTCTCCAAATTATAAATCAGTTACATTGTTCCTCCCCTGTCTGAGGCCAGGAATATTGGTCCCCCTGAAGCCCCTGCATATAAAGCCTAAGGAGTGGGGATCGGGGTCTCCCTCAGCAGTGGGTGGCGAAGCAGAGGTCAGAACCCAAGAATCTCTGCCCTCCCTGGATTTCCTGCCCATCCCTCTCTTGCCCACCGTGCTCCGCCCAGACTGTGCTCCTCTGCCCATACCCTGCCCGAGCTGTATGGAGGTGCCCATAGGGGCACTCAGATGTGGGAAGAAAAGCAGTCTGGGAAGTTGTCTTCATTGTTCTTTTAAGACATGTTTTGTGGTAGTTTGATGATTGATACTCAGAACAAACTGATCAGCATTGCACTGCCGGGCTTCCTGACCATCCTGTTTCCTTGCTCATGTTTGTGGGCCTTCCCCTCCACATCCGGGTAGCTTTGCCAACCCCAAGCCTACTATGTTGCAAAACCCAGCACATGGCAGCTGACCTGGAAGGAGAGGACGTGAGCCAGTGGACACATTCCCTTTAGATATGTGAAGTTTCCTACTTAGATACCTAGCATATAGGTGACTTTTTAAAATGAGCACTGTGTGTGGAAGACTTTCTTGGATCTTTCTGTATCCACTGTAGTTAAAAAAACATTTTAAAATTCAACATTGTACCCCCATACTCCCACATGAAACGCAGCTTATATTATCGTGAGGAAAAACCCCAAACTTCAGTAAGCTAAATCTTACTAGTCCGACTAGTCTTTTGGCAGGATAATACAGGACGGGTAACTTCCCCCTTGAGGCACACACATCTGTGATCTGTCCCAGTTCTGCCTCTCGCTAGCCTTGTAACCTTGCATGAGCCACAGTTTCCATGTGTCTTAAACGGGAACGGGGGTCACGTCTAAGTCGTCCAGTTGTTCCAGGAGAGTAAATGATGGCACACGTGGACCGAGCAGCTGACGCATGGCCTGACACACCCTTGGTGGGTGCTCAGCATGTGGCAGTCGCTCTTGGGTGTCTGCAAGTGTGTAGTGCACTGCTGAGTAGGATGGAGGAAGAGAGGTTCAGCATGACGTCGCTCACTTGGGTACCTTCCTCCGTCGTCCCCCTTGTGGGGGGACGACAGTTGTGACCTATGCACAATCTGTGCTTCAATTTGGAGGTTAAGAACTCAAGTCTGATAGCAGACTTCACTCCCTGTGTCCCCAAGCACATTATTTATCCTGTCTCTGACTCCCATTTTCTCATCTGTAGAACAGGTGTGATGGTGTTACCTGCGATCACGCCTGGGAGAATTAGGGAAGCAAATGCACATGCAGCTCTGGGACTATCACCAGGCACACGGCCCCCTCTCACTGAAGGTTTTGGGTTATTTTTTTGCTTTTTCGAAGGGGCATCGGACCTGGTAAATGGAACTTTAAGCAAAGACCGCAAGTACTTAGAGATAAAGTAGGTAGAGATTTCACATGGAATTTAGTTTTTGGTTCAAGTATGGATTATTACTAGTTTGGCAGCAGCAGATCTATACTTCAAATGACTACAAGTGTTAGGGGAAGAAAATGCTAAATGGGAGACTTTTAAAAAATGTTTTCAGGGGCGCCTGGGTGGCTCAGTGGGTTAAAGCCTCTGCCTTCGGCTCAGGTCATGATCCCAGGGTCCTGGGATCGAGCCCCGCATCGCATCGGGCTCTCTGCTCAGCAGGGAGCCTGCTTCCCCTCCTTCTCTCTCCGCCTGCCTTTCTGCCTACTTGTGGTCTCTGTCAAATAAATAAATAATCTTTAAAAAAATGTTTTTATTAAGGGAGATTTCAAATACATACTGAAGTAGACAGAATGCTATAAGGAACCCCCATCTTCAACACGTACTGACTCACGGCCCATCCTGCTTCATCTGATACTCTCCCTCCCCTGTATTGTTTTGAAGCAAATTCTAGGTGGTATATTTGACTTGTAAATTTTTCAGTATACATCTCTAAAAGATAAGAATTTTAAAAACATAAAAAGTGAAAGTAATCGTAATGCTTACTGTTATCACACCTGAGCAAAAATTCACTATAATTTCTTAATATCAGTATTAAATGGGAGGCTTTTTTCTTCTTTAACAGGCGAAATAACAGTACATAGCAGGCATGAAAGTAACTTGACTGAAACTAGAAAACACCAGCATGTCCATTAAGTGACCGCTTTTGAGGGAGCCCGTGCTGGCTCAGTGTGATTAGGGGTTCCAGCCCCAGCTCTGCCGGTAATACCACCTCTCCGGGCTTTGGTTTCTCCCCACCAAGAAAAAGAATCTATTTCAGGGTTGTTGTCCAAGTTAAACAAAACAACCTGCTTAAAGTGACTGGTACAGTGCAGATATTAAATACATCTTGCATTCCTCTCTTCCTTTTCTCTTTTAGCTACAGTTCCATTCTTATTTTAGACGACAGTTTGTGTTAGAAATGAAGGACACGTGTCAGATGATATGGCAGTGTAGTCAAACCACGGCTATGGTCATGAAAACTCTCCCGTGGTGGGCCTACTGTCAGTCAGATGGGAGGCGATCAGCCTTGTGAGAGCAGATCCTCTCTCATGGAGTGTGTTAGGTTACATGTCTTCAGTAGATCTTACCTTCTGAAAACACGTGCCACTGACTTTCTTGGAGAATTACTCTCACAGGTAGCTGGCATGTTCATCTTTCTTACTTTGTTCACAGTTGTTTAGGTGCAGTCTTGTGATACCTCTGATACCTTTTTGATCCAACTGCTATGTCAGGAGTTATCAGATCTTGACGTCCTTTCTGTTGGATTTTCAACCCACACAAACTTCTTTCCCCCTCTTTTCCTCATCCAACGTTTTTCACTCCTGGAGATGAATAGGGCATAGATCCTGACCTCAGGGAACTCAGCTGAAGTCTAGTGGTCACAGATAAATACTTCTAATGATCTATGGGAAGTGCTGATGGGTATCTGTAAAATACTAAGGAAGGTGTTAAGACTTCCTGGAGGAGGTGACATTTAAGTGGAAGCCTGCAGGATGAATAGGGATTCTTCTGGTGGCATGGAGTTGGAATAAAGAAAGCTGTTCCAGGCAGAGGAAGAGCAGTCACAAAAGCACAGGGCTATGAAGATGGTGTGTCTCTTATCTGCCCGAGGCTGTGATAGAACACTCCTTATTTTTAGCCCCTGCGTTTTGTCACCCACCGGTGCCACAGACTTTTCCAGTGACCCCTTGTTTCCTCCCAGGACCCTCTCCCTGCCCTCCTCCCCATGTCATTCAGTGACACCAAGATTAAGAAATTGGTACTAGTTTTAGATCTTTATAGGGCAATAACACTTTCATTTTACTCTGATTTTCATGTCAGACTTGACACTGGAATGGCCTTTCAAACTTTTACAAGTAAGAGGCATTCTCTTTGGATACACACCTATAGGTGGTTCTTTTAAAACTGGCATTGTGTGTAGAGGCATTCAGAATTGAAAGCATACAAGTACTCAACCTCTAAAAATTTGAAAACCTAAGGGGCTGTTCAGAATCATATGAAGTATACTATCATTGGCAGTTTATTTTAAAAAATAGGACTAAGCACAACAGTAAACAGATCAGAGCTTGGCCAAGAATCTTTACAAAGATGATGGTCATGCTTGTGTGATTAAACTGTCAAATCGTTCATGATGCAGATAGCCCTATCACATAATGCTGTTCGGGACTTAAGAGTGTCTATTTAGACACATCAAGGACCTATTGACATATTTTTTTCTTACTGATTGTTGTGATTTTTGTGTATGTGTGTATTTATTTTAGGAATCTAATAGAGTTTCAAGGCTGTCAGATACCTACAGAAATCTTTTTTTTTTTTTTTAATTTATTTGACGCCAGAGATCACAAGCAGGCAGAGAGGCAGGCAGAGAGAGAGGAGGAAGCAGGCTCCCTGCTGAGCAGAGAGCCCAATGTGGGGCTTGATCCCAGGATGCTGGGATCACGACCTGAGCTGAAGGCAGAGGCTTTAACCCACTGAGCCACTCAGGCGCCCCACCTACAGAAATCTTAATGCTCATTTATTTCTTTCTATTTATGCATTTGAAATATTATTTTGTTCATTTTACTCCTGTTAAGTATTGAATCATACTGGTGATATTGTTAAGTTGTAATTACATAGTACCTCTTAATTTACCAAGAATTTCATTTTATACGGAGCATGCTTCAGTTTAATAAATTTATTTTATAGAAATTTACCATTACGGAACGTACGAATTTGGGATCACATTTGTTATACTTTAAGTGAAACTCCTTCTAGTTTATGTTTTTTGAGATGCCTATGGGGCCTTCTTGCTGCTGGTGCTCATGCCCGTGCACCGTTGCTTCCTGGTAGAGTGCAGCTAGCTGAAGGTGGGGGTGCTGGGCAGTGAGGGGGTGGGCCACAGATCTAGCCTTTGGACTTGTTAAAACTTTTTACAGAAAACTTTATCAGCCACAAAGCTGCCTCCTTTGGCTTTGGCGTATTTTCAATCCAGAATTTACCACTGCCAACTGTACAACAGCCATCCACTTCCCTTGCTTTACTCATGTGTGCTGTTTACCTGGCCCCTTGTAGGTAGGGGCTGGGGAAGGGGATATAAACCATTGAAAGTTTAAAACTGCTGAGTAACCTTCAAATCATACATGTGGGGCAGTAAACAGCTTATTTGTACTTCTCTTAAATATTTTCCCCACAGTCTTAAAGGTCAGATTTTATAGTGCATTTAAGGGGTAGATCGGAGTAAGGGTGTAAGGAAGGCAGCTGTGTTGTGTAGGAAAACACACTGAACTTGAACTCAGACCGTCCTGAGTTTCCCTTTAAGCCCGGCCACGTGCTGTATGTGTCACCTTCGATGAATTACTCGGCCTCTGTGAGGTTCACTCTCCCAAACTGGTTACCATTAGCGGTGCTGTGCATGCCCACAGCAGGGCCGTGGGGGAGAGGACGGACCTCATGGGGTCAGGGGTGTCAGGCTGACTCTCAGCCCTTGTTTGTTAACTGGGTAATAAGTGAATGTTAGGGCCACACTTCATTTTTAGTTTGAGTCCTGCCCTTCAAATACCTGGAGGTAATTTTCTGAACCATATTTATTATTTATCTCGACTTTGTGGGAAATTTAACTGAACCCCTATTGACGTATCTGCAGCCTAATGCTGAATGTTTCCTTTGTGATAAATACTATCTTTGTATTTAGATACATACTCGTTCCACAGAGACTTAAGGACCGCCCTCCTTGCTGCGTGTTGTGCTTGGAACTGCGGGGAAACAGCCCAGCCCTGCTTGCTTGGGATCATAATCCCACTGACGGGGAAGCCAGAGGATGGGGCCGTGTGTAACTTCAGGCCACGTGGGTGGTATGCAGAAGTGCTTTTAAGTTGAGAGCAAAGCGAAAATTAGCCTGAGTTGCTCTTGACAGAAAAACTTTCATGGAAAAGATGAAAGTTCAACGGACCTTTCAAGGCTGGGGTTATGTACGTTTGGAATGAGTACAAAGGGCATTAGGAGGAAGCTAGAGTGAGCAGTGGTCAAAGGACAGAGCAGGCCACCGACTTAGTTAATCATTCTTTGCTTCTGGAAACACTTTGGTCTTCATCAGCCATGGTTGTAGGTTTCTTCCTACCTTTTTAATTTTATTTTACTTATTTTTTAATCCCTAACTCCACATACTGACATGTGGCAGGTGCTTTAGAGTAGGGTTTTATGATACTAGATGCCAGCCATCACAAATAGAGTCCTTTGTACCTTTGTGTCCTTTTTGTTCAGCTGGGGAAGTAGGCTGTCAGGAAGATGGAGGTTTGCTGTGTCAGGAGCCGTCGTTGCCCCTGAAGCTTTTAACTCTGCTGCTCTGTGGGGCCCTGTCTATAAACTTGCTATCTCCAGCCTTAGCATCCATCTCCAGGACACTCGGAAGAAGGAGTATTTGTTTATAAAATTTTAGATATAAGACATATCAGGAAAGGAATTGGCCTTTATTGAGCACATGCTGTGTAGTTACTAGACATGCATTACTTCATTTAACCTCAAAGCTCCTTTGAGATTATCTCTTCTAACATCTTAGATCATATCACAACACTTAGAGGAGGAAGGAACTGTCCATGGGAGACTAAGGCCCAGGAATGTGGGTGACTTTGGGCAAGTTAACCAACAAGTTAGTGATGACAGGTGATCCTTGAACAACATGGGTTTGAATTGTGTAGGCCCACTTCTATGTGGATTTTACTTTGATGAATACAGTACAATCCTCTAAATGGATTTTCTCTTCCTTATGATTTTCTTAGTAACATTTTTTTCTCTAGCTTGCTTTCTGGTGAGGATACAGTTTATAATAGATACAACATACAAAATATGTGTTAACCAACTGTTTATGTTATCGGTAAGGCTTCTGGTCAACAGGCTACTAATAGTTAAGTTTTGGGGGAGTCAAAAGTTATATAAGGATTTTCGACTGGGAGGGTGTCGCCACCCCTCACCCCTGCATTGTTCAAGGCTCAACTACATGTGAGAATCCAAAACCGAAGTGTTCAGTTTGTAGCTTCAGAATTTGTCTACAACCTCTATTCCATCATCTATTAATTTAAAATTTATTGCAGACAAGTGTGACATATCTCTCCATATAAACTCTTCATGTTCTTTTGATTCTAGATTTCACACATTGGCAAACTGAGAGATTTTCTTCTGGAACACAGGAAAGATTATATTAATGCTTATAGGTAAGTGCGTATTTTTTTTTACCGTGGCTTTGGTGACTGAATTCTTTCCCATACCTGTATTCCCTTTGAGCTTCTGTCCTTACTTTGTACTTACTAACTCAGAGTTGACTTGAGGAGGATCAGTTTGGTGGCGGCCTCTGCACGCAGGTGGGAGCTCCTGTATCCAGGGAAGCCTCTGCTAGCCTGCATGCCCTTGGGGTCACGACATCCCCAGTGTGACCTTCTGTGCTGATGCTCCCACGTTTGTCTCCCTTTAGGTGCCATAGACATTGTGAAACACATAGACATGAATGAGACAGTTTCTCAGTACATGCTTATCTAGCAAACAACAGAGCGATGCAAGTCATGTAAACACGCATGACAAGAACCCTTGCATCTAGGGAGGGTTTGGTTAGGTTGCTTTTTCAAAAGAGGAAAGCATTTTGATCAAGACTTCCAAAGTGGGTTCTGGAATAGACCCCAGCTTTCAGCAGATGCAGGAGCATTATAGGGCATACGCCTTGTCCCGTGCTTGCCTGAGCTCCACTGGCACCTGGTGATGGTGTGGCCTACCGTGGGACTGCAGTCCAGGTGTCCTGTGTGAATTAATGGGAAGGTTGGGTGGGACATGTGCAATGTCATCAATGGCAGCTTTATGCTTCTAAGTGTATTTCATTGTATAATTTTGGAACGTAGTAAATCACTCTTAGTGCCTAGTACCAAGGAAGACCTTATTTAAGTTCTCAGTTAAAATACTAGCTCAACACTAGATGGCAGTGTAAACTTTATTTCCAGAGGTGTACATGGATATCAAGTTTATAGTCCATAAAAATGGAAGCTCTAGTCATTTTGGAAAGCTTAACAAAACTGGCCTAAACCTCTTGGTCCAGCTCCTTGCTGGAGTGCCTGACTGTTTATCTTACGTAAGTATTTGTAGAGGCCTTTCATGGAAAGCCACTGTTCACTTCCCTTTGCCTTGAATAGGCATCCAACAAGGCGAATGTTTTAAATGTTGGTTTCCTTCAGGCCACCCCACTCCCTTATTGGCCTTGTGAACCTGAGAGAGTCACTCTGTAAAACCCAACATCGTCTCTAAACCAGGGGTTAACCAACCACCTCCTGGAGGCCAAGTCCATCCTGCCGCCTGTTTCGTACAGCCCGTGAGCTGAGAATAGCATTTGAACGGCTGGGGGAAAAGAACAAGATTTCACCCCATATGAAAATCAAATGAAATGCACATCTGAGTGTCCCTAAATAAAGTTTACTGGAACACCACCAAACCCATTCATTTACGTGTTACCTTTGGCTGCTTTTGCACTACAGCAGCAGAATTAAATGACTGTGACAGACTACGTGGCCTGAAAGTCGAAGGTATTTACTCTCAGGCCCTTTTCAAAAAAAGTTTGTGGAGTCCTGCTCTAAACAGAGGGTTTGATGACCCCTCCTCGCTGAGAGATTCACATAAGACAGTATCATTGAAATGCAGTGCATTTCCGCGCATTTATAAGATTATCGTATAAGGCTGCTGTTACAGACCAGTAGTAGTTTTAAACTTGTGGTTGCAATGGCGATACTAAGGCATTTATTTCTCCTCAGCTCCCACACACTGTGTGTCCTGATTCACAGATCACTCCAAGTCCTCTCCCCGATGTCCCTCGTGACAGCCGGCCGCTGGCCCAGGGTTTTCTCTTTCCCAGCTACTGGCAGCAGATGCTCAGACTGACGCCCGGGATCTCCAGGCTGGTTCTGCTCTGCCACTTATTGGTCATGTGTCTTGAGCGTCAGATAGAACTCTAGCTCCCGAGGCTTTCTTGGTCTTGACGAATCCATTACCTCATTATAGAAACTCAGTCTATTACTGCTTTTCCCAGTGGCAGCTGTTCATTGCCAGCTCATGCATTCTGCATCCATTCCTGCCGCTGTTATGGTCCCTTTGACAGAGCAGGGGCCCAGGGCAGGTGGGGGGGGGGCGTCAGTCACACCTAAGTTCAGCCCCATTCCTGCCAGGTCATGCGAGTGCCGAGAGCTCGCTTCCTGTCTCGTGCTTGTTCTCTTTTTTCCATGTGGATGACGCTCTTCTGAGGATTAGACGTGCTTTGTGCGAGCTCCTGACACACAGAAGTCCCTTGGTGAAGGGTAACCGGACTGGAACCCCATGTGACCTAGGATGAAGTTAGAGGGGTGGGCGGTTAGAAAAGAACACACCTCTCCTTTCTGCCGGAGATTGGTGGGAGGGAGGGAGGAAGGTGGGTGGGTGAGATACAGGGTCAGGTCAACATGATGGAGGTGACGAGTGATCAGCTTGACCACTGGTAAAATACAGGGTGGCAGGCAGAGCTTAGGTCTGGGAGCGGGCGGCCTTATTGAAGGCTCCAGAATTAGACTCACTGAGCCGTTGCTGCCACTGAACAGTCGCAGTCCCTGGGGGCAGGCCCCTTTCTGGCACAGGAGAGAGAGGACGACAGCAGAGCTTCCGCCGTCTATAAGCAGGCAGATCCCAAAGAGGAGAGAGAGCAAGGAGCTGTGGCTAGGTGCATGCGTGTGTCCCTGGCCGTGCCTGGTTCCTTCTGCCAGCTTACTGATCAGAGAAGTCCCCTTCTCCCCTGCCAGGAGGCTAAGGAAGGCAGTTGGGGGTCGCACCAGGGGAGCGGATTCACACAGAAACATGAGGATTAGGGAGCAGGCTTCCCCTCAGCGACCTGCATTCTCTAATGGAAAAGGGCTGCCCTTCTTGGCTCCCATCATGTTCTCCTCCGGACGGTAGTGGTCTGCAGCCTACTTCTTTACTGCTCCTGCCTCCCAGTGCTGTGTGCTGGCCTTGGCCGGGAACATTTTGGACGGAGTACGAACATGGAATTGAAAGAAAAATTGCCTTCAGACCCATAAAGCTATGTTAGTTTGACATAATTAGGAAGCTGTAATTTTTTCCATAATGTAGAGCTCAGACTTTATTGACCCATTTAATTTTTTTTTAATAATGACATTTTACTAGAGCAGAACAGCACGCAACGGAGGTAGCCTCTGGCTGGATATCTTGAATGATTTTAATTAAAAATAATGTCTCCACTTTTGGTGGATGTACCTTTTCTGCAATGCCTTGGCAACAAAACAATACCACTTGGGGGGAAAACTTCTTTGGTTTCTGTTTTTGCTAATAGAATAACCATACTGTCAATTTCCAGCTTTAAAGGTTAATGTACAATGTTCCTAAAGGAACATCACCTTTTAATTGAGTGATCGGTTTTGTCAAATTAACCTTTAGACCTTTTCAGTTTCACTGGGCTGAGTTTCCATTAAATCAAAATATAGAGTAGAAGGATGTTAATCTAATGTTCTTGGAATTAGTCATTTTTAGGTCCCTTCCACCCATGGGGCATGTGTTCACTTGGAAGTGAGTACCTTTTTTGTTTACTTGTCCCTGACCCCTCTTGCCTCCATTCTGATGAGACCATTTCTAGTAGGAAGGAGCACAAGACTGGAGGCCTCCCCCTCCTTCCTGCTCTCTCTCCTCTGCTCTGCCTAGGGGGTTGGGGAGGAGGGACAGAGCACACGCCTTATGTAGGGCATGTTCTGTTAGCATTACCTGGCATTACCATGTGAAGCCAAGCTAGGTAAGCAGATGCGATGCTGGGGAGTATTGGGATAGGGAAACAGTTACCTCTCGTTCTTCCACAATCCGAGAATTGTGGGTCTGTGGGTCCTGACTACCCACTGAGGGTAGGGCCATCTATTTTCCAAGAACCCAGGGGCTGGCTTCTGTCATTCCAGCTCTCCCCCAGAAAATGAGGAGCTGGGGTTGGGGGCTAGGAAGGTGCCATATCCACAGGAGACTTAACTCGTGGCTGGGACTGAGAACCCCGAGCTCACTCCTCCCTTTTCTTTCGGGAGGGGCCTGTCATCAAGATGGAGGCAATGGCTTTTCCAGGGAAGGCTCTGGAAGAGCTCTGCAAGGGGGTCTGTAGGGTTTGGGGGGGTGGGATAAAATCAGCTGGGGAGGGGCCTTATAAGGAGCACAGTTGCAGCCGGATATCAGGCCTGTCCTGCATGTGCTGAGTCAGGCCATTCAGAAAGCGTTTGATTGTGATGTACTGATTTATCAGCCTGCCAGATCCTGTGCCTTGCTCTTGATGAGGTGGATATGGCAATGAACAGACTAAAGTCCTTGCCTTCGTGGAACTTATATTTGACAAGAAAGAAGAGTCAACTGTGTAGAGTGTTAGAGCTCAGTAAGTGCTTTCAGGAGGAGGGGGCAGGGGAAGTGGCTCGCATATGTCTGGAATCAGTCTTATGAAGAGGTAGGTTAGGGAAGGCCTCATTAAGAGGGGGACATTCAGTAAATACCTAAAAGAAGTAAGGGATCAGTTTATATAGATATCTGGGGAAAGAACATTCCAGAAGAAGACAGCCGGCAAGTATAAAGATCCTGATGTAGGAGCATGTTTGGGACATCACAGGAGCAGTGAGGGGTCTGGTGTGATGAGGGCAGGAGGGTTGGGGTTGATAAAGGTGAGCTCAGAGAGATGGCAGGAACCACATCTTGTGGGTTGTCTTAAGGATCTTGTTGTGTTTGCGAGAACCTTGGTTTTTATCAGTGGCTAGGAAGCCACTGGAAGGTCTTGTATGGAGGAGAGATAGGACGCAACTTACTTTGTAACAGGAGCAGTATGGCTGGTATGTTAGGACATAGGACCGTGCTGGAGCAGCAGACATGCTAGGAGACCACGGTTAAGTCCAGGTGAGGGACGTCAGTGTCATGAACCAGAGACATAGCCATGAGTGTAATAGCATGAGGTCAGATTCTGGAAATATTCTGAAGGTAGGGCCAAAGAGATTTGCTGATGGGTTAGGCAGGAGTTGGGAGAGAAACAGAGGGGTCAGGAGGACTTGAGGTGTGGGTCCTGAGCAGGTGGAAGGAACAGAAGTTTGAGGAGAGCAGGCCGGGGCTCAGTGGAGGGCATATTCACAAGGTGAATTCGACAACCAGGTGGAGGTGTTGATCAAGCAGTAAGATTTGGGTCTCAAGTTCTAGGAGAGGTTCAGACTGAGTTACAAGTTTGAGACTTGTAAGCATAAAACTGATATTTGTGCTGCTAAAGCCACAAGACCAGACTGACTCACCCAGGGAGCAGTGTTGACCCTGAAGAGATTCAGGGGCTGAACCATGAACTGTCCATCTATAAGTCTTCGGGCGGCTAGGAGGTGTCCGTAAAAAGCCTGAAAATGAGCAGCAGGTGCGGTTGGAGGAAATCAGGAGAGTGGAGTCATGAAGGGCACAGGAAGAACACAGGCCAGGGAGGGGATGCCATTGGCTCCATCCTCTGTGTGCCAAGTGACTGGGTAAGGGCTGATCTGGCATGGGGGCCCTGGGGGCCCCTGGGAGTGAGGACAGCAGTGGAGTCAGGGCCCCCAGGAACGAGGACAGCAGTGGAGTGAAGAGAATAAAGCCTGTTTGGATTGGGATCAGGAAACAGTGGTCAGGAAAATGGAGACCGGGGTGCAAACCTGTTAGAGAAGTGTTACCCAGATAAAGGGAGAGATTAGCAGTAGCTGGTAGGAGACATGGAGTTGAGGTGTTTGGTTTGGTTTGGGTCGAGTTGGGAGATAAAACGCCGTGTTTGCTGGGAAAGATCCAGTAGACAGGGGAAGAGTGCCCTGAGTGACCAATGCACATAGTGCTCACTGCGCACCCACACTGTCTGGACATTGCGTACACTGCTTCTTCAAAGGTCGGTGGCGCAGGGGAGACATGGAGCACTGTGGGGGCCGAGCTGGTGCCAGGTGGAGGGGCAGAGCTGGAGATGGGCTTGCGCTCATGTGAGGCAGAGAGAAGGCAGTGTCTGCGGGCCCAGAGGAAGATGGGAGAGAGCCTGGGGGTGAGCTCAGAAAGCAGGAAGCAGTTAACCCTCACCCTGGCAGTTGGAAGAGTGCACGGGGAAGAGAAGAACAGCGGGCCGGAAGCATGGGAAGGCACGTGCAGCGGAGACATGCAGCACACTTGCCAAGCCCCATTTGGGGACCACCTGAGTTGAGTCATTATGATATAGCCAATGTTTTGATCTCTGTCTCTCCGATTCCTACTTGTTCCTAAGCTCAGCCAAATAGTGAGGGATTAGCTGTTGGTCCACCAGCTGCCACCCCTCCCCTTCATCTCAGGCTCTGACTCCAACAGTTCCCCCCAGCATGGCTTCCCACTTCCGGCCTCCTCCTCTCCTTCCTGGAGCCAGACTTTGCCAAGTGGCCCTCTGGAGATTAGGATTAAAATGGTCAGATCAATTCAGCAAGATCCTCGCAAGAAAGCATTTCTTGAGTGCCCATCCCGTGACAGCAGTCTGTTCCTGGGGTTTCAGAGGGCACCTCTGTCTTCCTGTGGTTCAGTTGTTAGGTCTCCGGCCTGCCTCGGTCTGTGGCCGTGGCACTGTGTCTCACAGTGACACCCCTTTCTCCTAGATCCTAGATCCTAGATCCTAGAACTTCAGAAAGCCATCCTTTGTTACTTAAAATCTCCTTTAGTATCCCAGATTTTATCACCAAACGGTTCTAAAAGTCCATTTGCCCTGGTTTCTTTTTTCAAAACCGTGTCAGTCATGGAACATTTGGTCTCCAGAGCGTTACTTCTGTCCTTCTACACTGCATTGTAAGGACGAGCATTATTCGTGGTTTCTTTCTTTCATATTTCCAGCTCTTTTTCTCTTCCTTCTGTGTTCCTTGTTTCTATCCATGTCTGCTGCTCATCCAGGCCCCAGATCCCAGGATCTGATGATGCTGGGTTGTTCCTGACAGTTTTACCTCTCAGATCCATCTCCTCTTTCCCGTCCTTGCCACCACCCACGCTCTGCCATTGCTCCTTTCTTAAATTTCAGTCCAACAGAAATGCACTAGCACCTCCCTCTTACACAGCGCTAAGGAGACAGAGATGAGTAAGGCAGGCTTCTCTGCCTTGTTTGGTAACCTATTACCCGATCTTTCCCGCTCTCCTCCATCTAACGAGATATTGCCGTATTCATCTTCATCAGGCCCAGCCCTTCCAATGGCTACAGAATGAAACTCGACTAGTGCTGGAGGCCCACCAAGAACTCATTGCTCCACCTGGCCTGGGCTCCAGCCTGATGGAACCACTGACACTTCTCCAGACAGACTTGTTCTCTCCTGATTCCATTCTGTTATTTCCTGAGAGTGTCCACGCTTGTCTCCCCATGGCCACATCCTGCCTTTCAAGATTGGGTTCATAGGTCACCTTCCTTTCCACCAACTAGTGGGGAAAAAGCATCCTCTCCCCTGAACTCTATTACCTTTTTGACATGAGAGGTCCCCGGGGTGGTGGTTAAGAACGTAGACTCTAGAGCCAGGATGCGTTAGTTTGAATTACAATTCTGCTAATTGCTAGCTGGTGTAACCTTGGCAAGTTACTTAACCTCTCTGTGCCTCATTTGGTTTCTATGTAAAATGAGAATTGTAAATAGTACCCACTTCGTGGAGTTTTGAGAATTAAATGGGTAAGTATGTGACGCACTTAGCACAGTGAGTAGTATTAATGCATAGAAGGCTTTATGTAACTTTTAGCTTGTGATGTAAAAGCGTACACATAAGGCTGTGAGTGTTACCTATTGTGATGTTGTTCATTGAGAGCAGGGTCTATATTCATATCTGTAGCCTAGATATCAGCATGGTAATCTGGTGTGTGTCAGGCATATACTGTGGACAGGGTCGTGTCCTTGCCCTGGCGTAATATTTAGAGCAAAAATAAGATTGTGGCCTTTAACTTTCGTCCATGCCTTTTCAGTAACCTTTGAAACGGAGTAGAATCATTTACACTGGGCACCTGGGTGGCTCAGTTGGCTAAGTGTCTGACTCTTGACTTCTGCTCAGGTCATGATCTCAGGATCATGACATTGAGACCTGTGTTGGGCTCCACACTCAGTGGTAAGTCTGCTCAAGATTCTCTCTCTCCCTCTGCCCACCCCCACCCACCATACCCCTATATACAAGCTCTCTTTCTTTCTCTCTCTCAAATCATTAAAAAAAAAAAATCATTTACACTATTCTCTCTATTCTCTATCTTCAGGAGGCACCTAACTGCATATTCAAGTAATAGGCATGGTGTCAGTGGTATTTTGTAATTTCGAACTTGCCCCTTTATACTGATCATATAATTAAAAAAATTTTTTCCTTCGAATTTTTGAACCAGTAAATAAACTTACTGCCCATTTTTTCCTCCCTTTTTCTTAAAATGAATTGACTAATCCAGACCTATACCTAACTTGGTCTCCTTTAATTGGATCTAGTATTTCAGTAAATTGGGGTCTATAATAAAATTATCCATCTGTAAGTATAAAGGAAATAAAATTAAAGTTTGATGAATTTCTGTATGCATGTCCGATGAGGATATTTTTTTTGGAATTTATTTGCCAGATAGTTAACCTTTTCAAAACAGTAATAATTCTGTTTTTGTGATACTTAATTTGGTGCTATGTCACAGGCAGGGCTTCATTACTTTTGATGAATGTGTTTCAAAGGCCCATTATACAGCTGGTGCTGTTTTTAAATCCTCACAGAAAAATGAGAGTTTGAACTCTCCTTCAAGTTGCTCCATCTCCTCATCTGTCATGTCCTAAACTTCCTGTGCTATCCTTGACCTGACGCCTGAACGTCTGTCCTTCCACACCTGTGCCTGCCGTGCTCTGGACCATTTGTATGATTGTTGGATTTGGGGGAAACCTATTAATACTGGAGAAATAGCTGTTGCAGCTTCAGTACAATTTTAAAGAAATGTATATTTATCACAATAGCATTCACATTCCCTTGAAAACTAGAGCAGACTTGCGCTAGGTGTTCAGTGTGGAGACGCTGACCGTGCGCAGGTGGCGTGCTGCCCCTTGCAGTGACGCAAAGCCCTGAGAACGCCGTGGTCCAGCTGTCCAGTGTGCGGGGAGCACCTGGTGCACTCCCGTTTTCCCTTTCACACTCTGGACGATCCTCATGTGGCCCATGCAGCACACGGTCATTCCAACAGTGACCTGCAGGTGGGCATTTGTAGTAGGTCTTTTCCCGCTGTCCCTTGTCCCCTGCATGCACTGACCTCTCACCCGCTGGTCCCCCATCCACTCGCAGACCAACACTGGCCCCCACAGTTCCTTGTGCCCCTTGATTCTGTGTCAACACCCCCATGGTTTGGTACCTGCCTCTGCGGGGATCAGAAATAAGCCTTGTTCCAATGTGGCCCAGCCCCTGCCATGGTGCCTGCCGTATTGGGGTTTAGCATAGAGGTAAGTGAGTGGATGAATTGCAAGGATTAAATGAGTCCATGAAATACGTGCCAGGCATTGAGAGTAGTGTCTGGTGCAGGCGACAAGCTCAGCTACTGTTAGGACCCCTGCTGCGTGCTGGACGGCACTTTAGGTTTGGGGAAACAAAGGGAAAATGACAGGATCCCTGCTCTCCTGCAGCTTACATGCTCCTGGGGGGAGATCGACATCCGTATTTCAGGGAGTGGTAAGTGCTGGAAGGAGAATGAGGCAGAGCGAGGGACAGACGGCAGTAGAGGAGTGCCCTAGTCCCTGTATCACAAAGCAGGGTGAAAGGGGACTTTGGATCTCAGTCACAGTAATGTGCTGTCTGGCACAGGCACTGAGGAATCAGCGACAGTGGTCTGTGCAGGGGGAGAGCGCAGGGGGTGGTCAGGGAAGCTGGCTGTGGGCAGAGATCCGAATGGGGCAGAAGCGTGTGGACATCTGTTGGAAGAGCATCTGCTGGACGGCATTCCAGGCTGCAGCAGGGTCAGAAGCGGGTGTGGCCGATCGTGGGCAGCAGAGCAGCCATGTGGTCGGGGTGCAGGGTGGGAGCGTGAGTATCAGGAAGGTCACATGTTGGGTTGGTACTTTGTGTTTTATTCTCAGGGAGGATGAGTGGCTGGCAGGGCTAGTAGATGGAAACAGAATGAGTTGAGTCTGTACGTTATCTGAGGTCCCTTTTAACTTGATAATTTTGTGATTTTAAATTTCTGTTACAACGTCCAGTGTGTTTAATTAGGCTCATTAGCATCACTGTTAATAATAGTGCTGCCACACCTGCCTTGCTGTCAGGAAGAGGAGCAGGCACTCTAACCCTAGTATCTTGAGCTTCACGGTGCCGCGTTCCTGTAGGTGAGCATCCTCCCTAGCTCACGTTTTCTAACTTAACATCAGGGAAACGAAATGTTTCCAAAAGCTCTTTTATTGTGGCTCGTGAGGACTGCTTGTCAACGTGGAAAAAACAGCAGCCGGAATCAGCTTTCCACACATGTCTCAAGGGCCTCCAATAGCAGCCCCCGTGATTCTCCCTGTGGCCCCCAGGGCGTTCTCCTGTTCATCAAGTTCTGTCCTCGTGTGGCACGGGAGCTTTCACTGGCGGCCCTGTGGCTCTCGCAGCCGAAGCCCACACTCCCGCTCAGGCCCATGCCGCCATGCCCAGCTCCGCTGCCCACTCACGGCCTCCGTGTCTATCGCCTCCACTATGTAGAACGCTCCCCCACCTCCTGGCTTGGCCAGTTCATCTTCACCCAGCCTTGGCTTAATGTCATGTCGATAGGGAAGCTTTCTCTTCCCTTCACACCCCATCCAGACAACATCTGTAGTCATTTGCCGCTGCTTTAAAATTTTGTCACCCACCCCACTTTTTTTTTTTTTTTTATTAGCCACGTCATGTCTGAATACGGAAGGATGACAGACACAGAACGAGACCAGATAGACCAGGACGCTCAGACGTTCATGAGGACCTGCTCCGAAGCAATTCAGCAGCTGAGAACTCAAGGTGAGGTGCTCTGAGCAGCGCAGTCCACCCGCCAGGACTTTGTGAAGCCTCAGCCAGGATTCACAGGACGCGCCCAGCTAAGGTCTCTCCAGTGTTACTGTTCAGGTTTAGGTTTCAAAACTTTAAAATTCCTCTTTTCTTGATCAGCCGTGAAAGTAATGAAAAGGCCATGATTCAGGTTAAACAGTGCGAGGAGGGAGGTGAGGAGGACCTCTCCACACACAGACATCTCCTAAGGGCCAGAGTGGACAGCTTCTGCGCGCCCCTGTGCTCTTTGGGGCATTTAGGGGGTCAGTGGTCAATGGCGTGTGGACAGGGACAGAAGAGGACTTTCTCAGCTCTCTACTTGGAGTAGGAAACTTCCAGAGCAGACTGTTGCGCTGAAGAGGAGGGCGCTGGAGCTGTGGGTGCTTTGGTTTGGTGCTCCCCTGCCCCAGCGCCACCGCCTTCTACCCACACAGCTTTGGGCAAGGCACTCCGTTGTCGTGCATCTTGGTTTGTCTGTGGTGGAGACAGTTCTAGGGTGTATCTCTTGGGGTTGTTAGGAGAATCCAGTTGAGTTCAGCACATGCTTAGCACCATGGCCAGCTCCTGGGTTCTCAGTATCACGTCGTCTCCACTGATGTTTCATTCTCACGGGGGCAGTGAGACAGCCTCCCTAGTCGTGTATCTTCCTTGACCCTTCCATGATGTGCTGAGGCAGGTTCCATTAAGTAGCACAGAGCTCAAAGGGGCCAGAGGCTGCTGAATTCTTGACGTTGATTTCTACTGGGAAGCTTCCGTCACAGCCCTAGTGGCCACTCGGAGTCTGTTGAAAGCTATGGACATTCTGGCCAGAGAAACACACCTCCTCACAGAATTTTGTGTATAGTCGCTCATGTGAATGAATCTCAGGTTAAGCAGCCCAATAGTAAAAACATGATTCATGTCTCCTACCCTTAAGGGCCTAAACATTCATTGAAATAATCTAGAAGTACATGATTATGAATAAAACCAGCAACTAAGTACCAAACCATGGACTTCTTACTGACTCTGAACCTGGTTAGCTTCTCTGTGTGTAAACACTTGGCCTCCAGCTTGCCTTTTGCTTTAGCAGTCATATGTGTGACGTTCCCTCCGAGCGCCTGCATGTGGGAGGCACTCAGTCTCTCAGGAAATGAGAGCTGTCCTACAAAAATAAATGACACAGACCTGCAGCAGACATGATAGTTCGCAGAAGCCAGGCGTCTTTATAGCTAGGAGAGTCAAGGAGGGTTTCCTGGAGAAGGAAGGTTTGACTCTGTGTCTAAGGGGCCTTTGGAATGGGAGTAGCTGAGGGGCGAAGACGGAATGTTCTAGACTGAAAACAGCCCAGACAGGTGGGGTAGTGTGGGGCTTGAGTGCGATTTAAACATGTTACTTGAAGGTCAGCTTGAGCGTTGGATGATGGTATTACAAATGGGGTCAGTTCTCAAGAAGTGGGGCACGTCAAGTACCATCCCTGCATGCTGTAGTAAACCATAAATTCTTTGACTGTAGTTTTTCCACAGGTTTAATCTTTTACTCTTCCGAAGCCCAATAAATCTTCCTCTTCTAAAAATGTGATGTCACTTGACGCACTTGTCTTATTGCTGTATTTTTGCAAACACTTTCCATACAGAAACTATTCTGAGGAAGCTGATGAATTGTTCCCTGTGTAGTCGAGTGCGGAGACCTGACTGCTGTCCTTTTCTCTTCCAGCCCACAAGGAGATACACTCCCAGCAAGTGAAGGAGCACAGGAGCGTGGTTCTGGATTTCATCGAAGATTACTTAAAAAGTATTTCATTTTATCTTAAAGGTCGAATGTGGCATTTCACCATAGACGTGATGCAAAATTTAGCTGTGCTAGCCGAAGACTGTAGTGTCTCCTTATACATAATGACACCTTTGCCTGCGAAACGGTTTTAAATGGTCTCTGTTCTGGTGTTTTCCCTACAACAGGAGTATGTAAACTTTACTCAGAACAGAGAGCCATCCGAGTTAAACGAGTGGTGGATAAGAAAAGACTGTAAGTATTGTCTCGGCTGGGGTTCCTTAATTAATAATGGTTGTGATAGCAACTCATATGTTTGTAGAATCCTTTTGCTTTGCAACATACAGTGCTTGGATATCTTCACAAAATGCTATAACTAGTGCTTACGGAGCCCTGACTATTGTGCCAGGCACTGTCCTAGATTCATGATTCACTCCGCACCATCTGCCCCGTGGGACAGGTACCATTCTTATCCTCATTTTTCCAGAGGGGAAGGCTGCCACTGGCGAAGCTGGGTAACTCACCCAAGGTCCCACAGCCAGGAAGTGGCAGAACCGTCCTTTGAGCCCAGGCTGTTTGTTCATTCAGAATCCACGCTCTGGCTCATCTTGTGGTAACAGTCCTGTGTGGCTGGCACATTTTTTAGCCATCGTACGTCTTTCTCTTTGTCCCCGGTGCCTCTCCTTGCTCTCTTGAAGTCTTTTCCTGAGGTGGGAGCCCAGCAGCCAGTGCGCCTCTGTGAGGCGTTCCCTAGGTCATCAGTGTGCACCTCCCTTCTAACAGAGCACTTGATGCCATGTGCTCTTAGGAACCCCCTTTTGCAAGTGAGGACGTTAAAGCCCCCAGGGGGTTAAATGACTTGCACAAGGCCACAAAGCCAGGAAGCATCAGAGCTGGCCTTTAGTATCTCCTGTGGCATGGGTCTGTTCCCCAGCCTGTCCTCCCCGAAGGGGTGCATGCCAGTTTCTAGAGCACAGGGACTCGAAGCTGCTTCCCTTGCAGCTGGTCACCCAGCCTGAGCTAGGAGTCGTAAAATGAGCAGGCAGTGCTAGGTCCCGGCTTCAAATCTTGACCACTTCTAAACTGGCCTTGGAACTATTTTAGGGCATTCTTGGAGAAGGTAACAGAACATACTGCATGGGGACAAATTTTCTTAATTCTGGTTATGCCGAGACCCCCAGCACAGTCCCGGGTTAGGGGGCATGCTAGGAGGACTTGCGGAACTTGTGGCTGGGATTTGTCACAGTGAAGAGGTGCAGAGCAAATGGCAAAGGGAAACGGGTGATGTGTAGAGGAAACTGGGAGTGGGCTTCCAAGAGTCCCCTTCAGTGGAGTCACACAGCATGGGACTTGTGACAAGTTGTGAGAAATGCCCGCTAGGGAAGCTCACTGGAAACTCACCGGCCAGGGATCTCACTGGGGGCTGCTCACAGAGGCCCTTCCTGGTTGGCACATGCCCGAATTCTAGACTCGCAGCAGGAAGGCAGGTGTTTCTGCAAACACCACACTGTCCATACAGCAGTTCAGGCACAGGGAACCCCTCAGCAGTTAGGGCTATGGGAACCCTCCCAAAGCCCCAGTTCCCAGACACCAGCCCAGGGCTAAGCCTGCACATAGGCCTTGCCCAGGAGGGCAGTCTCAGGCCTGCTGTGTTAACTTCTGTGCACTGGTAGGCAGATTTGCAATTGTAATGTCGACAGACAGAAGTATCTATGGGGGTAGTGAGTAGATGAGCCAAGTCATCGACCAGCAAGTAGTTACTATTCATTACAGCAAGGTGATAAGGATAGGCAGAGAGAGAAAGAGGTAAAGTCTCTGCCCTCAAGGAGCTTAGAGTCAGGCTGGGTTGCTGTAGAAACATGAGAAATTAGCCCACTGAATCAGGGTATGTCACAGTTAGCCCATTAACAAGTTCAGGAGGGGAAAGGGAGCTAAGGAGTAGCATAGTGTCAGGTCTCAGAGCTCACAGTCAAGCCGGACAGCCTGCCTCTGCCACTGAGAAGCTGTGTGACTTTGGGAAGATCACTTGACTTCTCTACACCTTAGTTTCCTCCCTTGTAAAATGGAAAAATTCAGGATCCCCACCTTACTGGGTCATGAGAACAAAACGCACTGGGATGTGCGGAGTGGTAACATGCTAGCTTGGGCTGTTACCTATGATGGCGCATTTACCCTGTGCTTGTCGGCGTGTCAGTTTCGTTGGATCCTCACAACTACTCTTGCTAATAATAATAATACTGGTGTCTGGTTTTATTGAGGACGTCGAGGCCCAGAGAATGTGGGCTCCTTACCCGGCATCACACAACTGAACCAAGGTTGAACGCCAGGGTAACGTGGCAGACTTCTCAAACAATGGGCTTTGTGCTGGACGTGGAAAGAGGAGGGTCTGGGAAAGCGATGACAGAGGATGAAAGCAGCCCCAGCTTGGGGAGGAGAGCAAGTGGTGGGATGCCCAGAGCCGTCCTGGAGGAGAAGGGTGGGCCTGGCCACCAGTGACTTACCGGCCCCCACCCCCAGGGTGGTGGTCACTCGGCCCCCCACCCACCAGTGGGAGAGGCACCCATTTCTGCTTCCTGACCCAAGTGGACCCTGACCCTTGAGACTTAGCAGGTACCCCAGGTAAAAGTGGGAAGAAGCTTTTGCTGCTGCCCCCTCACTTCCTGGTTCTCAACAGAGGTTTCGACAAATTAAGATCAGTCAGATGGGAGTTGTTCTCATTTCGACAGTCAAGTACAGGCTCGACTCCTGCTGCATAGCTGGCCTGTACCAGTTACTTTGAGCAAAAGACCTTGAGGGAAGTAGCTATGTGACCCACACAATGTAGTCCGTCCGGCCTCCTCCCTGTTCTTTCCTCACCTCGTCCCAGAAGATGACGGCCTAAAACACACATAGAGTGTTACCACTCCCTCACTTCCCGTGTCTTAGAGAAGCTCAGCTTCATAGCGTGACATTCAAGACCCACAACAGTCAGTCAGCAGCCTTGGCTTCTCACTCGGTCCCTGTGGATCTCTGCTCTGACCCTACATAACTTTGTGTCCTCAGGAAGCCTTGTTCTTTGAAGCCCTCATGCCTTAATCCTTGCTCATTTCTCTGCCCAGAATGCCATTCACGTATCCCTGTACTTTCTGCCCCTCTTTTCCCCATTCCTCCAGCAAGCAAACTCCTATTTATCCTTCCAGCCCCGGTTAAAATGTTGGTTGCTCTTTAAAGACTCCCTGGCCCCCGCGGGCCTTGCTGGTGGCTCCTTTCTGTGCGGGTTCCCTGCACACTGTCACGTCGGTGTAACACGTACACTCCTTGAGAGCTGCTCAGACCCCTGCGCCCATCACGCAGCACGATGCCCATCCCAGTCTGGGGAAGCCGCTCCCTGAGGGCTGCTGGGTGAGTGAAGGACAGGTTGCCCAAAGATAAGTTCACAAGTTGGATTTGTGGGTTGTTTTTGTACTGTTTTGTCTTGATTGGTGATGGTTATTGATAAAAATCATTCCCCTAAACTAGATTCGAGAAACCCGAGTGCTCCCGTTTTAGGGCAGAGTTGCTACTCTCATGTTTCTTTTGTTCTTGGCAGAAGTAAAGCATATTTGGTAGAGAGGGAACTGTCAGGCTGTTGATTTGAAATCTTTCATAGTGTAGAATGAAAGATACTCTCTGCTGGTGTTCGTTTTCATACAGTGATGATAACATGCTGGTCTCTCGTAGCAAAGGGCGCTTATCCCAAAATGGGGGAAATGTTTTGCTCATTAAGCCAGAAGTGGTCTCAGCTGATCTTTCTGCTGTTCTCTCTCTCTGTGTTTTCTTAGAAGGGTAGCACCATTGTCCAGTGTGACTTTTTTCTCCCATTCCGCAGCAGCTGTGCTCTCTGAGTTGGCAGTGGCACCTGCTGCCAGTTGTCCTCAGCTGGACCTGACGGCCAGTAAGAACTTTCACTGTGGTCTCGCGTCTCTTCTTTCTCCTGCGCTAAGACCTTGAGCCCTTTGAAGGCAGAGACACTGTGTCTTCCATCTCTGGGTCCCAGCACCTTGATCAGAGGCTGCCACAAAGTAGGTGCTCAATTACTGGTTCTTGAATGAGGGAAGGAGTGAGGCATGGTCACTAATGCCTGGCTCCTCAGGTCTACACAGTCAGAGCTTATAAGTTGAAAAGGTTGTGGGCCACCATTGGACACAACATTGGTATAAGTGGCCTTGTCTTCCCAAAAGGGTTTGAAATATGCCCTTTATCATCCTAACCATCTTAAAGCACTAATATTTTGGTTATAATTTAACTATCACATGCCTTCCCGGGAATATACTCTAAGAGCCATCTGAATTAATCAGAAACATTTCCCCTTTTCAGAAAGTAATCAGGTCCTGTATTACTGGCTTTTCCTTGGGGAAGAGGTTTAAGGTGGCTGTCTAGAAACCAGAACAAACCTCCGATGTTCATTTCTGCGAGTTCAGGGGATTGTCTCTGGAGGCACAGTAGGCAAGATAGGAGCCCTGGAACAGATTCAGACTTACACTGTTAGGCCTGTCTCTGTAAATTCTGTTTCTTTCTTACCCAGGGGTGGATTATCTGATCCTATGTTTACCCATGACCTGGCTTTAAAGTGTGCTGGTTTAGGCCCAGATTTGAACACTTTACTTTCACTAGTACTAGGATGTCCTTAGAGTGGGAACTTTTGGCTATTTTCTCCTGTCTCAAGGGAGATTTGAGAAGGCTCAAACCCACTGCCCGAAAGACAGTGGTTTCTTCTCACATTGGGTGATACGAAACATTATGGAGGAAGGATGAGGCACCTTCTGCATTTACCCATGTAGCTCAAAGTTAATTTCCAGAATATTAGCAGATCCTACTGTTAATTCTAATGAAGGGTAACGTGAGAGTTTCCTAAGGTACCTGAGGGGATTCTGGTGACCTAAGTAAGTGTTACTCTAAAGATAGTTTCTTGGTCAAATGAGCCTGAGGAACACTGAGTGTACGTTGCCGTACGTTGATTTCCTAAGCCCTGCTCGCTGTGGAGTCCTTCACTCCTGAATCACAGGCAAGCACACTTCAGGAAATACTGCCTGATCCCATGGCTGGGTGCTTGACCTTACATTTCTTATTTACTCCCTTAAGTTGGTACGAAAGATCAAAATTTCACTACATTTCCTTTTTTCCTCCACCTTTTTGAAAAAAGGCACTGGTGCTCTTGTGACTCATACTCTCCCCTGCTTACCTGATCCTTACAGAGTGTACTTGTATTATTATTTATGATTCAATTCCCTCGTCTCAACTAGATTGGAAGCTTGGCAAGGGCAGCCTTGTGCCTTTTACGTCTTAAAATCCGGCTCCTAGCCCAGGATCCTGCACATACTAAGAGCTAAGTAAATTTTCCCAGTAACAGGGGAGGGATAGGGATGACGACGACAAAGGTGAAGGAAAACTCTAAGTGATGCCATGTGATACGAGGTCCATAGCAGTGACTTTGTCCCTTGTAAAAATGTCAGATTTACCAAAGTGTAAGTGACGTGACCTCGTAAGATGCTGACAGTGTGCGCCTCGGTGATTAGATACACAGACAAGTTGTGGAATGGCTCCTGCTCATCTCATCCAGGGGCAGACCTGTCACCTCACATATTTGTCTTTCTTCTTTTTTGGGGGTGAGATTGTTTAAGTTCTACTCTTAGTGAGTTTCAGTTGTACAATACAGTGTTAGAACTATAGTCACCGTGTTAGACATTAGATCCTCAAATCTTACTTATCCGAGAGCTGAAAGCATGTGCCCTGTTTCCCGACCCATGATTGGGTTGCACTCACTCTCTGGAACTGGGGATCAGCACACCACGGCCTCTGGGCCAAGTCCAGCCTTTTCTTGTGATGGTACAGCCCTCGAGCTGAACATTGTTGTTCCATTTTTAAAGGTTTGTAAAACAAAAAAGGAAACCAAAAATACAAGATGGAGGTCATCTATGTTCTCCAAAGCCTAAAATATTTACCATCTGGCCCTTTCCAGAAAAAGTGTGCTAACCCCTGGCTCACAACAGACCTTCGAGGTGAGGGACTGCTTTTTTGTCGTGTGTTGCCTGTTGTCCATCGTACCCAGATGCACATTCCCCGGCACAGGTCGGGTTCACAGCCGATGCTGCGGCCGACCCCACCACCGGAGTCTCATCTAAACTCTGTACCCTGTTCAGTGGATGTGTTTCTGATTTTGTGGCAGTGGCAAATTGCTATAAACGTTTCTTGCTCTTGGTTTTTGTGCTTGTCTCATAGCTGACCAGTAACAAACAGTTCGTCATTTGGCACAGGTCTGTGGACCACACTTTGTGCAGTTGCGGCTGGATGCCCAATAGACACCCGTGTGGGTGTGAGGACGGCTTACTTCCAGCACTGGGAGGCATTTCCTGTTCTGTGTGCACACAGTGCCTGTGCTGGGGTGGGTACCTGAGTCGGAAAGCCACTTCTGGAATGATGGTTCCTAATATCCTGTACCAAAAATATCTTCTTTCTACAGAGAGCCTTGATGGGGAGCAGAAAAGAAGTGTAAGAGCTGTACTTAACTCTGGAATATTAATCACCTTTCTTTTAACTTGCGTATAAGGCAAAGAATTTCCTCCACATACCTTCTTGTTTCAAAACTGAAAAGCCTGATTCCTCCCTCTTTCTGTCTCTTTCTACTCTTCTTAAATTTTAAATAGAATCCCAGAGTTTTCAAATAAGGGACCTGGAAACAGATGTTGGCCAGGTGGAAACCGTGTTGACTGCAGCTATGAAATGCTCAGCCTTCAGTTAGAGAAATCAATTTAAATAAATCATGGGGCATAAACTGATCTTTCTGATGACTTTTTAAAAATTGCTTTTTTCAAAGTGCCTTCAACTAGTTAATTTGTAATTTCCCTGAGGATTGCAGTAGACATTCTGTGTATAATGAGATCTGTTTTTATCACTTAGGGAAAAAAAATGCTCTCTACTTTGTCTACTGCATTGCAGTCTTTTATTCATTTTAAATTAAAAACTGGCACATTAGCATACTCTCGACACAAAGGATTATAGACATTACAGAAGCCCTTTATTTAAAAGTCAATTAAGCCCTTCTTCCTAAACAATTGAGTCCTGCCCCTGTAGAGTGGGGCAGAGCTGGGTGAGTGAGTGGGGGGGTGGGGGTGGGGGGGCACAGTCTCCCAAGGCTGGTCACAGCCAGAGTAAGCAGAGGGACATGCCCCTGTGGGGGGAAGAGTGGCAGTGGAGATGACAGGTTGGTTATGTAGGGGTACCTGTCAAATAAGTAAATATGTAAGAATGATGGAAGCCAGGTTTCACACAGTTGGGGAAGTGAAAGGGAAGAAGCCAGAATGAACCCTGCGGTGTTGGGTTGGAAGGAAAGGTACCAGGGTCTACTCCTGAGCAGTTTGCATAGGTGGAAATAGAAATAAATACAGTTGTAAATGAGTATGTATGGGTGGGTATGCAAATAGGCCTGGAAGCAGGGACACCCCAGTAGCCATAAGCCTGCTTAGCACTCATATCTTGGCTTCTGTGTAGCTGGTTCAGCTTCCAGGAACCAGGGCTCCTTGTGGAAATGGCTCAGTCTGGGGCTGGGGCAGGGAAAGTAGAACATGAACCTGGAACATCTTGTTGCAGCAGACAGCAAGAAAGGGTTCAAAAGATGATGGGAACATGGAAGGAGGACCAAGCCAGTTTGAAGAGGTTTCCACTGGCCAAATTAGAGACAGTTTGAGCATCAAGTAAAAGATAGTAGCAGATGATAACCCACTGAATAAAATAGGACATCATGAGTCCATCTACATAGGAGTACAGAAGTGCGTACTTTTGAGGGTTTGAAATTGATAATTACTTAGTATCAAAGCTCTCCCTCCCCCATAACTTCTTAACTACAAAGGGGGAAAGTGTATAGTATTAAAGTGCTCCGTCCCCCCTAACTCCTTAACCACAAAGGGGGAAAGCGTAACCTCACAGTGCGGAAGCCTGGCAGCCACCACCTCAGTCAGGTGCTCAAAGTGAAACCATGGGCAGCCTGATGGAATGCACTGAGAAAGAACGTAACTAGAATGTCACTCTTTATGCCAAAGATGCATAACTTGAATCCAGCCGTGAGGAAGATCAGACACACTCAGATTAGGGGATGTCTTACAGGATAACTGGCACATCATCATGTATCAAAGTCATGAAACTGGGGGAGAGAGAATAGGAGTGTTTAAACCAAAGGAGCCTGAAGACAAATGACAACCAGGTGCCATGTGTGATTCTGAACTGGATCTTTGTGTCAGGAAGGGAATCATTGCGACAACTAGGCAAAATAGAATGGGGTCCAGGGAAAGGCTGGAAGTAGTGTAGCGACATGAAGATTCGTGATTCTTATGTTATATTCTGGTTGTATCAAAGAATGCTCTTGTTTTCAGGAAATCCCTAAAATACTCAGGGGTGAAAGGGACAGGTTGGCAGGTTACTCTTGGTGGTTCAGGAGAAAGGGTTCTTCAGATCATACTGAAGACCTTTCCTGCATGTGATTATTTCACAACAAAACAAAAAACCAACAAGATACTGACTCATATTTATTAGAATGGCTCAAATATAAATGACAGATATTGGGGGACAGGTGTGCCATAACAGGAACTCTCATCCGTGGCTTGTGAAAGTATAAAATAATTCTTTATTAAAATAGCCAATACTTCTCCAGAGTGCAGAGACCATCCTATGACTCAGTGGCCCCACTCCTAGCTTCCCTGGGCCTACCATACCCTTTCTGCCCTGGCAGAATGTTACTTCTTTCTCAAGAGCACACCCCCAAATTATCATAAAGCCTTCATGATGAAAACTTCTAGCAAACTTGGAGTAGAAGTTGTGCAGAGAAGGTTTACTCCATAGCATTAGGATGTCCCAACTCTGCACCTTGTGAAGAAACTGGCCGTGGGCCAGTGTTTGGAAGATAATCTCCAAGCTCTTGGTGTATCCTGCGTGATAACAGGATATTGTTTTTGCACACCTGGAGCCTCGGACCGTCACACCAGAGAGTTTATGCCAACAGTGTGATTTATGAGAGGGGCCTTGGACCAGACTATTTGCATTTGACTTCTGGAGGAACTGAAGACTGAGTAACTAAGGCTAGCTATTTGGATGCTCCCAGCTGCATGACTGACTCCCAGTGAAAAGACCATATGCCAAGGCCCCAGGGAGCTTTCTGTGTGGACAGCACTCTGTATGTGCATTCATTCTCGTTGCTAGGAGAATTAGGTGCCTTCTGTCGTATTTCAGTGGGAGAAGACAACTGGAAGCTGCATCTAGGTTTCTCCTGGAATTTTAGGAGTAGAACTGAGTGATTCATCACATCCAGACAGCACCCAGTGGTCACCACAAGTGCCCTCCTCAGTCCCCATTCCCCTGGTTAGCCCATCCTCCACCCACCTCCCCTCCAGCAACCCTCAGTTTGTCCTCTGTTGTTGAGAGTCTGTTTTATGGTTTACCTCTCTCTACCCTCACCATTTTCATCTGTTGTATTTCTTAAATTTCACAAGAACTGAACTCTTTATATTTCTTTTTCCCGTCTAAGAATATATCTCTTTCCATTTGTTACAGGATATTTTTGTATCTTTCAAGAACATCTTTTAGCTTTTCACACATGGGTTTGGGCTTTTCTTGTTAAATCTATACTGTGATGTTTGTTGTCCTTGCTAGTCTTTTATCTTTTGTTTTGGCTATTACAAATGGGGTTATCTTTTTCCCTGAATCTTCTCCCTGTCAACCTGGCACTTTTTGGTGAACAATTTAAGTCATTGTTTTGTTATCGTAAATAGTTCTGTGATGAATATCCTTATAACTGTATCTCCGTATTTGTGATACTTGGAGTAGCAGATGTATTTTCCAAAGATGGCTGCATCTAAACATATCCCATCCCACGTGGTCTTATTAAAATCAGTTTTGTCGCTGCTCCACTGGAGGGAGGTGTGAGGTCTGTGTCCCTTCCTCTTGAGCCTGAGGGGACCATTGTAACTGCCTGGGCTATGGCGTTGGGCAGAAATGACAGAGGGGCAGAAATAACAGCGTATGACTTCTGGGCTGTTATAAAAGGTGCCTACGCTTCTGCCACAGTCTCAGAGACTGCTTGCTCTGGGGAGACAGTGACGCTCCTGTGGACCCCTGATGAGAGAACAAGGCTCCCCACCGTCACCTGCTTGGCAGCCATGTGAAGGAGCCTTCTTGGTAGGGAATCCTCCCCCTGACATCGGGCTGGTATGTGGCAAGCTGGCATTGAGCTGCACCCTTAGAAAGGACCCAGAATCAGAACTGCCCGGCCAAGCCACTCCCAAATTTCTGGCCCCAGAAACACTGATGGATAGTAAATGATGATTGCTGTTTTGAGGCACTAAGCTTTAGACTGACTTGTTTCCCAGCCACCATCGCTGGATGCTTAGGGAGGTTGATGTTAGTTACTTTTGGAAAATTTTTTTAGGAATGTTGTAGGAGAGCATTTCCTAAACAGCCTTTCTTATTAGCACACTAGTCTTTTTCCAAAAGCCCCATGAAAATGGTCTCTGCAGTCAGATTATTTGGGAAAGACATCCTTTTTGGAAATTCAAAATATAGTTTAGCATTATTAAGGGCTCTAAAATTTTGTAAAGTCCCCATCTAGCTTTGACTCGGTTTTCTCAGATTCATTCTACCAGAAGTCCCTATTCATGGAACATGGTGGGTAGACTCTGCTGTCCACGGAGCAGCTGTTACGAGCAGCCTCTGACTCAGGTTCCTTAAGTCACATCCCAGCCCAGCCATTTATGAAATGGTTGACCTGGGCGAGTTTCCTCACTTCCGTATACCTCGGTTCCTCCTCTGGAGGACGGTCAGATCATTACCTACCCTATAGGGATGTATGGCATTAAAACAATGTATCCATATAGTGTGCTTAGAAAAATGCCCAATACGTAATAAGCCCTCCATGAATGTTAGCTGGCATTAATGAGATCATCCTTACATGTATTTACATTGTTCCTTTTATGTGTAGTCTTCTTGGCTAGTAATATGGAATTCACCATAGATCTTTTTAGCAATCTACCCATAATTTTTATAGTGCTGTGTGGGTCCCAGGAAATCTGTTACAAGGCTTGTTGTTTCATAATCAACAGTTTTTTTCTCTTGCTAGCTAATTACTGACCGTCAGAAAATATCCATTCATTCAACCTGTATTTATTAAACACTGAATGCCAGGCACCCATCTGGGACCTGGGGCTGCGTGGTGACCATGGCCGACAGCCCAGGACTCTGCTCTGAGAGCGTGCCCTTTTGTGGAGCTAGGCAGGCCATAAACAAGGGAACTAGCGAGGTCATCCCAGATGCTGCCTGCCAATGAAGAAGACAAGGGATATGGCACAGTGGGACATGGGGGAGCCTGCTTGAGATGGGGCAGTCAGGGTAGGCCTCTCTGAGTGAGGTGAGATCGAGGCTCACCCTGAAGGTGGAAAATGGGACAGGCATAGAAGGAGTGCAGAGGCCTTGGTTCCTGAGACAAGTCGCTTGAGTTTTTGTAGTGAATTTATTTAAGATACTACTTACATATACTACATGATGTGTGGGTGTGTGTGTATTTAGCAACACTTTTGCACTGGTGTGAAACAACCCGCTTCCTGGATTTGTTGAGCAGTCAGGCTTCACCACGCACGTGTTGAGTGTGGTGTCCATACGTGGGGTGGGTTTGTGCGTTCTTGCCTTCAGCACCTACTGACTGCATTCTTCCCCTCGCGAGCTTCAGTGGGGGTGCCTAGCCTCCCCCTGCAGGTGGTGGCCCCAGTCCCTTGTAGTAAGTGCCCCACGGGAGGTGTGTTGGGATGGCTGCTGCTTAGCAACCCTGTTCTCCGACAGAGGGCACAGGACACGTGAGCAGAGGTCACACGTGACTCCCTCTGTTGTCAGAGCAGAATCTTGTGTCAGCAAATTATATGATTGCCGTTTATCTGTTTAGATCTAAGCTGGAACCAGAGCCAAATACAAAGACAAGAGAATCCATGTCTTCTGAGAAAGGTTCACGGCATCCTTCACAAGAGTCTGAAGAAAAACCTGCTACTGAAGAATACCCAGGTATGAGCTGAAACCCAAGTCTTGCCTCACATCTCTTCCTTACGACGTGTTGGCAAAAATACAAAGCAAAGAAAGGAACACTGTCCCAGACACCTTGTGGTGCTTGTACTTGCATAAAGCAAAGGAAACACAGAAGGACAGTGTTTTTTTCTGTCCCACTAGGAGCTCATGCCTGTTGGGGCTGGGCAGGATGGTTCCTCCAGTCACCCCAGAACCAGCAGAGTCCAGGGAGAGGGCCTGACCTGTGGTGCATCACCATGGTGGGGGCTGGGGACTCTGAACCAGGAGGAATATAAGAGCTCTCTGCTCAAGGAATCTTGCCCACCGGCCCCAGGAAAGGTGGGACACTGCCTCCCCTGCCCCATGTGGTGCCCTGTCTCACGATCTCAGCATCCTCTTAGCACTGACCCCGCGTGGCCACCCTGTGTAGGCAGCACATGCCTAGTTTGCTGTATCTCAAGCATAGCAGGAGTGGGATTTTGCTTTTGCATAAATCTCGGGATGATGGCGTGCTGAGGCCCCAGGGCCCGGCTATCTTCCTCAGTCCCCTCATCCGTCTTAATCACAGTGGCTATCATTTCCGGCGCATCTCCCGGACGCCGGGCACTGCCCTGAATCCTTCCAGTCACCACCACTATCCTTAGAGCAGCCCTCTGGGAGGAGCTTTGTGGACTGGTTTTTGAGGTGAGCCTTCTTAGAGGCTGGGAGAGGCTGGCAAACTTAAAAGCTCATAAATGGTGGACTCAGGATTGGTACATAGATCTGTACTGCCTCTCCGTCTGATTTTCTCCCTGTATTGTACAAGAGAGGGAAGTCAGAATGCAGTGTGGGAATGATTACCTGAAAGATGCCAGCGGTGCTTTCTGTGGTTGGAAACAGTGTCCGTGGGGAGCAGTGGGGAGACCAGCATCCAGTGAGCCCTCCACTGTGCTGGAGGGCCGTCATGCTGAGCCGTCAACAGATTGAGTCTCATTGGGTCTTGTGAGGTAGTGCTGTCGTCATTTTATGTGTGAGGAAATCGAGCTTTGAAGAGATTATATAATCTGTCCAAAGTCAAAACCAAGAAAGGGGCAGCACCTGGGTTACTCTATATAGACCCCCAAGCCTGTCCTCTCTGGGGGCTGTCTTGATCCCATAGGCCAGAGGCCTTGCACATGTCCTATCTACACTGGTCCCTGAAGAAGAAAAGCCCCAGCATCACTCACGAACTAACGGGGCCGAGCTTTTCACGAGATGGCATATGGTGATAGCATGTCTAAGTTCACTCATGCCACACACAGCACACTCATTCCATCACTCGTTCATTCGAGAAATCCCGTTAGGGCTGATGAGAGTGGGGAGAAGCCCCTACAGATCCTTGGGACCCAGCTGAGGCCAGCTCTCTGGTGAAGAGCTGTCTGCCCTTGCTGAGCCCAGAGCCCACACGAGTGCTGCTGTGCCGGCCACTGTGCTGGGTGCTGGGGATAGTCTTGAGTAGAAAATAAGGCCCCTGTGCTTACAGACCAGCAGGAAACAAGTTAATGGCATAATCACACCAGTGTAGTGTACCATCATTGTACGTGCTGTGTGATAGAGGGTCCTGGTCATAGGAGAGATGAGGCCAGTCTGAGAGGTCGGAGAGCTTGATAGTTCAGGAGAGACCCAAGGGCAGCGAGGAGTGAGGCCTGTGTCTCTGAGCAAGAGTGTCACAGGCTGGAGAAAGCACATGCAGAGTCCCCGAGAAGAGGGCATGCCTGGCAGGGCGGATGAGCAGCCTGGAGGCTGGAGAGCGAGGCAGAGGGACAGCAAGCAAGGACAGGCCAGGGCACCGGCTGCTTGAGGACTACGGCTTTTACTCTGAAGGAAGTGGAAAGCCATGGGGAAGCCAGCACTGTCATAGCCACTGTGTTTGAATGGGGCCCCAGAGGTGGCTCTGTTGAAGAAGAGAAATAGGGACAGTGAAGAGGCTGCTGAAGTCCCCCAGAGACAAGCACGACACACATGGTAGCAGGGGAGCGGGGGAAAGTGCTGGAATTCTGGATACGTCTTGAAGTAGAGCCACAGCATTCGCTTCTGTATGTGGGACAGGCAAGGAGGAGGGGTCGAGGAAGGTTGTGGTGGTTTGGACAAGGGTGAAGCTTGCTGGCCTTCACTGGGATGCAGGAGATTGGTTTGATCAGGAACTCGGGGTCAGGTATGTTTATTTTGAGATGCCTGGCAGAGGTATTGAGTAGGGAGTTGGGCTTACGAGTCTGGAGGTCAGGGGGCAGGTCCGAAGGCAGCATCGATCCCCTGCGACAGGCTAGGATCCCCCCAGAATGAGGGTGAGTAAAGGGAAGATGAAGGTCTGAGGCCTCCCAGCACTTCCCATCCTCCCTGCTTTATCCTTCTCCCTGGCATGTGCCACCATCCTGTTTGTTTTACTCATTTATGTTCTTTATGATCTGTCTCTCCTACTAAAATGTAGGTTCCACGAGGACAGGAAATTTCTGTTTTTTCACTGCTCTAACACTGGCACCCACAACAACGCCTGACACAGGAGGCGCTTAATAAATCTTTGAAACAGTCCATCACTGAAAACCATGAGAGGCAGCAGGAAGGTGGTCGGGAGCGCCGATTGCTTTTAGTTACTGTGGAAGTGTTTCCTGGTGTAGAAGGAACCTCATGCCTCTGGGCAATACGAAATACCCCGTCAGGTTGAAAGAACCCTCTTCCTCACGGTTTATATTCTCATCTTAAAGTCAGTACTTGTTGTTTTATAACCATGAGGTTCTCTCCTGACACAACCAGCACTCCAGATACTAAGGGCGCGCTCTCCAATTAGCTCCGGAGCCCCGCAGAGGAGACGGGATGGTATGAAGAGGTCTCTTCTGAGACTGTCATGGTCCCAGCTCTAACACCTCCTGGCGCTTCTGAGCACCAGTTCCCCCATTTTTAAAATGGGGGTGATGATACCGACTTTTTAGGGGCCTGGGGATGGTACGAAGTTGTCATTGGTGTTGCCTTTGCTTACTGCTCTCCTTGCATCTTGAGACACTCCCCGCCACCCCCACAATCTCTTGGTCCTGGGATGTCTCTGAGATGCCCTGTGGCCAGTCCTCTCCTGCCTTTTCCCCTGCACCCTGGCACCTGCCGGCTTCTGCTGGCTCAGCCTCCCTGTCCCCGCAACTGCACAGACCACCCTTTCCTTCAGGTCATTCGGTGATGCTTGTTACGTAGTCCCCTTTCCCTTAGTTACATGGCATCCCAAGGCCTAGTAAAATCTGAATATTAAAAATGTACACAATTTCCTGTCTGTACAGATTTTTAAATAGTTCATTTTGTTGGTTTTTTTTCCCAAAAGAAAGCTATTACCATTGTGTATCCCACCTTCATCTGTTTCCTGTTTGTGGGTCTGTAAGGGAAGAGCAGAAACAGGACTGCAGCAGGGGGTCACAAAGCGACTATGGGCTCAGACTGACCTGGTTTCACAGCCTGGCCTCTGTCCTGAGCTGTGACCCTGGACGAGTTGTGTAAACCCTCAGCCTAAGCTTTCTTGTGGCACCATGTGGCCGTGGTTTGTTGTGAGTATCACGTGGGCTCGCGTATGAAGGGCCTGGCAGCGTCTGGCCTGTGCAGTTGGTGTTCCACAAATCACCTGTCTTGGGTTTGTAGAGCTGTAGAACTTAAAAAGCAACTATTCCCTTAGAGCACCAAAAAGAATAAAGTACTTGGGGAAGAAGTTCAACCAAAGTATAAAACGTATATTTTGAAAATTACAAAATACTGTTGAAAGAAATTAAAGATGACCCAAATAAATGGAAAAGCATCCCAAGTTTGTGGATGAGAAGAATTTATGTTATTTAAACGGCAGTATACCTCACACTGATCGACCCACAGATGTGAAGTGAGCAAATGCTGTTGGAAAAATGGCGCCTGTAGACTTGCTTGACTCAGGTTTACCACAGACCTTCACTTTGACAAAACGCAGTGTCTGTGAAGTGCAAGAAAGTGAAGCACGATGCAACAGGGGATGTGGCGAAGGTAAAATTTCTCCAGGCAGAGGACCCAGCCAGCGAAGAGGTGTGGGGGGAAAAGACCTTGGCACATGGAAACGCGTGTGCACACTCTGCAGGCGGAGGCCCTAATGCAGACGGCACAGGGACAGACAGGACAGAGCCCGAGGCCTGAGCCTGCAGGCTGTACAGGCTGTGGTCAAGGTTTGCCTTTGATTCTGTGTGTGGCCAGAAGCCCCTGGAGGCTTTCAGGCTGAGAGTGGCAGATCAGACTGTAGCCCGAGCCTCTCCGACTGCTGCATGGGATGGAGCCGCGTGAGGAAGAAGTGGCAGCAGGGGGCTTGTCCGGATCTGTTGCTGTCTGGGCACCGGGTGACAGTGTCACATGTGAGGCAGCAGTGGTGTTGGAGGTGGTGGTCGAGAGAATCATTCCCAACTCCAGCCATACTTTGGAGCCACAGATGAGTGAGTAGGTGGGCTGGGAGATGTGAGGGGCAGAGGGACAGAGCACCAGGGCTTGGGGCTTGAGCAGTCCGATGGATGGCCAGGAGGAGGGCAGGAGGAAGCAGAGTCTGGCAGCAGGGCTGGGAGGAGCAGGCGGGGCAGTACCAGAAATCTCGTCTGCGCATGCTAGGCCTGGGACATCTGATGGATTTTCAGGTGGAAACAGTGAACCTAGAGCTCAGGGGAGGCCTCAGGGCTGGAGACACTTGGGAGTCATGGGGCTGGGCCATGCAGAGCCCCAGGCCTGTGTGTGCTCACCCGGGAGTTTGTGAGGGAGGGGAGAAGCCTGCGCCCACTTCTGAGCTGCTGCCCTGTTGTCTGGGGGCCTTTGACATTTCGTCCATCCCGACCTTGATGCTGGCGGGTCAGTCTCCTTCCCCCAGCCCTAGCTGCTCCCACTGCGGGCTTACGCATCTGCCCATTGACACTGTGCTAAGCGTGTCTACAATTTGCAGAAAGACTTAAGTCTGGGCTATGTGGAATCCTTCAGCTTAGCTGTTCTATTTTTCATTTCTCTTTTGAAACATGAGCTTTAACTTTGACAAAAAATACTTCAGGAGAGGACTAGGTGGTATAGTTTTGGGCAGAGCTTGCCACACTCCTGTTTATTTTTTAAAAAAGCTACCAGTTTGGGGGCACCTGGCTGGCTCAGTGGTTTAAGCCTCTGCCTTCAGCTCAGGTCATGATCTCAGAGTTCTGGGATCGAGCCCCGTATTGGGCTCTCTGCTCAGCAGGGAGCCTGCTTACCCCTCTCTCTATGCCAGACTCTCTGCCTACTTGTGATCTCTGACTGTCAAATAAATAAATAAAATCTAAAAAAAAATAAAGCCTCTGCCTTTGGCTCAGGTCATGGTCTTAGGGTCCTGGGATCGAGCCCCGCATCCGGCTCTCTGCTCAGCAGGGAACCTGCTTCCTCCTCTCTCTGCCTGCCTCTCTGCCTGCTTGTTCTCTCTCTCTGTGTCAAATAAATAAATAAATAATATTAAAAAAAAAAAGCCGCTGGCTTGGTTACTTTTCATGTAATCCACAGTATCAAGCAGCTCTGTGGTCATGCAGCCCTTCTGTCCTCATCAGATGTTAGGCCGCCTTCTTCCATATTCTTACTATGCCAGCACGAGGTCTTCATGGCCCTGTTTTTTGTTTTTTAAGATTTTATTTATTTCAGAGCAATCGACCTGGGAGTAGGGGAGGAGCAGAGAGAAAGAGAATCTGAAGCAGACTCCCCACTGAGAGCAGAGCCCCACAGGGACTTGATCTTGTGACCCTGAAATCATGATGAGCTGAAATCAAGAGACACTCAACCGACTGAGCCGCCCAGGCGCCCCCTTCCTGTTCCCGTCTACAGTTTGTTTCCTTACACTGGTTTCCCCTAGCGTTAAGATGGGTCTGGTTATTTGTGAATACTTCCTACACTTCTCCAGTGAGCCATGGTTCCTGCCCTCAGGGAGCTCACAATTGATGGGAAGGACAAGATTCCAGCCCCCGAGAACGTGAGCAGTGCCCTAAGAGAGGGCACTGGTGGGAAGAACAGAGATCCCCCAGAGGGGCTTCAGGAGGAAATGCCCTAAGAATTGAGTCTGGACCTAAAATGGAAATGATTCTAGACAGAGGGAACAGCGTGTGTAAATGCGCAGAGGCCAGAAAGCGTGGAGTGGAATGGGACGTTGGCAGTACAGTGCATGGAAAGGGCAGGAGTGCGGGGTCTCCAGCGGTCACGGCAGGTGGGGCCTGGCCAGGCAGAGGGCCTGCACATGGGGCCTGGTGCTGGGTTGAGGAGGGCTGTGTGGAGGGCGGCGGGAAGAGTACTGTGCTCCCCACTGAATGTTGCGGCGGCAGGCCGGGCGGCCCCCAACGGCTCCAGGGTCAGCAGCCTGCAGAGCACACATCCTCTTACCAAACTGTGCGCTCCAGCTCAGAATCCATTCATCCTTGGAGCTGATGTGAATGATGTTCCTGTGTGTCTAATTTTGGTGTTCTTACCCTTGACATCAGAGTAAAAGCTTGACGTGGATGCCATAATGAGGTCACATAGGAAACAGAGGGCTCTAAAGGTGGAGGTGGGGGGAGTTCGAAGTGCAAAGTTTGCTGCCTGAAGATCCCTCTCAGAAACACAGCCCCCCAGTTCCTACAGGTGCCTTTAGTCTCTCTTTTATATATCAGTAATATGTTTATTATATTTGCATGTATATTTATTATAAGTAAGTTAGGTATAAACATGTCTTTTATACATATAGGTCTAGCAAAAACACCATTTATTCTAAACTTAAGCTAAGTTCTAGATGACATGGAGGTTTTTTGTGATGATGTGTCTGGAGTGATACTTTGTATACGGGGTTGGCCTAAACTGCTTTCTCTGAATCGGTGCTGTCATATGTTCTGTTCCCTTATCAGTCTCAAAACAGAAACTCCGGACTGGTGCCCATCTCATGGGGCTGAGCTCAGCTCTGGGAAATTTCCTGAGGTTGAGGAAGAAAAGAAAAGCCGTACTTGGCAGTCCCCAACAAGCCTAGAGGCAACATTGAGACACCAGACGCAACATCAGCCTTTAGAAAGACCCCGTTACAGAGTCTGCCAGGGACAGATCCCTTCTGTCCACTCCCCTGTTCCCTCCGCAGCCCCCTTCAAGCCGGGCAGGACTCTCTAGTGTGGTCCTGGGTGGTACAGCCCTTCCTAGGAGCCTGAGCAGTTGGTTCACTTCAGAACGCCTCCATCCCCCGTTTGTGTGATTGCAGTCAAAAAGTTCTCTGGAACGTTTCTACACCTCCACTTAGCAGTTGGTGCTCAACGTCTATCCTGGAGTACACCAGAGAGTCTCAAAGGATGGACAAGCACACGGTGCCATTACGGCAGTGGGAAATCCACGTAACCGAGGTTCCTCCACAGCAGTGCAGGTCTGCAAGGAGCCTCGCATCCTTGCAGCAGACCGCTGCATGGCACTTTGAAAGAGGGAACCAGATCTAGGTGACTGAGGTAGGATAGTCTCCTGAGATACGGGGAAGTCAGAAACAGCAACACTGTTTCAGAACAGTATGCTAGACAGAAAGCACCCCCCACCCACAAAACCCCATGTTATTTCCAGACTGAAGTGTGGGGGAAGCAGGTACTTGCATCCCTGTGTGTATGTGAACACTCCAGGTCCAGTCTGTGAGGCCGCCTCACGGTGCTGACACTGGTTACTTCTGGGAGAGGAATAGGGTTAGGGAGCGGTATGTCATTTCCTCTATCTTCGTGAATGAGAAAGCCCATATATTTGGCAGTATTTAGAAAGCAGAGGCAGCGTGTGAGTGTGTTTTTGTGTTTTGAGGTAAAAATACACTTGAAGACTGGTTCTGGAGACTGTCCCTTTGGTTTGCAACCTCGCTGAGTTCACCGTGGCACTGACACTGTGTGAGATGCCTTCTCCACCCACACACGTGCACACACACACATGCACACACACGTCGAAGCGTGGTAGGGGAACCATGGTGTGGTGCCTCAGTAACCGGATGTGGAACAAGCTATAGGATCCTGTTCCATCCCATGTTCACAATGTGCCTGCATCCCAAGCCCTTCTCTTCTAAAATGAATTATTTTGCCTTCGGCTTTTCTCCTCCTTCTTCTTCCTCTTCTCCTCCTCTTCCTCCTCCTCCTCCTCATTCCTCTTCTTCTTCTTTTAACAGAAAAGGTTCCAGCCGAATCACAACCTGAACTGGGCACCTGGGGAGAGGGCAAAGGTGACGATGAATTATCCCCAGAAGAAATACAAATGGTAAGGTTTTTCTGCCCAGTCAGGTGTTGCTAACTGGTGTTAGTTAGGAGGTCATCCTAAATTCCCTTGCTTTGACTGTCATATCAGGTAATAAATAAATAGTTATAAATAAATATTTTAGATACAACTTTTCCACCTGATTTCCTGATTCTTAATATGCTTTTCATAAGTTTTAAATTTGCAGTAGCATAATTAAAGAAGAAATTGCCTTGGAATAATTTTACTAATATTAGATTTATTTTCAGCTGCAGTAAAAGAGTTCTCCAGACTAAATGGGTCTTTTATAATTACTGCTGGGGTGCTTTTTAATTGTTTGCACTGCCGGTGTTGTGCTAATGTGGAGAAAGCAGAAGTGATGACTGAAAAATGAAGAGCAACACCGGAAACACCGAGGTCTAGTTGCCAGTTGTAGGCTGTCCTCTCTGGGTGAGTTTCAAAAGGAAACTGATAGGTCTGGCACAGGCCCCTGCCGGCTCATTTACAGCAGTGTCTGTGTACACTTCGTGCAGACGTTGGCATGACCAAGCTGAATGGATCTGTCTTCCTGGGGCAGGGAGCAGTGTTCCCTAGAGTGGCCCTGGTGTGACACTGTCCTCCACCTACGGAGCTGGGAACCAACCTCCCACAGGCACACTTTGAGTGACTCTACCTGACAAATGACAACACCTTAACTTGTGCAGCGGTTGACGGGGGGACGGAACTTCACTGGTATCATCATCTCTGTGACCCTGTCACTAGTCACGCTCAGGTGGGGGCGCAGCAGCATCTCCTGTTCACTTGGGCAAAAAGCAGTAGTGTCTGGCCCAAGGTCCTGGTAATAAGTGGAAGAGCTTACTAACCCTCCATCCCCAGATTTCTAACCTTTCTCCTTTTCCAGAAGAGAGAGGGAGTAGAGCTCTGAGGCAAAGCTGTGTCAAGTAAGAGAGGGATCCTTGAGCCTTGAGCCTCGTGGACTGAGGCGTCTGTGTTGTCAGGCTCGTTCTCCTCACTGTTGTCTTCATAGCTTGCAGGTCTCAACTCTTAGATCCTCAGAGAGGCCTTCCCGACCACCCAACCTGCAGTGGCCCGCAGCCCCTCTGTCCCTGTACCCCATTTTATTCCCTCATCCCTCCACTAGAATGCAAGGGCCTCGAGAGCAGGAGCTTGTCTGCTTTTGTGGCCATGTTCCTAGAGCCTAGAACAGTGTTCTAATGATGAGTGCTTTTGATGAGTAGGATCATCAGTAAGCATTACTAGAACATTCTAACTACTGCTATTATGTGTACTTATGAATGCCCCCTATATGCCGAGCCTTTTACATATGTTCTCTTGTGTGGCAAGCTGACATGGGCAGCCTGGCAGAGGAGTCATCCTCGCAGGCTCCACTGAGCGGTGGTACACACACGGGTCTGCAGCCTGGGCCCCGTGAGGGTGGCCCAGTGCACGGGTCCACTCCCTAGGATATCAGCTGCCAGGGCAGAGCACTGGCTCAGAATCTTCTTGCTCTCCAGACTTGCTGTTTCTTCTCCAAGCCCGAATTAGGACTGACCCACGGTGGGGCTGATGACTGAGCGAGCTGCCTGGGAGGGTTGTGTGTCATGGTGCCAGGCATGCAGCACGTGCTCACGAGTTCCCCCACCTCTCCCTGGCAGGCCAGCTGTCTGCTGCGCAGGGCAGAAGAGACTGGCCTGTGCACAGGCTCTCAGGTCACCGCCGCACATGTGCAGAGAGCACTGAGTGAGGGTGATACACGTGGCAGCTGGAGCTCAGTGGAGTTTCATACGTATTTTTTTTTAAGATTTTATTTATTTGACAGACAAAGATCACAAGCAAGCAGAGAGGCAGACGGGGGGTGGGGGGTGGAAGCAGGCTCCCTGTGGAGCAAAAAGCCTGATGTGGGGCTTGATCCCAGGACCCTGGGATCATGATCCGAGCCAAAGGCAGAGGCTTTAACCTACTGAGCCACCCAGATGCCCCGTTTCATATGTATTTTATACACAATCTGGTTTCACAAACATTTACCACCCCTCCCTCCCAGACAACTAGTTTCCTCTTTAAAATTGTCAGCTTAGAAGCACAAGTGGTTTCCTCTTTAAAATTGTCAGCTTAGAAGCATAGAACTGATCCCAGTGATAGTACTACTGGCTATGACTTTCCTAGGACTTGCTTTGGGGTGTTCCCTTGGAGCCTGTGGTATTTGCTTTGGAATACCAAGCAGAGCTATCTTTGTAATTCTGAGTTAAGGGGCTAAGTCAACAACTTCAAGTGGCTTTGCCAGGCCCCTGCCTTCCTCTAGATTCTCCGGCATTCCAGAGTGCACCCTCTGAGTAGGTGCTCCGTGGTCCCCAGGCCCTGCAGATGTGGCAGCCGGAAGCCTTGAGTATGGAGGGTGGCTGGGGAGGGACTGTGGTGTGGATTCCAGTTAGTCAGGAGGCGACGAGGCGTGCGTCCGGGCACAGCTGTGGAGGCAAGAATGAGAAAAGTGCTGGGAGACTGGACTGGGAGGAGGAGCCTGGAGCTTTCCGACTTGGGGAAATGATGCTGGCAGTCAGAAGGGAGAGCAGGCTGGGCAGGGTAGGGGATGCCAAATTTCGCTTTAGACACCCTCTGGGACATCCGTGGGAAATGTCTGGTGGGCAGTAGGAGTTGAGGCTCAGGCTAGAGATGTGAATGTGGGGGACATCCTACTGCTGATGTTTGAAACAGTGCATCCTGGGGAGAAGGAGCAAGGCAAAGGACAGCGCCTTTGGGGACCCTCCACAGGGAGGAAGGCTGAGGTGGAGAAGCCAGCCCATGGAAGTGAAGGGCAGTTAGATCATACTCCCTTCTCCTATAGCCAAATGATGGCAGAAGTTTCTTAAAATCTCAGTTTCTCTTCAGTTTGTACACAATTTTATTAATGAAAGTAATGATCTCACGTTCCCCCAAATAATGTAACAGGACCCGCATTTCTGTGCTGGAGAAAAAATACGCATAGCTCTGTCCCTTGAATGATTTGTACGTCGGCAGAATTTACCTTCTGTTTAGGTTTTTTTTTTTTTTTTTTCCTTTTATACACTTCATAAATGAAGTAGCTAGAGTAAGAATCAGAAGTTTGCCTTTCTCCTGTAGGTAGTGGTGAGCAGCAGAAGTTTGTTAACCTTTGCTAATGCCTGACCTTTAGAAGCCTCTAAAAGCATGCTGGGGTGGGCCAGAGAAAGGCTGGCAGCAAGGATGTCTGTAATCCACTGATGCCCTATCCCAGCAAGAGATGACAAAAGCGCGTGGGCTCAGGGACTCGATAGAGTCTGTTACAAATCCTCTTTATATCACTGTCTGTCTGTAATTTGGGGCAAGAAGATTTGCCTCACTGGACTTGATTGTGGCAAGAACCACCACCCCACAGAATTGCTGGGAATGCAGAGTACCTGGCAGCATGCAGGGTCCATGGGAGCTGCTCAGCTTGTGTTGGCCCCTGGGCACACCTGCATTCACTGTGCCTCTCCAGAAGGGGATGTAGACAACGCAGAGGAAGAGCAAAGGGTCCCATCATTAGGCTTTTCTGTACTTAATGACTGCTGGTGCCCCGTCCTTCCACTTCCTTGTTGGGTCCTGAGTCCCTGTCTGTAAACATGCTACCGACCGTTCCCAATACTGCTAGTTATTTCAGGGTCTCAGGATCAGTGACTGAAGCCATCGGAACCAGCAAGTGCTCCCTAATTTGTTCGGGGTTCCTGCAAGTGGATTGGGCAGAAGGAGGTGACACGCAGAACTTTGAGGGCCGCCTATTTAATGCTCACTTAACCTCTTCCTTAATTGGGAGTGATGGCCAAGTTCCGTATCTTACAGTCTGGCCAACCCAAATCTTACTTAACACACTCAACCCTGAACATGAAAAGAAGCAGGGCACTATTGGTTTTAAATTGGCAAGTGTTGTAGCAAATTGTGGTCATAATTCATAATCACTGTTTTTGGAATTTTTCCTCAGGGTAAAATAGTGAATTAAGCCCTATAATACCAATTTAATTCATTATTTCACCCATAGGAGCAGTTGTTACATGTTCCAAAATGGTTGCAGAGTGTTATATGGTTTGCACAGTAAATTTCCATTTATAACCCATGATGCAGGTATATTAACGTTTGAGTTAATATAAGCAGATGTTTTGTGGTCAGGCTGAGTGAAACCAAATTGTTTTCTGATGTTACTTAGAGAAAATACCTCCTTTTCTAAGGCTGCATTCATTTTTCTTGCTTCAAGTGAAACCACCTGCATTAATTGATGTATTCCCCAACATGATTTTTAAAGACGTGCGTGTGACTTCTGTTCTCAAATCTGCATGAAAGGTGTCCCTAGCCCCTGTTCCCTGTGCTAGCCCCTAGAAGCACTAAGTGCCCGGCTGGCAGGGCTTGTGATCTGTGGCCGCCCTCCTGGTGAGAGTTGTTGGTAGCATCTGGGCACTACACGGCTGAGAGCTGAAGTCCACACCTTGGGAAGGTTTCGGGTTCACAGGGGCAGACGTGGGGGTGGAGGTGAGGGTCACAGAGCCATGAGTGTGAAGCTGTTTGGCACAGAGAAATCCTATCTGGAAGACCCCTGAGAGGTCCTGGGCCAAGGGGGCAGAGTGCTTTCTGGGCTGAGTCCCTGTAGGTTCCAGCCCCTGTGGGTTCACAGTCTTCTGTTCAGTTTGCTGCTCTTGCCTCTTTGCAATGCAGATAACCTCTTCTGGCCTCGTTTTATACTCAAAGGCCTTTGTAGGAGTGATTTTCTTCTTAAAACTATAGTAAAGAAGATTAGATTAGAAAAGGATTTCTGTAACAATGTATTCACAATGTGGATTTGTAGCCTTTAAACCAGATTATAAACCCTTTTGGGGCCCCCTATTTGGAAGTCTAACTGACTTCTAAATGGAATCAAGCGGTTAAATAATAGTGCCTAACACGCATGTAACACACACCACATGCCAGGTAGTTGAGCGTTCATTAGTGTGTGCCACCCCGTGTGGTAGGTTCTGTTGCTGGCCCCATTTCCTGGAGAGCTCCCATTCCTAACCTTTAACTGTGGTGCCTTCCACCGTGGTTGTGGGGTTGGGGGAGGTTGCTGGGGGCGTTGGGTCTGTGCTGAGAGCAGACACTGCATTTTGGTGTAAGACCAAACAAGATGGAGTGGAAAGAGCCATGGCAGGAGGCCCACAAAGACAATCTGGCTGCTCTCATGCCTCTCGGGCCCTCTTTGTCCACCTTACCCATCAAGTAGGCCTCACGTCCCCCTTTCCAGTGCCTCACAGAGATGGGTGACACGTATCTTAGACCCCGGGGGGGATTTGCCTTCCCAGGGCCTATAGGTACCCCTGTCCTTGGTGCTGACCATGGAGCCCAGGCCTTGCTGGGTACCGCTCCTTGTGAAGTCCCCATCCCCCTGGGGGCACAGATGCCAGCAGCTGCCAGGGAGCCCCAGTGACTGTGGTGTAAGTGTTTCTCATGCTGGAGCAAGTGAGATGACACAAGTGAGAGTCACAGCGGCTCTCTAAAGTTTGAAACCAGAGAGGTGGAAGGGGCCTTCAGAGCATTTCATGACTCATTTAGCAGATCTGGAATCTCACTCCTGGAGAAATTAAATAATAATAACTTGCACTCAGTGAGAGCTTCCTGTGAGCCATGCACTTTGTAAGCCACTTATATGTATTCGCACATCTTCCTCTTAAGAACTGCTAACTAGGGTGCCTGGGTGGCTCAGTGGGTTAAAGAACTGCTAACTAAGTCATGTTAGCATCCCGTTTTAGTGATGAAGACGGACACAGGAAAGTTAGCTGCCCAAGGGTGTCCAGCTTAGAAAGTAAAGGAGCCCTCCTTCCCCACCCTCGGCATCATCACCGCCTCTCTTGACGAAGAGGCCTGGTCACACGACAGGCCCAACAGAAGCCAGTGACCGGTCCAGGGTCATCCAGGAGTTGCCACGAGGCTGTAGGGGCTGGCTCACTGAAGTCCCAGGCATGTCCCCAACCAGCCCCTGCCGGCCAGCATTTGCCACTCCCTGTCTTACTCAGCAGATGAGAGGAGAGGTGTACGGGTTTGCCACCAAGGCAGCTTTGAAAACCACCCTGAGATCTGGTGCAAGGAGTGTTGTCAGCGGCCTGACCACTGCCTGATCTGCCCGAGACCCACAAGGTTTCATGAACTGACCACCTTGCACTTGGCTATGGGAAAGAGGTTTTGTTGTTTTTGGAAAACACAGTGTCATTGTAACTCCCACCCCCAGTGGAGGCCACTTTCCATGAAGGTCTTGGCCTCGGCGAACCTCTCTCCTCAGCGCTATTGCCGCTTGGTCCCTCGAGGCATTAGTTTCTCCCACTTCCTCCAGGGACTGGGTACTTGCCGGTGGCCTTAAGAACCCAAAGCTTGAAAGGAAATGAGAGCCAGAATCTGGTCCCACTCCTGAGCAGGGCTGACAGGAGTCCTTCAGAGGTAATAGTTACACGGAGGCCTAGAAGGATGTGCAGCAGGGGCCACGTGCCCTGGAGTTGGGGTGGAACAGAGAGCTTTGTTCCCAGGGGACTTTCCCATAATAAACCACCTCAAGCCCCTAGTTAATCTTGCTTAGGAACAGTTTAAAAAGCATAAAAGGGCTGAGGATTTAAAAGGACAGGGCCATATTTTGTCATTAGAAAAATAAGAAAATGCCGCCAGCAAAAATAAATAAAAACCCTAAGTAGTACCTGGGAGAATTATTGAAAATAAATTAGCACCTACATGCCGAAGTCACTGTATTTTTTCCTTAAATACTGCACTCAAGTAACTGTTGACAGTTAACAGAGCTGATACTTTCAAAGTCTGAAGTGAAGTTTCTATTCCCGTAAGTAACCCGCTGCATGCATAAGGGGAAGGGCCATCTGCGTGCATTGTCAGCAGCCGGCAAGGCTGCCGGGGGGCTTAGGGCGGCCCTGCATGTGCTTCCCCAGCACTTCTCCCTTTCTACAAGCTGAGCCAGCCCCCTGCATCCCTGGTCTTCTGACCCAGTGGGTCTGGGGTGGAGCAAAGGTGTCTTGGTTTTCGAACAAGCAGCGGGGCTGGGGACCAGTGCCATGGAGTGTGTCAGGCCCTGCCCTGCGCTGAGAGGCCAGAGAAGAAGTCCCCGCCCCAGGAGGGAAGACGCCAGAATGGGGGCAACAAGTGCAGCTGATGGGCCAAGTGCAGAGGAGCTTTTTTGATAAGAGGAGATGGAGGAAGGTGATTCATTCTGCCTCAGGTGCCTGGTCACTAGGAAGGTGCCTAACAAGCTCTCCGCCAGCCTGTGCAGAGGTGGGGCAGCAGGCCACAGGAGAAGGCCACACCTCTGCACTGATCTGCGGGCCATGGGACAGGGCTGGCGTGCTGCCAAGTGACGTGACTAGCATCTTAGTTCACTCTGACCCCTCAAGGAGTGGGGGACAGATCAGAGGAGACTGAAAGATGATGAGGATGGAGCTTAGGTGCCAGGCAAAGAATGGGTGCAGCAAGGGTGTGGCGGATGGGACAGAGGACACCTGCGTGGAGGGCTGGAGGGACGAGTGGAGGACTGTTAAGAGGCCCTGCCCATGGAAGTGACCCCCACCACCACCAACCCATGTCTCCAGTGAGTGGGAGTGAGCAAGGCACAGGGAGGACAGGGAAACCCAGGGAGGGGTGAGGAGGTGTAGCAAAGGCAGCAGCCCGGGCAGGTACAGGGGTGAGTGAGCACAGCTGCTTCCCTCCCTGTGAGGGAAGCCAGAAGAAGTGGCAGGGAGACTGTGAGTCCCTGCGGTGACGAGCTCAGCACGGCCTCCATTGTTTTACTGAGCAAGGGGTAGCAGGATCTTCAGTCAAATGGCAAAGCCTCTGGATGGCGAGAGCTTGCTTCCACTTGTTCCCTGCGCAGCGCCTGCCACAGACAGATCCTCAGAAAGTTTCTGTGGATGCAGCTGCAGCTTTAACAGATGTGAAAGGAAGAGTGGGTGTGTGGCCTTTTCAGAGTTGGGTTTGACTCAGGTCCCACCCTCAGGCAGCTCACAGTCCCACAGGGAGTTGGGGATGTGCACAGCTTCTGACAAGGCCTGAGATATGCAAAGAGATGTTCGGAAGGTGCTAGGCCAAGGTTAGAAAAATGAGAACTAGCTTCAAGTCCGGGGGCCCGGGATAGGTCACGGAGAAGGTGGCCTTTGGGCCGGGTCTGTGGGAACCCTGCCCCAGAGTTGAGTGGGCATGGGAAGGCGGAGTGCTTGGTCCTGTAGGTGAGGGGGTGGAGATCGGCTGGCCCCACACCATGGCGAAGCTTCAGACACACTGTCCTTTGTTGGGCCAGAGTCAAGCTGGCAAGAACGGACGGGGAGAGCTGCCTGCTTCACAGAGTCACTTTGGCTCCAGCAAGTTCCTGCGTATTAGGGCAGCATCCTTACCCGGACTGCATCCCGAAGACTGATCACTAGCCTGAGCCCTGGGAACACGGCTCCTCTGGCTCCTGAGCCTGTGTTCCAGTCATGGGGTTAGCCAAGCACAGCTCTGAAATCACACTGCCCTGCTCTCAGCTAAGTTGCTGGACCTCACCACTCCACTTAAAACAGATGGACCCAGCAGCAGACAGCACAGGCCTGTGGGAGCCAGAGGAGAGCAGTGGGAGGAATGACAGCTCCCCGCGCCCCCCTCCACCGTGCCTCCAGGCTCACCTTCGTGGGCATCAGGGCGGCTCCCAGGCAGGGACGAGTCCAGCCGCAGGGATGTTGTCATGCTGATGTTGGAAGGAGGGCCTCGGTGGCGATCCTTAGAGGGCAGATCAAAGATTTCCGTGCAGAGGCCTTGCTAGACACTTGCCTCTGGCTGTGTTGGGTATCACATCACCCTTCATGTGTTTGTTTCCTCACAGTTTGAACAAGAAAACCAGCGCCTCATTGGTGAAATGAACAGCCTGTTCGATGAAGTGAGGTGTGTATGTGGTTTCTCCAGGCTGCTGGCCTCCGGGATAGCTTTCCCAGAAATGGGGAATAAATTCACTTTGGTGCCACGGTGTCCGCTTGTGGCCCTGGCCACATGCACCCCCCCCTCCCCGAGCCATTTGGAGGTGAAGGCAGGTGCCCAACTTTACTGACTTCTGTCACCTTGTGGGCCCCCCTTTCATCACCCCTTTCATGCTATTCCCAGTGACCTCAAGCAGATTGCACTAGATACTGGGGGGGGGGGGAGCATGGGGGCTGTTGCGCCTCATGACTCCCAGTGAGATGGGGGCCTTGTGATGAACCACCAGCCAGGGGCAGCCTCCTGCTCTTGGCCCTGCCAGGGTCTGTCTGCTCCCTCAGCACAGGGGTCGGCAGCACCAAAGGCAAGTGGCTGTGTTTGCCCATGTGAACCATCGCTGGCTGGTCCTCAGGGGAAGCACTTGGGGCCTGTTTCCCCAAGAATGTTTGAAGCATCCGAATGGGAAGCCCTGCTGCTCTGTGGGCTCATCCCAAGAGAAAATGCCTCCCGGCACTGTACCCACACAGCCCTGGGGACTCCGCATGCAGGTGTTTCCCTCTGACAGCACCCGGCCTGTGCTCTTCTGTAGCCTTTGTCTTTCTTCCGTGGGCCTCCTGGTCCTTGTTCTGACACTCCACCCTCACCATCCCTGCCCCTGTACACCTCGCTCTCCCTTCCTACACCTCGAAGCCCTGGGAGGAGTGGCTGCCTCCTGCCCTTACACAGCAGGCCTCTTGGGCTGGGAGCTCATCCTCATTTCTAGGCCTGCTCAAGCCCCAGCCCACCCCTGGGACACCCTTGCTGCCCCTGAACAGGAAGCCCAGACACTTGGTTGCTGGACCCAGATAGATTTTTCAGATGGAATCAGAGTTTTTCCTTTCAACAGGAAGTTGGTTAGAGTGGCAGATAGACTCTCCCTTAACCTACTGAGCAGTAACAAAGTTGAGTTGTCAGCACATTCTGGTGCTTTCTTTTGAATCCCCACCATGTTACTGTGGTTACTAGGCTGGGTACAGGCCTTCTAGAAGACTGCCTTTTGTAACCGGGGCATGGACTCCACACCAGGGCCCTGCGGGTCAGCTTCCAGGGGAGGACGGGGTTCCAAATTGCACAATACCCTCCAAACTGAGAGACTTCATAGGAGAGACGAGAAGTAAAACGTCTGTCTCCTCTCCCAAGCTTGACATGGTGCCCCATCCCTCTCACGGATGACACGCTGTCCCTTTCCCTCTCTGGAGGCTGTGGTGGTGTCCCCTCCATTTCTCACTTAGACGATCCCTTTAGAAATGCGTAGCATTCTTGTTAGGACTACCAAGTATTAATGGTTGTCTGTAACCTCTTTTTTTTGTTCCCCCTAAATGAAGGCAAATCGAAGGGAGAGTGGTTGAAATTTCCAGACTCCAGGAGATATTCACAGAGAAGGTTTTACAACAGGTAAGGAAGAAAAAAAAAATCGTTGTTCAAAGTGTTAGCATCAAAGAATGAACTGTGAAGTCCAGCCGTTCCTTGTGAGCCGGCCTGGTCTCTGCGCCCGAGCACCCAGAGCCCTGTGCACGCAGCCCATGTGCGCTCAAGGGGCTCCTCAGGGGAGGGCCTCCTGTCCCCCTGGTGCAGCCTCTGTGCGTGGCAGGGACGTCTCTGCTCTCGGGTGGCCCAGACCCAACTGAGGGTCCAGCCCGGGTGTTTGGTGGAGCACACGAAGGTGGCGGGAGTCAGGTCACTCTTCGTTCTGGATGCCCTCAGGGAACCAGGCCGGCCTGCCAGCTCTGCAGGGCTGTACCCTTGCAGGGCTGCTGTAAGTCTCAGAGGTGGCCCCCAGAAGGCCCCCAGCACAGCACCTGCTGGGGGAGTAGCTTCTGAGTTGGCCTTTACGAGAGCCCAGACTTGGTCCTCTCCAATTACCAGGTCTGTGCCCTCAGGTGTCACATCCACACAGCAAACAGGATCATTCTTCTAAGAGGATTTTATGTTACGTGTACCTGCCTCCCCTGCTGAAATCTCTCCAGCCAGTAACACAAAGCTGTTATAGACCTGATCGGTTTGTCCTTTTGTTTATAATACCCACAGACCGTGGAAAGGTTTCAGAGACAAAATCACTTTGCTCCATTGTAGGAAACTGGGCTCATTGGCTTATACCTCACTCCTAAAACCTGCCCTGAACATCAGAGCCCGAGTCGAGTCATTGTAAATTAGGTACATGAAGCCTAACAGTTTGGAAGTTCACGTTCAGAAGAGATGTCCTTTTTAACAGCCCGCTGAAGGAACTCTTCAGGCGTGTGTATGCTCACCTTCACGTAGAAGCCTCCTGACATATTCAACAGTGAAGTCAGCTGTCCCTGTCAGAGCACACGCCTTGTTTCTAGAGGCATCTCAGCATGGGAGGAGAGCTCAGAGGCCAGGGAGGGTCAGACAGACTGGCTCCAACCCGGGGTGCCCTGAGCCACGCCACCCTCCACAGAGCGGAGCAGGTGTCCCCTGTGTCACCCTTAGAGCTGGTATAGAGGTACACATGCCTGGCTCATGGCAGCCTATCAGTACATGGGAGCTAATGTTTGTACATTTTAGCTCCTCCCCCCCCCTTTTTTTTTTAAAGATTTTATTTATTTGACAGAGATCACAAGCAGGTAGAGAGGCAGAGAGAGAGGAGGGGAAGCAGGCTTCCCGCTGAGCAGAGAGCCCGACACGGGGCTCGATCCCAGGACCCAAAGACCACGGACGACCTGAGCCAAAGGCAGAGGCTCAACCCACTGAGCCACCCAGGTGCCCCAGCTCCCCCTTTTTTTTAAAGGTTTTATTTATTTACTTGAGAGAAAGAGAGATAGTGACAGATAGCAAGAACAAGCACAACCAGGGAGGAGAGGGAGAAGCAGGCTCCCGCTGAACAGGGAGTTGGACATGGAGCTCAATCCCAGGACCCTGGAACCATGAGCTGAGTAGAAGGCAGAGGTTTAACTGACTAAGCCACCCAGGTGCCTTAGTTTTGTGTTTTGTTTTCTTCCTTTTTCTAAGAGAGACACAAAATAGTGAAGTACAAAGCACTTTCCTAGAGCTAACGTGGAGTTTGTTTTTTGTTTTGTTTTGGTAATTTTTTTTTTAAGATTATTTATTTATTTATTTGACAGACAGAAATCATAAGTAGAGAGGCAGGCAGAGAGAGAGGAGGAAGCAGGTTCCTTGCTGAGCAGAGAGCCCTGATGTGGGGCTCAATCCCAGGACCCTGAGATCATGACCTGAGCCGAAGCCAGAGGCTTTAACCCACTGAGCCACCCAGGCGCCCCGAGGAGCTAACGTGTTTGAAAGCACACGCATTTGGAGGCGTTTGTCTCTGGACGTCCAAAGAGTAGAGGAGAGAGAAGAAAAGCCCCTGGCTTTTGGTGGCTACTGTAGCCAGCAGCTCTCATGTTTGTCCCTTCTTGACCAGCAAGTGGGACAGCAGGTGGCAGCTGGGGGTGCATGGGGCACAGGCACTGGGTTCCAGTCCTGGTCCTGCCACATGCTTGCTGTGTGACTTCGGGCGAGTTACTAAACTTCTCTGAACCCTAAATTTCCCTTTTTCAAAATGGGGATGCTGCCTACCCCTCGGGGCACCGTGAGGACTCGTGGGCTCATGTGTGTAAAGTCCCAGTCCTCCCTAAGTGGCAGCTACTGGCTTCTGATGTCTGTACACTTGGGGAAAGAGAGACTGTTTTGGTTTACCTGTCACTGTCCTTCCACAGGAAGCCGAGATCGACAGCATTCACCAGTTAGTTGTCGGAGCAACTGAGAATATCAAGGAGGGTAATGAAGACATCAGAGAGGTGAGTACTCTTGGGCCCCCCAGGTCTCCCCAGTGTGGCACCACGTCTGGGCAACAGCCGTCGTCTTGCTGGCATGGCTGCCTGAGTGCCTTGCTGGGGCCCAACCCCCAGGGCTCACCTGATGGCACCACACAGTCTCATCTCCATCCCCACCAAACCCTGGGCCCCCACTATTGCCAAGAGACATGACTCACGGCCCTCCAAAGGAGCAGTGAGAGGCGTATGAGGTCACTCTTGGCAAGGGCTGGACCAGATCCCTAAAGCCAGGGGTGGGCTCCACTGGAGAAGCTTCTTAAAACCCCTCCCTACCCCAAGGGCCAAAGCCTTGGTTCCTGTTTTTTGGGGCCACCATGGTAGACTGTCCTCTGTGTGTGGTGCTCAGGCTGGGTTGACATGGGGCCACCACTGGCACTGTACTCCCGGGGGACTGCAGCCTGGCCAGTCCTGGTGCGCTTGGTCGGTGCATGTGGTTTTAACTCTGGGATACACGTGGACCGTTTCTGGGTGTTTCCTGGGAGAAACAGGGAAATACCTGTTTGCCTACGGATTCTAGACCCACTCTGTGGTTTTGCCTAATAATTACGGCCAGCATAGGCTCCAGCGATAACGCTGCTCCCGCCCAGTGGAGGGAGAGTGTGCAGACAGGTGGAGTGCTGGAGGGCTTTGACACCAGGATCCCCTGTGATGCAAATCCCTGTGCTCCTCCTCCCCACCCCTCCCAGGCCATTAAAAACAACGCTGGCTTCCGAGTGTGGGTCCTCTTCTTCCTGGTGATGTGCTCCTTCTCCCTACTCTTCCTGGACTGGTATGACAGCTAGCCTGTCCGGCTGCTCCTGGCGGATGGTGCGTTGTCAAGGGTCACCGGGATGGGAGCGGGACTGTGAGATTTCATCACCGCACCATTCAGGGGGGAGGGGGCTGGGACAGAGGCACACTGTCACAGAAGGAACACCCAGACCTGTGGGTTTAAGCCCATTTGGTAGCGGAAAGAGAAAATAACACAAGTGGAAAGTGGCCTATATAGCAGCAATCCTGACTTGAGGTGGGGTGGGGGGGCTCACCGGCTGCACCTACAGCTGCAGGCCCGGGGCTCAGGGAGGCTCTTGCCTTGCCCTTCCAGCGGCTTCGGGGAAAAGTGCCGGTTGGTAACTTCTCACAATGATCATTTCTTTGTTTCCTGTGGCTTCTTCTCTGCCTGAGCCCTGTGATAGCCTCACTATATTCTAGAAACAAACCTTTGTCCTGTTAATGTAATAAATGCACCTAGAGCTACTTCGTGTCCTGTTAGTGGGTCACAGAAGTGCAGCTGACGCCTGCCTGCTGGGTGGGGAAGAAGGGTGGGGACAGACTCTGGACACTCAGGAGGGGCCCCCTGGAGCTTGTGTCCAGAGCCAGAACCTGGCCTACGGCTCCCCGACCTGTGTGCCTGACCCTTGAGGAAACAGGAGCACCAGTTTGCAGTGGGAAGTTCGAGACTTCTGGAGCCACTTTGGTGCAGAAGCTCGCTGGTGGTCCGTGGGGCCCCACGCCTGTGTGCGATACTGACTGTCGCGCAGCTGCGGGCTCCTTGTGTTCCTTGTTTGCACAGAGCGAAAGTGTTGGAAGTTACCTGTGAGTGAGTTTACAGCCAATAAAACATCTAGATGGTACCAAGGGGTGTGTTGCTTTAGTAGTGCACATACATGGGCCTGGCCACGCTCACAGACATGTGGTCCCTGCTCACCGAGGGACCTCGCAGCCTTTATTGCATGCGCAGCTCAGGCTCGCTACCCGCCCTACTTCCAGCCCCAAGCCCACAGCCATGGTTTCAGAACACCCTTGATAATGAAATCAGGTTTTGGAAACAGTAATGGAGTCGACTGTGATCACCATGCTTGTTTGCAACAGGTCTTGCACTAGTTGTCATTTATTTTTGATCTACTAAAAAACAGTGAAATGTTTGACATGTCCACCAGAAACAACACATTCAAATAACATGGAAGAAAATGTCTGTGAATGTCTTTTTTTCTATTTAATCATCTTACATACTTATCTAACTGGCAATTTTGTAAACATGTACTTTAATGTCAAGATTCAGGTTGAAACATCATTTTCTTACAAAGATTGTGAATTGAAATGTCATCATTGGGTTTGCAAGTTGCCACACCAGCCCCTCTCAGCCTTTCCTGCCTGCTTCTACAGTAAAGGAGTTCTGGTTCACAAAATAAGTCAGTCTTGGCTCCCCAGCAATTACATTTTCACTTTTCCAACACAAATAAGTTTTTGAAAACTAACTTGCTAACAGGGCTACTGGTGCAAATTTATTCATAACCAAAGAGAACAAAAAGACCAAAGGGGTTTTGTTCCTATTCAACACGTCACAGAGCAGACGGACTACCTATGGGGGGACAGAGTCCTGGAGCCCGCGGCCCAGGGACCACTCTTTCCACAGCCTCACGTGCGCTGGAGCGAAACACAGTGCTCTCCACCCAAGATGCCAACTCCGGTGGGGCAGGGGGGAATAGAGACCCCGAGTGTTCGGCAGCGGGACACGTGCACACATAGGGATGAGCACTGGGAAGGAAGGGGTGCATCCGCTCCCGGATGTCCTGTTTTCCTTCCTTCTCTATACCTCTCACTACTGTGCATCTCAGCGATGGCCCTGTTGCCGCCTGACTGAAGGTTGGAAGAAATTCTGAAGTACAGCTTGCTCTTAGCAACATGGGATCACTGTGAATATGGCTGTGGACTGAGGACTGCAAACGGCAAGGGCGGGGGGGGGGGCGGGCGGGGCGTGTAAAATAAATCAGTTCCACAAAATTCATTATTTGTCTGAATCCAAACCCCTTGCATATCCAGTGTAAATTTGTTTTTTGATAGCTTCCAATAAGTCCCAGTAAAGTAGCTAAATGGAGATTCCTTAACATGGAAGGTGGTGTCGGAGCTCTTTAAGCTGCGCTGATATGCCGTGGTTTTATGCCCATGAGCGGCCAGCGGCAGAGGCTGTATTTGCAAAGCAGTAGCAGCAAATGGAAGCGGCTGCACCATAAATGAGTAACCTCTAAAGTATCGGTAATTACATTTAATGAAACGTCCCTCCGAGTCCCTTGGTTACCTTCAAGTGACACCTCATAAGGAACCTGCCCGTCTCACTGAGCGGACTTCTCAGCGGTTTCGGTCTCCTGCTCAGACAGCTTCTCTTCCGACAGAACAGACACCCAGGGGGAGACCGAGCGCGTGATGCTCTGCTTGGCCAGGTTGTAGTGGTTGATGACGGTGTAAAACTTCTCCCGGGCGCTGGAGTCTTGCTCCGCATAGTAGCTCTCCAAGCCTTCTGGAATGCACTGCGTGTTCTGAAAAACAAGAGGCCGCTGAGACACAGGCACCGAGGCTGGAGGGGAGGCCAGCGTGTGTCTCCAGGTAACACCTCACAGATGTTTACCAAGCACCTTCCCAGGGCCGAGAGGAGAAAAAGAATGATCTGAAAAAGCGGGAAGGGGTCCTGCCTTTGGCACAGCCCAGCAACCACCGGACACCGATTTAGGGAGGTGACAGGGTCAACCTCCCTAACAAGGCCAGGACACAGCAGTCCTTGGGCTCCGGGGGCATGTGTGTAATGACTGTGGGCCTTCCTGCTTCTCTAAAGATCTCACCCTGGTTGTCATTTTATCTTCCATCTACCAGAAACCACATAGTCAAGTAGTGAAGGGAGGGAAGTCGGAAAGGCCTCCTGGGAGCTAGGCTTTTAACAGGGGAGGCGGAAGGAGAGTGCTGGAGGCAGAGGAGACCGGCCTCGAAGACAGTCCACAGCACCACGAGGAACACACTGGGAAGAGTGACCTGGGTCCCAGAGGCAGCCACATAAGGCCTGCAAGGTCCTGTGAGGGAGCAGTGTGACCTTATGATCCAGAGAGCAGCAAGATGTCCCCGAGGACCCCAGACAGCCTGCTGGGGTGGGGAGGGGCTATCCCGGACAGCTGTCCACAAAGGAAGAGGCTCTGCCCCTAGAAGCAACAGAACCCTGGGGAGATAAGGGGTGGGGAGACCATCAGCTCTCATCAGTTGGTAAAAGGTCTGGGACCCCCAAAAGTTAAAACCCTGCACCCCAGGCTGCCTTTCCTTATCAATCCAGGAGCCAAGCTAAGCCACTGCCCCACCACGGCTGACATGGCCAGCCCACACGACAAGAGGTAGAGCTCAGGCCCACAAGAGAGGTGCGTGGGGCTGTGGGTTGTCTTCCACCAGCCATCCCCCCAGAGCTAAGCAGGCACTTGGCGCCCAGCTAACATTTCCCAGCTCCCCTGGCTGCCAGGTGAGGCCATGGGACCACTGGCCAATGGGACAGGAGTGGATGTCGGCTCTCTCCCACGGCCCTTTCTTGGCTGCCTTTGCCCAGGGAAGAATACCTTGGGAGCTGGCAGGGCAGCAGTGAGACAGAATCGGGGCTCCAAGATGACCTCACAGAACCTCACCGCCTCCCAGCTGACCCTTAACGTGAGAAAGGTCAACTTCCAGCTTGTGGAAGCCATGTTAACCCGCGTGTCTAAGCAACCAGAGCCACGCGTGAACACCATGGTGCCTCTCTCAGATGGTGAGGAGAGACTGCAGCTAAGATGGGTGCCCGGCCTTGGCCACCTCCATGGTCATCAGGAAGGGTTTCACAGCCCAGATTCTCCGCCAGCCCCGAGAGGTCTAACTCAGCACATTTTCCTGGGAGCCATCTGTATGTTCAAACATCTCAGATACTCTGAGGCTCGGTGCCCTGAGTCCCATCTCTCTGGCCTGTCTCGGCCGTGGCCACCCAGCTGGCAAGTGCACAGCCGGGACCTGAAGCCCAAGCCCCACCAAGGGCACTCCGACCACCTCATGGGGCTCAGCAAGAAGCCAAGCTGCTCCAAGTGTCCATTCACCTCCCCCAGGCAAGCACCATGTGGACACTGATGGGACCTTTGATGACCACATCTCTGGGCACCTCAGGCCACTGCTAGGATGGCCAGCCACGGCTGCTGCACCGTGGACGTGGGCACCAAGAGACCCCAGGGCCAGCCCGGGATGCAGCCGGGGAACCCTCTCCAGGAGCCTTGTCCTGGTCTGGGGCCAGCTCTTGCTCAGTCTCTGAAAGCTAAAGGCAGATTGGGGGGGGGGGGGCTGCTCCTTGAGGTCTTCCTGTAGATTTGAGGTCCACCTGCCATCTCTCTGGCAGAAGAAAACGGGACTGGGGTTTTTGCCTCCTATGCCGCTGTTCTTCCTCTCCTGACCTTCTCTTCATCCCTGACAGCTTGCCAAGTGCTTTCCACGCACCTTCTCTCACTGTGAGGAAGCTTCCAGCAGCGTGCTTTTACAGACAGGGCTAGGGAGACCCAGGGAGGGGAAGTACCTCTCCAGCCTGGGCCTCCAGCTCAGAGTGTCCAGAACCCCACACACTGTTACCCTGCGAAGCTGCCAACAGGTGACCTGCTCAACTCAAACACAGGACAGTGAGCCACGGAGGCAGTAAGCCCGGCCCCGAGGCAGAACCATGGTTTGCCCAGAGCACCGACAGGCTTAGATCCAGCCAGTGTCCGGGCCTGTCCCGGTACACACAGGCCTCAGGAGCGAGGTAAGGCTCTCGGGTTCCCAGCGCACAATGGGTTCCGTGCCCTGCCCGCATGACCAACTCAGCCTTCAGCACCCTCGCGGGCCAGGGCCAGTGCCGGGATTGGCAGTGCTCACGGGGGCTGCGAGGCCTCCCGACAAAGCTGCCATGGCCCGAACCAGGTAAGCACCACGGCCTGCACAACATCCTCTTGGGGGACAGACTGTAATGTCCTCTGAACCCAGAGGCCTCCCCAGCGGGCAGGTCCATGTAGCCTGGCGGTTGCCTGGCGTCAAAAGCAGGGACACGGGGCTGAGCACGTGATGCTTGCCACCCCAGTCGTGGAAAAGCTCCTGTGCACTCAGACGTGGCAGCCTCTCATGATGAAGGTCCCTCTCCCCCAGGATGCTTCTCCCGGGACACTGACCACAGAAGTGTCAGTGTGAAGTGACCAGGCATGGCTGAGGACCAGCTCTCCCACGAGTGGACTGCCCAGCATGCCAGGCACTGGGGATGCCAAAACACCAGGCCACAGCCCAGGCCATGGGCCATATGAAACCGACCCTGCTGGTCCCCTGCTCCCACCCCGTGGCCCTCCCCTAGGAAGCCCAGGCTCTGCGGCTCCAACACCAGGAAGTGGCAAGCCTGGCCTCTCAGCAGAGCACGGTCAGTGCCTGCTTGGCGTGGCTGACAGATGCCGTGGTGTCGTGCCTGGTCCAGTGCCTGGCCCGCAAGGGACTGTTTCCTCACTGGTGGGTCTGAGAAGGTAGTGAGGGGGTGAAAGACAGGTCAGCGTGGGCTGCAGGGACACGTGGAGAGCACTGGGGTCCAGCACAGTCCACAGTATGTCCACGCATCTCTGTCGCCCAGGCCGGTGCCTCTCATGTTTTCCTGCCTGGGCGACTGAGAGAGGCTCTGAGCTGCTGGCTGGTTGGTTATGGGACATAGTCACCACGGGCCTTCCCTTCAGCCCAGGACTGTCTGCCCCACGGAAAACGGGCCTCCTGCCTCCTCCCCGCTCCCTACTGCCCGAGATACCAGGATCACAACTACCTACCAGCCCTCAGGGAACACAGGGAGATATTTCCGGGAGAGGACAGTCTGCAGCGTGCTGCCCATCCCAGTCTGCCTGTCCAGGGTGTCAGTGGGGGCAGCGGGAGCCATGCCCTGGAAAGAGCGTGACCATGGAGGCCTGCCCATGCCACAGGTCATATCTACCGCAGCTCCTCCTGCTCCCGGCCTCAGCTCCCCTGCCTACGACACGGGGCAGGGGAGCCCCACCTCCTGGGTGGCCATGAGGACCAAAGGCAGCGATGGGCCACTCAGGTAAGAAGCCGTGATGTGTCCGTGCTCACACAGTGGACAGGGAAGATCAAAAGCTGTAGGGGCACCACCAAGGGGACGCCTGCATCTCAGCAGCAGCTCGAACCCGGCTGTGTCTGGGGGGAAGCAGCAGCCCCCGTCCAGCAAGGCAGGCAGCCACCCTGTCCCCAATCAGCACTGCCACCGGCCCTTCGCTCTGTCCTCCCTTCCTCCACTCGCCAGCACAGAGTCCTAAGAACCTGGGCCATGTGATCCTCCACGCCAGGCTAGGCCGGGGCCTCTAGACCTGACAGCATGCCTCCCCTCCCCCTGCCCCCTGGGCACTGGGCCAGGGGGATTGGACGGTTCTGCTGCTGCCCACACGGACTGCTGGAGGAACCTGCGGGGAGGCACTGAGGTGGGCTGGTGGTAGGTGAGAACCCCAGTTCTGGGGTGAGCCTGGGGCCAGGGGCTCCCAGGAAGTTCTGACCCAGCCTGTCTCAGGCCAGACTTTGCACCCTCATGCCCCTCTGTGGGCAAGTGTGCAGAGGTCACCAAAGCTCCCTGCACCTCCACCCTCAGACAGAATGACCACCGGCTCAGCAAGGTAATCCAAGCAAGCGCGTTCCAAGCAGCCCCTGGCCCATGGCCAGCGTTCGTCAGTGTTCCTTGTGCACAGGTGAGAACATGCACCTTGGTGCACCGTGGTGAGAATGCGTGTGGACGGTCTACAGGAAATACCCGTGGGTCAAAATGGGCAGCTTGGGCAAGTTCCCATTCCTTTTAAAGCCTGTCCATAGTACTCCCATAATAACTTCAAGGTTTAGGAAAAAGGCAGAAACCAAGCATCCCCCCAGCCCATATCTGCCTGCCTAAATCCCCCGCCATGACACTCCCGGTGGGAGTGGCCTGCACCTCCTCTCACCCACAGCACAGGCGGCTGTCCTCAGGCTTACGCCAGGACTTCTGTGGCCTCTGTGGGGTCCCTCTGGCTCTGGGGTCCCATGGGACCCCCCCCTTCACGCACCACACCTTCCCTCCCCCCCAGCTTTAGCCAAGGGCTTTTAGACACAGACTAGCAGCTCCCCAGTCCTCCTAGCCAGGGTTTCCAGGAAGGACACCTGCCCCCAATTAGATGGAAAGGCCAGTGGAAAATGCTGAAGTCCCGGGAGATGCAGTGACAGAACGTTACCGGACTCTCAATTCCCAAGGCTGGCTGGGCCCCAGGCTCACCCACAGAGCCTCTAAATACCCAGAGACCTGCCCTTCCCCCTGCAAGGGTCTCCTCTCTTGGACTCCACCTGCCCAGCCTAGGTTTTCGAGCAGAATTGGCCTTGTGGGCTGGGCAGTTTAGCCTGTTGCCTCCTCCACGCAAGCAGCTTGCCCTGGTCCAGAGAGAACAAGTCCGGAAGCAAACCCTGGGTTCTCCCGATGGAGCTGCCGGCCCTGGTTGTTTGTAAGCAGTCTGCCCAGTCCCCAGGAAGCTGTCCTCTGTGCACCCTGTTCCCATCAGGGCACCACTCCTGCATCTGCTTTGCTTCCTCTCCATGACATCAGCCACTCTGCTTCACCCAGCTCTGGACCAGGTCCTCCCCTCCTCCTTCCCTGCACCCCATCCCCCAAGTCGTCTCTCCATCCCCAGCACCCTTGAGCAGGCCAGACCCTTCTCTCACCCCAGGCTCCCTGCAGCAGCCTCCTGGGTCATCTCACCGAACCTCCACCCTCCACAGGCAACCGAGTGGCTATGCCCTCACTTCCCCCTTGCCCTCCCCCAGGGCCTTTGCCTGGCCCATAGCTGGCTCACATCCCCCTGCCCCCAGTCCTCCAGACTAACCAGATCTGCACCGCCCTGCTGTCCCGTGTGCACCGCTGCTCCCCCAGCCAGCCTGGGTTGGCCCTGCCGGTCTCCAGCGTCTGCTAATGAGCTTGCTTGGTCAAGGGCTTCCCTCCCCTCCTTGAAGCCCCCAGGTCCTCTGGGTTGGCCTCCTTTAAACAGTGGCATCTCCTGAGCTTCCAAGCAGACCATAACCTCTCCCAGCCCATCCAGGAGGTGCACGGGTTCATTGAAGGCAGCATGGGGGTGGGGGGCGCTTTTCCCCCTGGGTCCCCACACAGTTGCCTCACTGGCCTCCTATGAGCTTTGCTCAAACTTGACAACCCTTCTAGAAACTGCAGTCCCCAACCCTGCTTTGCTCTTCTATTTTCCATCGCTTATAACCTAACTCGGTATACGACTGACTTTACGTTTCTTTTGAGAATAGCAGGGAGCTTCCCAAAGGTGGGGACCTTCAGCCAATGGGTCCTGGCTGGAGTTCAGCACCCGGATAAGAGCAGCCGCAAGGGGCCCACGGCAGGCACGACATAACGACATATACACTTGCAGTGCAGAGAAAGGGCTGAAGGGCAGCGTGAGTTCTGGCTTCGCTGGCTAACTCATGCGAGGGCTCCGTGGCCCTCGCATCACCGAAACCCAGAGCAAAGCCACAGGGTGACAGGTGACAAACCAAGTCCGTCCGTGTGTGCCCGCAGCATGGGCCGCTCCTGCTTTAATTCAGGCAACACCAGATCCAGGAATTCATCCTTTTCCCTCTTCACACTGGCTCTGGAGAGTTCAGAACCAAATGTGGGCCCAGATGCTGAGTGTGTGGGAAACGGGAGCAAGTGAACAGCAAGGCCATCTTACTTCCTCGTGCTTCACCTCTTACCCCTCGTCTCTCCCCCCCCAATCGCCCTTTTTTTGTTTTCACTTAATCCTTTTGCTCCCAGTGTATGCTTCTGTGCTCCTTGCAGACTTTCTGGAACGCAGAGTCATCAGAGAAAAGCAAGCATTTCCACGTGCATAGGGAGCCCAGCCAAGCAGGCACCAGGGGGAGCAGGCAGCCAAGGTGTGTGGGACGTGTGCCCAGCCCTGCCCCCATTCCCCGTCATGCCAGCCCTTCCTCCCTCAGGGCCTCTGCTCCCCTATCTTGAGGTCAAGTCCCAGGAGCCGCCTTGCTACAGATCGCCTTCTCCCCTGCCCCTCTGCCTCCTTTCCATGCTCCCCACTCCCCACCCCCAGCTTGACGGAAGAAGCAGGAGAAGCCCCTGCTTCTCAAGTGCCTATCCCCTCCGGGAGGGCGCCTGGGGCCTCAGGGGGAGGTGGAGCCTTACCTTGAGGATGAACCCATCGGGGCAGGCACGGTCATACTTGTACACCTTGTAGACAACCAGGAAGACAACACAGGTGAGGAAGGCCAGGGCGAAGAGGACCAGCACGGAGACCTGTGGGTAGAAGTGGGGCCCATCAGGGTGGCTGCGAAGACCCGCGTGCGGGGGCAGCCAGACAGACACACGGACATACTCCAGTGCACGAAGAGACCGTCTCTAGAAGGAGACCCACACTGGAGTCCCGGGAGGCTTTGGGGACGAGAGGTCAGAAGACTCGCTTTTCACTGAACAACTTTCTCACCACATCCACAAGCTCTCTTTATTGTAAACGCCCTGTTTTTAGTCTTCCAGGTCCTGTCTGGGGAGCTCGGGGTACAGACACGATAGACTCATAGACACTTGGAAGCATGGTTGAGCCAGGGGTGCGGGTTGCCTTTCTGCCTGCTGACAGTGACCGAGGTGACTCATCAGCAAGCAGCTCATCAGCTGTTCCAGATGTCTCCTGAGCCCGGGCCACCAGCTCTGCCGTGGGGCCGGGACCGGCGAAGCAGGAAAGCCAGACTCTCCCGGGCCCCCGTCACCTCTGCCCTTAAGCTTCCTGTGTGCTCAGGTGTGCCCCCTCCCCGGAGAGCCGTCCCCGCTGGCGCAGGGGCACGGCCGCCTTCACCGCTGTATGCCAAGCTGGTTGGCACATAGTGTGTGCTCAGCCCACCCATGCGAATGGGTGCGGGACAGGAAAGCGGGTGCGGAGGGCGAGATCCTGCCCCAGCCCGAGAATGCGGAGCATGGGGGACAAAATGACACGGGATCTGAGTACCAAAGCTGCTCGCTTGGCTGCTGGGAGCCCCCTTGGCAAGGGCAGGGCATGTCTGGAGGCTAAAAGCTGATGCAAAGGCTCGACAGGTCAGGTCAGGGGAGCCTCCCCACCCTGCTAGCAGAGACAGCTTTCAGGGGAGAAAGTCCGAGGCAGTGGGCCCCTGGGTGCTGGCACAGGACAGGGGCTCCATAAACGTTAGCTACTCCCCTCCCCCTCCCCTTCCAGAGTCCCCGTGAGCTCCCTCTCCACACTGCACATAGCTCCAAGGCTGCTAAGCACCAGCAGAACTCCACCACTCTCTGGGGCTGCGGAAGAGGCTTGGGGGTGAGCCCCCAGCAAGCTGGGCACGGCCTCAAGCCAAGTGCAATGAGCCCCATCCGGGCTTCAGGAACCCTGGGCAGACGTCCCCTCATCCTGCAGGGCCCCGGTTACCATACTGGCTCTCTCCATCTGTGAAAGAAGAACAGAGTAGCTCTGAGCCAGGTGAGAAGATGCGTGTGAGGAACGCTCACCCAGAGGATAGAGGGACAGACAGCCGCCCCATGCGTCCCCCTCCCCCTGCCTCAGGCACGGCGTCATGGCCCCAGTTCCACTGCAGGGCTGTGGTGGTCCCCAGTCCCCTCACCCATGCCACAAGACGACACTTCCCCACCTCCCAGTTGCTGTGAGGGTAGGAAGGAGGCATGGATGGGCAACACCCACAGAGAATGGTAGTGTCTCCCATGGTGAGTACCGCCCCACCCCTGGGCCCTGCCTCTGTTTCCCAGGCTCTTCGTCACCAGTCTTCAGGGTCCTCGCCAGGCCTGTGTCGTGGTGGCCAGGAGCCCTGGCTGGGGTCAGCGCTGGGCCACTCAGAAGCAAAGCATGTGGCCTGCCATGCTGGGGCCAGCCCCCATGGAGAGCCCTCCCTTTCTGGCACTGGGTGGGCATGAGACATGATCGAGGTAGCCCACACACCTGAGGGCCCACGAGCACCCAGATCCTCCCTCCCCTCACACGCCTACCCTGGCCACCTGCCTCCCCACTCCTCCCCAGGTCACGCTCACAACAGCCAGGGCGACACCTGTCCCCTGTGTTCTCTGGCCCAGGGAACAGCCCTTGAGGCCCCAGGCAGCAAGAAGCCTCTGCATCACCTCCCATGAGGCCCTGCCTCCCCATCCCTAAGTCCCATCCGTCCCAATCACCATTTCTGTCCTCCACTCGCCTTTTCCCTTCCTGTGCCCTTGGGGTACCCTCCCTCACCTGGACTGTCCGGGCCGTGACCCTCTCCAGGTCAGAGAAACCACAGTCTGCCTAGACAGTCCATGCCACACAGGGAGTCCAGGCCTGACACATGGGCACAGGATGAAGTCACAGATAGTTTGGGGCCCGAGGTGCCCACAGGAAAGGCACCATGGGGTTCTGGGGGCTACTACGGCACATGGCAAGAACACAGCCGCAGACCCAGACAGTCCAGGGAGACTGCAGAGGCAGCAGAGAGCAGAGCTGAAGGAGGTCAAATCTGGAAGGAAGGAGAGGGGATGGCAGACCGAGGGCCATACGGTAACAGAGGCAGCAGCCAGAACCCTCGTGCTTTCCAACGAGAGCAGCAGCCTTGCTGGTGCTGACACGGGATGGGCACCTCTGGGCAAGGTGCTCAGCTCCTCTGAGTCTGGCTCCTGTCACCAAAAGGACCCAGCTCTCCTGGCGGATTGGAAGGCTGAAGATTTGATGCGGTCTGACTAAGGCCAGCCCCTGGGCACAGTGTGCACTGTGCAAGGAAGCATTTGCCCTTGTTGCTGCTGCTGTCATGCTTGTCAACCCTGCCCTCACTTGGGTCACAAGGCTACCAGAATGCTGGGCCTACCCCAACCCAATCTCCATGCCTAGGACCCCGCCACCTGCTAGCAGCCCTTCGGGGTAGCAAGGCCCGCTTCAGGGGCTCTGGATTGTCCAGGGCTGCCAGGCTGCCTTCCCCAAGGTGGTCTGTGGCAAGAGCTGTATCTAACAGAACTGGTTTCCTTCATAACCCTCTGTATTTTTTTTTTCCCTAAGTAGGCTCCGTGCCCAGCATGGAGCCCAACACGGGATTGAACTCACGATCCTGAGCTCAAGACCTGAGCTGAGATCAAGAGTAGGATGTTTAACTGACTGAGCCAGCCACATGCCTCATAACCCTTTGTATTTTATTTTAGGCATTTGAAAACATTCCAAAGAGGCACAAAACAGGTTAAGAAGTCCTGTTAGAATATTATCTCCTCAATGAAATATTAGCAAACTGAATTCAGTAATACACTAAAAGGATCATACACTATAATAAAATGGGATTCATTCCAGGAATACAAGGATGGTTCAACACCCGCAAATAAATGTGATCCATCATGTGAATAAAATGAAGGGTAAAAACGTGATCATCTTCAAGAGAGGCTGAACAAGTGTTTGACAAAATTCAACATTTATGATAAAAACTCAACAAAGTGGGTATAGAGGGAACGTGCTTCAACACAATAAAGGCCACCTAGGATGAGCCCACAGCTAACATCGTCATGGTGAAAAACTGAAAGCTTTCCCTCTAAGATCGGGAAAAAGACAAGGATGCCTATTCTCACCCCTTCTATTCACCACAGTACTGCAACCCGAGGCAGAGCATTAAGAAAAAGAAAAGGCATGCACATTGGAAAGGAAGAAGCAAAACTATCACTACTGTAGGATGACATATTACATATTAGAAAACACTGAAGATTCCACCAAATTCCACTCTCAGAACCAATCAACAAATCGATAAAGTTGTAGGACACAAAACCAATACACAAAAAATATGCAGTGTTTCTATACATAATAGCAAACTATCAAAAAGAGAAAGTAAGAAAACAGGCCCATCTGGGGCACCTGGGTGGCTCAGTCAGTTAAGCATCTGCCTTCAGCTCAGGTCTTGATCCCAGGTTCCTAGGATGGAGCCCAGCATTGTGTTCCCCCCTCAGCAGGGAGTCTAATTCTTCCTCTGCCCCTTACCCTGCTCATGCTCTCACACTCTGTGTTCTCTCATAAATAAATAAAATCTTTTTAAAAAATCTGTAATTGCATCTTAAAGAATATCTACAAACAGGTTTAACCAAGGAAGTGAAAGACCTGTACACTGAAATCTCTAAGACACTGATGAGAAAACGTGAAGATGACACAAATAATAGAAAGATACTCTGTGTTCGTGGTTTGGAAGAATATTGTTCAAATGTCCATTCTGCCCAAAGCAATCCACAGATTGAATGCAATGCAATCCCTACCAAAATTGCAGTGGCATTTTTCACAGAAATAGAACAATCTTCAAATCTGTATGGAACCACAAATGACCCCAAATAGCCAAAACCATCTCAAGAAAGAAGAACAAATCTGGAGGTATCGTGCTCCCTGATTTCAAACTACATTACAAAGCAAAAGCAATCAAACTGGTATGGTACAGACATAAAATTAGAGTACAGAACCCAGAAATGAGCCGACATATATGGTCAATTAATTTACAACAAAGAAGCTAAGAATGTACACGGAGCAAGGACAGCCTCTTCAGTAAGCAGTACTGGAAAAACCGGACAGCCAAACGCAAAAGAATGAAACCGGACCACTTTCTTACATGATATACAAAAACTAACTCAAAAGCAATTAAAGACCTAAACATAGGACTTGAAACTATAAAACTCCTAGAAGAACACAGAGGGGAGTTAAGCTCCCTGACACTGGTCTTGGCAATGATTTTTTTACATCTGACTCCAAGAGCAAAGGCAACACATGCAAATAGGCAAGTGGGACATCAGACTAAAAGTGGGACAGCAAAGAAAACCATCAACAAAATGGAAAAGCCAACCTCCTGAGTAGGAGAAAATATTTACAAGCCGTACATATCTGATAAGGGGTTAAAGTCTGAAATACATAAGGAACCCCTACAACTCAATAGCAAAAAACCAAACAATCCAATTTTTATATTGAGTCTTTGTGTTACACTGTTGAAATCACCATAATGGTATATGTCAAACAATTCTCAATGAACATACGCACACACATAATCTTACATCTTAGGGCATTCTTAAGCCTGTCCCTTGAATTTGGAAGCCACAACTGTGTTTGGTTTCCAGCGCCCCATCTGTTTAGGTTTAAAAATAAGCCCCATCTCTCAGCAAGGCTGTGGGGAACCACTTTCTCTGGGGCCCTCCTCCTGGAACCTGGCCTGGGCCTTTTATCTGGGATTCCCAGGCCTGATGACTGAGGAGCTCACAGAACCAAGAAAAGAGAACATGACAGTTCCAGGAATAGTCAAGGGAGAGACGCAAAGAAAGAAATCCATAGACAGGCAGGAGGAGATGCCCGGTGGGGCAAAACCCCTTTCCTGGAGGCTGTCCCCACTCTTCTTCCCCCACACCTTGCAAACCTCAAACCTCTCCTTGGCCCCACGTCTGCACAGACCTGGGAAGTGCCCCATGGTAGGAAAAGAAATGTGGGTTTCCTCTTTGCTCCGTGGCATAATGTTCCCCTGTGGTTATCATGGCCTGAGGAGAGAGCATGGGCCTTTCCAGAAAGATCCCCAGACGGCTCAGAATTGGATCCCAGCTCTGCCACCTGCCAGCTGTGTTCCTAAGCAGATCACCTGCATATCTCATCTCTGGAGAGGAGAACAAAGCCTCGTGCTCTTACACGTTCACTGGGAGAATGACTAGGGATAAAGGGTTTGATCACGTGCTAGGCCCATTAGGGCTTCAACTGTTTCTCTCCCTCCCCAAAATAGGGAAGCCGTACACCTTGGTACCTTTGAATGTGACCTATGGGGTCCCTGCAGATGTGATTAAACTGAGGTCACTGGGCCCTAATCCAATGTGACTATGTCCTTATAAAAAGAGGAAATTTGGACACACACACACACACAAGGAGAACCTTGTGAAGATGGACAGTTGAAGGATGCGTCTGCAAAGCCAACAAATGATAGGGTCACCAGCTACCACTGGAAACTAGGAAGAGGCAACAAAGGATTCCCCTCCCAGCTTCAGAGGGAGCACAGCCCTGCCGACCCCCACCTGGACCTGGGCTTCTGGCCTTTGGAATGGCAAGACCATCAGTTTCTGCTGGTTAAGGCACCAGTCGTGTGTTTGTGAGCTCTGGAGCACATACCATGAGGTTTCTAGCCCATCACTCGATGGCCCAGAGTGAACTCACACGGCCCCGAATGCCAGAGCTCTTTGAGCAGGGCTCACGGCTGGCTCGCCTCCCCTATGGGTGTTCTTTGTCTGTTGTCATCCCTGTCCCTCCCCAGCATGCCAGCCTGCATCACCTTCTCTCCTCCTCACCCTCCAAAGCCCTGACCAGGCCCACTGCCTCCAGGAAGGCTCTGGAACATCCCAGCCCCTCCCAACACCAGCAGCGCGTGCACATACCACATAGCCCAGCATCTCCTCTTCCCCAGTGATTCAAGTGAAATAAAAGTGTGTCCCAATTTGGAGAGTTTCACAAACCTCCCCTTCTCCCATGAGACAACTAAGAATATTCCAGAAAAAAAAAGTGAAAATTACCTACCCAGACATACCTGTCTCCTGGGAGCATTCTTCAGGCTTTCTCAAAGGTCGACAGGCCCTGACCAGAAGCATTCTGGAGAGCCCTAACCACCAGCAGCCCCATCTTTCAATCCATTCCAAAATACTCCAACTAGAAGACAAAACTAGCCATGCACTGCCCAACACGTGTCAAGAGCCCTGGGTTCCAGGCCTGCTCACACCCCACACACAAAGCAACTCTGGAAAAGGCATCCGTCCCCGACCTCTGGTTCCCTCTCTAAAGGAAATGGGCAGGCCAGCCTAGCACCCAAGCTTAGAGGGGGGTGCCCAGGAGACCCCCCCACTGGGCACCCCAGGTCACAGAGTGAACCCTTGTTACACAGCGGGAAGCCCAATCCCACACACTGTTGCAGTGCACATCTGGCCTAACAGAGGCTCAGTCACCCAAAAGACCCCACCTTCAAGTCGAGCCACAAGACCACCACATGATGCGAAGAGCCCAGGGGTGCCTGTGAGACGAGAAGCAGCAGCCACATGCAGGGACCCAGCCTTAAACATAAGGGCTCTGCCTCAGCTGTGTGTGAGAATCACAGGACCCCCCCGAGGATCCCAGCAAGGGGACCCCAGATGGGACCCCCGCCAGAGCCCCAGCAGTGGAATGCTGGGAGCAATACCCAGGCCCTAGTATTCCTTAAAACTTTCCAGATGCTGGGGCGCCTGGGTGGCTCAGTGGGTTAAAGCCTCTGCCTTCGGCTCAGGTCATAATCTCAGGGCCCTGGGATCAAGCCCCGCACCAGGCTCTCTGCTCGCAGGAGCCTGCTTCCCCCTCTCTCTCCCTGCCTGCCTCTCTGCCCACTTCTGGTCTCTGTCTGTCAAATAAATAAATAAAATCTTTTAAAAAAAAAACAAAAAACTTTCCAGATGCTTTGGGACACAACCAAAGCCCAGCACCATGTGGTAAACAGAGGATCCCCTCCTGCATGAAATTCCTGGAGCCTGGGGGCGACTAAGCTCCCACCCCAGCCTTGGCCCCCTTCTGCCAAAGTACCCTATGAAGAGTAGCTCCAGAGACTTCAACCATGCTCTGTGCCAAGGCAGGCAGTTTCAGTAAAGCTGGGGTACCCCTCAGGACAGCACCCGAAGGCACTACTACGGACTGCATTTCTCCTGCAGGGACACTGGGGCTCAGCCAGTGCAGGTGACCAGTGCAAGGCAAGCCAGCTGGGTCGGCTTAGCAGTGTCCCCTAAAGACACCCAGGTCCTAACCCCAGGAACCTGTGCATGTTGTCTTATATGCAAAAAGTGACTCTGCAGATGGATTTAATCCAGGTCTAGAGACAGGAAGGTCTCCTGCGTTATGCAGGTGGGCTCAAGTGAAATCCCAGGGGTCCTTACAAGAGGGAGGCAGAGACAGCAGACACTGGAGGACGCTGGGCTGCAGGTGGAGGAAGGGGCCCCGAGCCAAGGAATGGGGAGATGGTGAGAGCTCAAAAAGGCCAGGAAACAGATCCTCCCCTGGAGCCCCCTGAGGAACCCCCTGCCAATACCATGATGTGGCCCAGTGACGTGGATTCAGGGCTTCGGAGCCCCCAGAACTGTAACAGAATAAATGTGTGTTGTTCTGAGCCGCCCCGCTGGTGGTGCTTGGTTCTGGACGCTCCATGGAGCCAATTCACTTCCTTTGGAGCCCATCTCCCTGGTGCCCACCGAGGGAGGGAGGGTGTGGAGGGATCCAGCTGGCAGGCTGCCCAGCTCCATCTTCTCTGGGGGCACTTATCCAGCCGCCCTCGGGTACCCGAAGCCAACCCAGAGCATCTCCGAATCCAATGGGACATGAATTCAGTTTGCTGAGGTGCCAGTCTGTCTGGGTTTTCCGAGGGAAACGATCATGTACAGGAAGGAGGCGGGACCCGGGATGCTGGAGGCCTGGAGAGCATGGGTCCACAGCCAGCGCTGGTCCCCATCCATGCCCCCAGGGGCGGAGGCCGGGGAGCTCCCAGGGCTGAGGAAGGGGACTCACTTAGATGCAGGGCCACTGCCTCTACGGGGCATGTGAGGCCCAGGGTTGGGCCTGTGATGCTCTCAGCGACCCATGAAAATGGTTTTTAATTTTTGTTAGAAAACCGGAAATAATTATATAATAATTGTGAATCCAGTCTAGATGACAGTCTTCTTTAGACCAAGGTGGTCATAAAATAATGTCCTTTCTTCTTCCACTTTTTTTTTTTTTTAAAAAGAGGAAGGGGCCCACAAAGAAAAGCAAAAAGCCCCTCAGGGCCCAGGGCCCAGCCTTCTTCCATCTTAGAATCCCCTGGTGGCCAGTGGACCTTCTCAAGACAAGACAGAGGCCCCCTTGGCATGTCCTTGGCCGCACGGCTTCAACCCTGGCCTCTCCTGCAAGGTGGTGGCTTGTCACAGCTCCTCCATGGTGGCTGGGGGGTACTGGCAGACCCCACGGTGCTGGAAAAGACTTGGGCTGGGGGAGGGGCAGGGGTACGTCTGGGCCTCGAAGGAAGAGCAGCTCTTCAGGGCAGGAAGGGTGGAAGGTGTGTGCTCTGAGGAAGAAGGCTGTGCCAGAGCCCAGAGGCATCAAGGAATATGGTGCATTCGGCTCGTGTGGCTGGAGCAGCCTGTGTCCTGCAGGAGGGGACCCCCATCCCTGTTTGCCCCATCAAGGAGGAGGAACCCACCAGGCACTGCACAATGCTGGGAGGCAGCTGCCCCTTTGGGACGAATTACCATTTCTCACAGCCCGCGGATATGTGGCCAGTTGGCTGGAAGATGTGTTTGCTACCAATGTGCATTGGGCGGTGGGGGAGCAGATTCTCCATAATCCCCAAATTGTATCACTTTTGTGCAGCTGTCAAGAAGAGCTTTGCAGCAGGACACAGTGGGAAGATGTTAAAGCTACTACGTGGGAGCCGTATCCACTTGGCATCCCCCAGCATGTGATCTGTGGTGGCCCTTGGTGGCTTGGGCCCCACGGCTGGAGGCGGTGGCCTGGAAGGGACAGTGTGTGAGAGCAGCGGGGATCAGGGAGAGCCTGGGGTGGGGTTTCCATATAGATAAGTACACATGTGTATGTGCTTGTTTATTAACACAGCAAACACCAAGATCTCAGAAATACTGTGATTTCAAACCAAAGAGGAGAACACCCCTGTTCTAGGATCCTGGCAGCAGCGGCAGCTGGACACAGAGCCCCGTGTGAGCCGCACTGGCCACAGCCTCAGGCAGAGTGGATACTGCTGGAGTTCAGTACCTCCAGCAGAAAGAGAAGGGCCTCGAACAATGCGAACCAGAGGACACTAATGGAGGAGGTCAGAGACGCAAGTGAATGGAAAGACGTCCTGTGTTCACAGACTCAAGATTCCGTGTTGTGAGGACGAGACTACTTCCAGACTGATCTGCAGATTCAGCGCAATCCCTAGCAGAATCCCGACAGCCTTGTTTGCAGAAATGGAAATTGCAAGGATCCTAAATAGCCAAAGCCATTTTGGAAACAAAGAGTAAGTCAAAGGGCTCATCTTTCCCGATTTCAAAACTTCCTGCAAAGCTACAGTAATTAAAACGGTGTGCTACTGGCATAAGAATCACCATGTAAATGGAAGAGAACAGAGTCCAGAAATAAAACCCAATGTCCGTGATCAGCTGGTTTTCTTAATCTAGATGCTAAGACCATTCAGTGGGGCAAGAAGTCTCTCAGCAGATGGTGTTGGGACAACCGGCCATCTACACCAGAAGCTTGACCCTTACCTCGCACCATATACGAAAATTAACTCAAGGGCGCCAGGGTGGCTCAGTTGGTTAAGCCTCTCTCTGCCTTTGGGTCAGGTCATGATCTCAGGTTATTGGGATCAAGCCCCGCATCAGGCTCTCTGCTCAGTGGGGAGCCTGCTTCCCCCTCTCTCTGCCTGTCTCTCTGCCTACTTGTGATCTGTCAAATAAATAAATAAATATTTTTTTAAAAAATTAACTAAAAATGGAATAAAGACCTAAATATAAAAGCTAAAGCCATAAAACTCTTAGGACAAAACGAAGAGGCAAATCTCCATGACCTTAGACTTGGCAGTGGTAGCTTAGATCTGACACCAAACGCACAAGCAAGGGAAGAGAAAATAAATCGTACTTCCAAATCTAAAAATTGTGTGCAAAGAACAGGAGGAGAACACTGAAAAGGCATCCACAGAACAGTAGCAGATATCTGCAAACGATATGCCTAACAAGAACGTGGTATCCAGAATACCACTGAACACCACAAAAACCACCCAATTAAAAATGGGGAAGGCCCGGAATAGACGTCTCTCCAAAGATACACAAATGACCGTCGGGGCACAGGGACCGATGCTCCCTGTCACTAGCCGTTAGGGAGGGGCAAATCCAAACCACAGTGGGATACCACTTCGCACCCACTCGGCTGGCTACAATTAGACCGAGAATGATAAGTGTTGGCTGGGTGTGCAGATGCTGGGAGCCTTGGACATTACTGGTGGGCTGGGGAATGGGGCAGCTACTCAGTAGGTAAGACATAAAATTACCCCACAAACTCCTGGGTACATACCCAGAAGGACGGAACAAGGACTTTTTGAACAAAAAGTTGTACATGAGTGTTTGCCGCAGTGAATGCTAGAGGTAGTCTAGTCTACTCTAGTCGCTAGTCAAGAGGTAGAAACAGCCCAAGTGTCCATCGCTGGATGAAGGGACAAACAAAAGATGGTCTAGACATACAGCTGCATGTGACTCGGCCAGAAAGAGGAACAAGCACTGACCCCTGGACACATGCGATGTGAAAGCAGCAGTCACAAAGGACACGTACTATATGACTCCACTGATGCGAAATGTCTGGAACCGGGACATCCAGAGACAGAACGTAGGTCTGTGGTCACCTAGGGTTGACAGGAGGAGGAAACGGGGTGCCTGCTGATGGGTAACAGGTCTCCTCTTGGGGTGCTGAAATGTTCTGGAACTAGACACTGGTGAGGGTTGGACAACACCACAAAGGTTCTAAATGTCACTGAGATGAACACTTAAAAATGGGGGCTCCATATGTCACGTCTATTTTATCACACTAAGGAATAATGGGTGAGGGGAGAGAGACGACGCAGGGGAGGCATGGGAGGCACAGGCCTGGGGGTGGGGGTCCTGGCAAGACGAGGAGTCCCAGCCCCAGCAGTCCTGCCCCAGAGGCAGAAGGGATGTTTTCTGGAAAGAACAGCAAGGAAAGGAACGCAAATAGGCTAGGGGCCTCAGGGTGAACTATATACGGAGTTTATAAGGGGGACCCTATCTCCTGGATGCTTATTAGGACAGTCTTGGCCGGTGGTGCCTGCCCCCACATCCCAAATGCAGTGTCCACTGTGCTTCTCCGGAGTGTCCCAGTCCGAGCCTGACTCACAGAGCCACTCGACTTACGAGTCCCTGGTCCACACACCAGTTTTCACCGTGCTGCTGGGGAACTGACAGCTCCCCCACTTTACAGACAGGGGGCTTGAGCGGTATTTGGGTCTGCTTGTGGACATCTGCTCTTCCTGGCCTGGGGCTTCTCCTCCTGCTGGGGGCTTCTTGGTGGGCGGAGGGGCGGGGGAGGAGGGGGTTACACTGCCTGGCTGGGGTGGAACCAGGGCAACGGAAGCAGGGAACAGCCATTCCATGGCGCTCGTGCAGCGGCTGGTGTGGAAGACAGAGCTCGGTGGGCTTCAGGGTGTCAGGTGGGTGTGGGTCTGAACCCTACGTCCGCCCCCGGTTAGCTGGCTGACCTGGAGTTGGCTCCTTAACCTCGCTGACCTTAGTTCCCCACCTACAAAGTCAGGCCAGCAAGATCAACCTTCGAGAGTGTTACTAACACGAAAAGGAGTGCCACTCATACCACTCAGAGCCTCCGCGGGCGCCGGGTCGATGGCGGCTAGGTTATTCCTCCACTGCCCTCCCCCAGGAAGGAGGGGAAAGGAAATGTGTTTTCTGCTGAGTAATGCAGTTAAAAAAAAAAAAAAACTTGGAAAAACAGGATAAATCCTGACATCTTCAAGCATGTGCAACACTAAATATTTTAGGTAACCCACAAAAAAAGTGAACACACAGACACCCCCTCTCCAGGATGATTCAAACCACTTATTATTGGATTCTGGATGAGGCCCCCACTCTAGAGCTGGGCCAGAAAACCGTGGGCTCTGTGACGGAGGACGGCTACGGGATATTGGTAGGCCATTCTAGTCCATTCTAGTCCCCAGTGTCACTGCAGGAAGACCTCCCCCGCTGCTGAATGCCAAGGAAACGGTGTTGCCGTTCATAAATATTTAACAAGTGCATCTTGAAACATGCCGGGGGATTACTGGAGAGTGTGGAAAACAGACGGGCGCGCAGGAAGCTCAAGGTCATTAAGGATGTGAGAAAGATACAAACCGCCCACGGAATCGTTTGTGACAGGATGCAAAGGGACACCCCCGCTGCAGCACCACCAGCCAACAAGGGGAGTGGGGAGCTGTTCAGACAAACTCGGTCTATCCTCCCAGCTCCCAGCTCCGCGTGTACCACGAAAGGCGCTCACATGCAAGGCCATGCAAGGCCGGCCCCAGACCCTCCAGAGCCCTGAGCGCACTGTGGCGCCAGGTGAGAAGGCATGTGGGTTTCAGACACTGCGACAGCTCTCCGCCAAGGCAGCCACAAAGCAGAACTTGATGGAACCTTCCTTTAATGGGCCTAATGATGGCCCCTCCAGCCTCTGTGCTGGGAAAGTGGGCTCAGCAGCACCCCAGCCACACCCCGACCCTCTGCTCTGCTGAGGGGGAGGGGACAGCAGGAACACGTCCCCAGAAGAATGTTTAGGTTTATTTAATTTGAGCTACATCTCAGCCTGTGTTTATTCTCAGCATAAATACACCTTCAATTAATTAAACGAGCACTTTTCCTCGTTGACACTACCCTCTTCAGAAGCCTGGGCTTCTGGCCGCTGCCCCCGGGTGAGTCATCCAGCGATCCCAGTGTGGCAGAGTCTCACAGAACCCTCCCCACCCCCAGCGGTTACCTAGCAACCAGCCTAGCAACCCCAGAGCCAAGAGCTTCATCCCAGAGTGCTAAGCATAAAGTAACGTCCAAAAAGACATCTCCACTCAAGGATGCTATCCAAAGGTATATAAAGAGGAGGCGCAAAGCAGCCAGCTCCCTCCTCCTGAAGTGTACAAATTAGAGACAAAGGAGGACACGTTATGTACTTGTTGCTTCAACAGCCAAAAGACACAATCACATCCTTGCTGTTCACACATGGAAATGAAAAGGACCAAGGAATGACTGGGCAGGCGCCACACAGAAGCTGCCCAGGTCCCTGGCAGGATGAGGAAGACCTTCTGTCCAGACCACAGCCATGAGAGAGCCCCTGGCACCGCCAGGCGTGGGGGTTGGGAGGCAGGTCCTCCTCCCTGCCTCCTGTCGCAGGTTCATCTCCTGCGCCCCCTTTCCCCGCCCACTCCCCAACCCTCCCCCAGCTGCCCCCTCACAGGAGAAGCATGCCCTATTGTGTACTCTCCTCAAAGATGCCAAACACATAACTGGGCAAAAAAAGGCTGGGAGAACACTCCAGAAGGGTGAATGAACACCCTTGGCATTTCCCAAAGGTGTCAGCCCTCCTGAGCCTGCCCCCCACAGATTCAATGTGTCACCTGCAGAGCTCATTACAGTGTGCATTCCCAGGGTCCTGGGTCCCTCTGTTAAAAATCAACCTCTAGGCGATTCCAGTGCGAGCAGTCCCGACCACACTCAGAGCAAGTGCCCTGCGGGCTGCGTCTCCCGCACAGACCTCATGGCAGATGCGTGGGGGACCAGGTACACATCCTTCCCTGCTCAGAAGGGTGTTGGAACTGAAGCCTGATGTGCCCATGGAACACAGGGCATTCAGCTGTGCGAGTCAGTCCCCTGGGCTCCAAGCCAAGTGAGCCAGGCCACCAGGTTCAGGTCACGCTCTGCCACTGACTGACCTTGGGGGTCATTTGCCCGACCGGGTGGGAACTGATGAGTTAACACCTGGAAAGGGCTTACATCCACACACGGCCTAGAGAGAGGGATCCCTAGGGAGCTGCTTTCTTCCACAAGTGAGGGTCCCACAGGCAGACCGTGGAAATCTCCCCAAGTCCCCGTGCACTCCAGGCCAGTGCCATCACTAGTCACCCAGTGACTTGTCAGGCTATTCCTGTGCCAGGACGTACCCCCAGAGAGGACAGGCTCTTATCCAGGCTGGCAGAGGGGCTGCCCCACTGGACCTCACCAGGATGCCCGGTCACACCTGAAGAGAAGCCTGGACCCCTCACTGGGGGAGCCTGGACCCCGTGACATGACGGAAGAGACCAGAGGAAAAGTACTGAAGAACTCAAGAACATGGCCTGCCCCACATCCCGCGGCTGCCAGGAAGGAGGGGGATTTGTGTTCTGTGTGGCTCAGGGGACAGATGGAAGCCCCAGGGCAGAGGTCACCAGGAGGGGTTCAAATCAACAAAGGGGCAAAGGATTCTGAGACGTGCAATAGTCCAGGGGCGCCTGAAGAGCTCAGTCAGTTGAGCGGGTAACTCTTGAATTTGGCTCAGGTCATGATCTCAGATACGTGAGATGGAGCTCCCGGGTCAGTGGGCTCCACGCTTAGCACAGAATCTGCTTGGAATTCTCTCTCTCCACCCCACCCCCTGTGCTGGCTTTCCTCTCTCTAAAATAAATAAATAAAATGTTTATAAAACAAGAGAAAAAGCAGCACCATGGGCTGCCTGGAGCGGGGAGCTCCCCAGGGGAAGCCGCATCACCTCGGGGGGGTCACAGCCAAGTACAGGCTGCCGGGGGCCAAGCTCTCTGCCTCAGTTTCCCCTCCACTGTGAGACGGAGATGACGGGGCACATTTCACAAGGTTTTTATGAGGATTAAGTGAGCTGAGAAGTCTCACGAGCTTGTCGCAGGGTGTGACTCATGGGAGCACTCCCTGTTTTCATCCTGTTACTGCTCCTAACAAAGGACAGCGCAGGCCTCAGGAGGGTGAGGTCAGTCCCCAAAGGTTTCATGGTGGAGCTGGTGGCTGAGCTGGCACTGGAAGGAGCTGGAAGGTGGGCCTGTGCGGAGGTGTGTACGGCAGGAGCGGGGGGGAAGGTACTGGCCTTAGAGGCACAGACCAGTCAGAAGTCTCCTAGCCTCCCGTGACCACCCAGGACTCGAAGGCCTCCGCACTGTGCCCTTCAGTGTGGCTGTGAACCCAATGGAGGCCATGGGCGCTAAGCACATGAACGTGCCCAGACAGTTTAACGTGTAAGACTGGGGACTGTGCTCACTGCGATGCAGTGCTCTACCAATCACGTACTGTATACATCACCTTCTTAGATGTCCCCTAGGAGATGCGGGCAGAGATGAGGCAGGGTTCTGCCACCGCAGCCCCGTCCACAGGGACAGGCTCGGATCCTCTGAGCCCTCAGCTTCTGGGCACCCGGAGCCAGGTAACCACACTGATGCTGGCAAGAGCCCCAGGGGCCCGTATGCATCACCCATGCCTTCCACGGGGGCCCCGGGGACCTGGACCAGGTGAGCATGCGGGAGAAACACAAACAAAGGACATGGGAGCTGGGGGAACAGAGCCAACGGACCCCAAAAGACAAAGGACAGCCTCCCACTCTGGGCGGGTACCTAAAATGCCAGGGCTGAGAGGAACAAAGGTCACATCAGACATGAGAAACCCAGACCCACTCAGATATCCAGATGGCCTCCACCATCAGAATGATGGATAGGATGACCTTGAAATTGAGGTCACTTCTGCCTCCGCCAGGAGGCGATCCCCAGGGCATGGGCTATGCAGGCCGTCTGAGCGGAGCTGGCTGACCAGCGCGAAAGAAAGATGTCAATCTTGGGTCAACCCGATCTGGTCCTGGTAAAGAACTTAATGGTACACGTAGACTGCATAGCCAGGAGCCCCCCGAAGAGCATCTCAGCTCCTACACCATCCTTACACCACCGGCAAGAGCCCCAGACATGGAGCTTTTGCACCTCAACACTGCCACTGCAAAGTGGGGTTTACCAGCTATACCCACCTCTCGGGACAGCTAGGTCACCCGGGGAAACACCCCGCAGACAGAAAATTCTGCGACTCAGGGGGGTCCGCTAGACAGGCAGGCCTGGCAAAGTGTTTTTCCAGCCTGTGTGGCCAGCGGGAGCGATGCGAAGGAGGGATTCAAAGTCACACCCCATCCTGGCATGCCTCCCCGGCCCATGAAGCCACCTCAGCTCTGCGAGCTTCATGTGCAGCTAGGAACCAATCCATGGAGTTTTTGGGACATGGGACAGGACACTGTATGCAGAGGTGCCTTGGGAACTGCAGGGTTGGGGCCCAGGTGTCTGTGCTCCCAAACATCAGCGATCTGCTCACACAGCCACACAGAGCCACAGGAGAGGCGGCCACGGCCACTCTGCAAGGTCGGGGTGACCGCTGGTGTCGATCAAATCACCCCTCTGAAACTGGGTGAGGGCCACCATTTTACAGTCTCTCGTGTGTCCTCAAAGAACAAGCTTTCAGAAGATCCGTATCCAAACTTTCTCCTCCACTGCAGCCGTCTCCACCCTCAGAGGCACCCAGATGTTGGGGGAGGCTCCACCCCCTAGCCTGGCTGAACCCCTGCCCCTTCCAGCAGCTCTTCCTCCCCAGACAACTGTCCAGAACAAGGCCTCCGCCCACTGTGACAGCCATGACTGCTCCGCACCTCAACCTCCCCATCTGTAGGATGGGTCCTCTGGGCAGTCCTGACCTCTGGGGAGGCTCCCTGAGCTCAGAAGCACGAGGAAGGGGCCCAGAAGCGGGTCTTACAGGTAATAAAGAGGCTGCCTTACCTTTGTGTGAGCCTGCGTCCTTCCTGCAACTGTGAGGTAAGGATCTTAAAGTTTGGTAAGTGATTTTTCACATGTCTGTTAGCCGTTGTCTAAAAGAAAGTTTAGGGGTGGGTTTTCCCTGTTATTAAAACTAAGCAAGGGCTGCCTGGGGGGGCTCAGTCGTTAAGCGTCTACCTTCGGCTCAGGTCGTGATCCCAGGGTCCTGGGATTGAGCCCCACATTGGGCTCCCTGCTCAGCGGGGAGCCTGCTTCTCCCCCTGCTTGTGCTCCTGCTCTCACTCCCTCTCTCTCTCTCTCTGTGTCAAATAAATAAATGAAATCTTTAAAACAAACAAACAAACAAACAAAAACCCCCACAAAATGAGACTCTTAACCCTAGAGAACAAACTGGCGGCTGCAGAGGGGAGGGAGGCCAGGGCAGGGGTGAAGTCAGTGAAGGGGATGAAGAAAACACTTACCCTGCCGAGCACTGTGTCACAGACAGACTCAAATCACTATACTGAGCACCCAAAACTCACATAACACTGTAAATTAATCATGCCAGAATTTTTAAAAACAATAAATTAAAATTTAAAAAATGTTCAAACCAAAAAACACTCCTACGAACTTGTATGTGGTCATTCTGGAAGACGAAGGAAAGAAAGAAGATCTGGAAAACCACAGAGTGGGTTCTGCACAGCTGGGATTGGCCAGACAAACGGCATCCGGTCCTATCACTCCAGGGGCCAGTTTACCCTCCACCCCCCACCAGGGCCACTCACCTTGAACCTCTCGGTGACCCCCTCAGTGATGCTGACGGTGAACTCCGCTATCTTGGGAGGACGTGCTTTGCCTTTCTTGCGGTCAGGCTCGTACTCGGTCTTCGTTTTCACAACCACCTTGTCCGGGAAGCAGAGAAGCACAGCATCAGTGGTCAGCGGTGTGGCCCAAAGCCCGTGGACATACCTGTCCGGCGAGGATGGGCATGGGCACCCTGGGGGCCCAGTCAGCATTTCACTGACAACTATTTCACAGAAAAGGAGAACAGCCGTCATTGGCCGGAAATCTCGGGGCCAGGACTTTCGGAGAAATGGCCCATGAGTAATCCTGAGAGCAGCCCCAGGAGGGAAAGACGGTCACTCCCGGCTGGAGAAGTTAAGCTCCTCGGCCAGAGGTGCCCCAGCTAAGAGGGGGCAGGGCTAACTCCTGCTACCATGCTCCTTCCACCACCCAGGGTGCCGCAGAAGCCCCAGTGGTCCAGGGGGTGCCCTCGGCTTCCATGGGTCTTTCTATGCCACCGTGGGTAAAGGGATGGAAGAGGCAATGAGATTAGGAAGGAGCAGGAGCTGGCCTTCATCTCTCAGCCCCCACCCCGCCACCCTCTCCCTCCTCTGCCCCTGCAATGGCCCCCAGAGGATCTCCCTGCTCTTCTTCCCCCTGCTCTCTACTTCGAAGTGAAGAGGTTTCTCCTCCCACGCACCTGCCCCACTCTGCCCCATACACACCCTTCCCTGCTCCCCCAGCAGCTTCCCACGAGCCCCCACCCGCCCTCCATCCTCCCCCGCAGAGACTCCAGCCCCTTCCTCCACTCGCCTGTCAGACGGTTTCCTGCTCTGTTCCCACAGGCCAGGGAGGCCTCAGGGTTTCCACTGCTCTAGTTCCCACTCCTCCACCTCAAATCCAGGAGCCAAGAAGCGGCAGCAGGACTGCAGAGGCCCAGCCACCCATGCTCCCCCCCACCCCAAGACAGCGGGGTTGACCGGCTCTCTGCAACCATAGGCCCCAGGGAAGAGCCAGGGGAGAATCAGGACAGCGAGCCATGGGGGCTGCCGGAGGGGCTCTAGGACTCAGCTATGACCCTGGATCCAGCCGGGAGAAGGAACTGGGAGAGAGAGTGACCCAAGCCAGCTGCCACCGAAAACTGATCCAAGGGCCACAAGACCTGTCATCAACTCTTGCCTTCCCTCCTCAGTCCCTTCCATGCAGGAAGCTCTCTGGATGCCGAGAGGGCGGGCACACTGTGACAGTGCGGGTGCCCACCAGCTCTGGAGCGAGCATTTGTGCATTCCCCTACTGTCCTCAAATCCCAAGTGTCCCTGACTCGCTATGTGACCTTCAGCACCTGCCTGGCCTCTCCAAACCTCAGTGTCCTGGCCTGTGAAATGGGACCAAGGCCTATCTCAGCCCGCTGCAGTGAGGAGGGGGCCGTCCACACAACCCTCAGCACAGCGCGAACCCGGTCAATACTCTACCCGCCCGGATTCAGCTGCCTTTGCCGCTAACATGCTCAGTGACCTCGAACTAGACCCTCTATCTCCACATGTGTAAAACGGGGGCAATGACAGTAAAGTTACTCAACAAATGTCAGGCGAGACCAGCCCGTGCCTTGCTGCCGGCTCCACTGTCACCGGCGACCCTCAGCACTCGGTGCTCGCTCTCAGGACAGGCTCCACTCACAATCCTGGCTGTGTTACCTGACCCCACCAGCCACAGCACCTGGGACAGGAGACATCACCTCCTCTGAGCCCTGCCTGTGAGCAGCACAGCACTGTTGTGCGTGTTAAGCGAGGTCTTGCGTGAGAAGTCACATCCCAAGCAGGATGGAGTGTGGGGCCCTGCCAGAAGCTTCTGTACAGAGGGAGGGGATTGTGGCCTTCCACTGTGTGACCTTGGGCCCATCCCCTTGAACTCTCTGAGACTCAGTCTCCTCATCTGTGACCTCAGAAATCTTCTAGCCCAACCACTGGTTCCTGAATGCCCCAGAGGGGGTTCCCTCCCTCTGACTGAACACTCCCGCCAATTCCCTCCGTCTGTTTGAACACTCCCAGGGATGGGAGACTCACTACCTTTCAGACCTACCTAGGCTACTTCGAAATGGCCCAATTGGTTGGCCAGGATTTCATACCTGCCTGAAATCCACCCCCCCTGGTAGAAGACAACTGTGTGCCAGACAATTCTGGAATGGAACAGACTGAGGGCAAAAGAGGAGACTCAGGCTGAGTGGAGGGAGTCACCTGACAGAGGTGCTGCCTCGGGACACAGAATTCCTGGCACAGGCCACCACCACTCTGGGGCTGAGGAGGGAGGGAAAGGGGGGGGGGCAGCTGAGCTAGCCCAGCAAGTCAGGGAAGGGGGATGCACCGCTGGCAGCCCTGCCCCACCCCTCCCCTCAAGCCTCCTCTAGACCATCAGTACCCCAAATTGGCCTCACGTGGCCTAGGTGCACAGGTGTGCCCTGCGGATCCTCTTCCTGAACCGAAACACCTGCCATCAGCCGCCTTTCCTTCTCCACCCCCCACACCCAATACACAAACAATAGAGTTGGGATGGAAGCCACTCTAGACAGCTGAGTAAGTCAAAGGGTGCACCTGGGAATAAAGGAATCTTCCAGAAGGGAAGGACCCTCTGCTGCCGCCAAGATATCCCCCCATCCCCATCCGGTGGTCAGCAATCACCAGCGAGCCGGAATAAAGGACAAAGACCTGACTCAGAACGTCCTGGTGAGACAATAAATGGAAACGCACTTCGGGAAATAGAATGAACTCGGCTCGCGGCTGGGTGGTTTTTAAGCGGCAGCAAGGTGGTCAGAACGGATGCTGTGTTTATTATTCTAGGTTTGAGTTTTGGAATACAATTGTCGAGACTTTCAATCATTGCCATTTACCTTTTAAAACGTTAACTCCTGAAAAAATTATCCTTCACGTACAGAAACTACTTGATTGGATACTGTACTCAAGAAAAGAAGGGGCTCTAAATTCAGAAAAGGAAAGCCCACTTTGGGGAAACGATGATGAAGGGCTGTCCCCAGTTAGGCTAACACCCGGCCAGCAGAGCACTTACTACAAGATTTCACAAAAGGAACAAAGAGAAGGAAGCTCCCGGGAAGAACAGACGCCCTGCAGCATCTACAGCCGGCCTGGGAGGGGCAGGCGGAGAGGGTGAGGACGGGAACCCAGCCGCTCAATGAGGGTCCACCTGGCCAAGGAGAGGAGCCTCCTCACCGCCACGGGGCGAATCTGAGGGGCGAATGCGACGGAAACCGCCCCACCTGGGCAGGCGCATGGGGCAGCCGCGCCCCAAGGCTCACCCCAGACCCACAGTCCCCTGCTACCTTTGGGAGGGGGCATGGGCGGGGAGAAGCAGGGCCGGGGCCGCCGCGTTGGTACCGGGGGCCCCTCTCGGACAAGACTGCTATGAAAATCCAGAAGGGACCTTCCCCCAATTGCGCTCCCTTGTCGGAACGGAGCTGTCTCCGGATCCCGAATCCCGCGCGGGCACGCGGTCCTCCCGGGGGCCTTCCTCGCGCCGCCCGAGCTCGCCCCCACTTCCCATCTCCCGCGCACGCCGCGCGTCTCTTTTGTTGCGGCCGCCGCCCGAGGCTTGGGGTGCGCACCCGGCAGCGCGGGGGTGCCGGGGGGCTCTCACCTTGTCCGGGGGCGGAAACTGCAGCTGATTGACATCGAGGGGCGTCATCAGGGGGATGGTGTCGAAGCCATCCTCCAGCAGCGGCTGCTTGGTGCCCTTCTCCGCGAAATTGTTCCCCAACTTCACCATCGTTCCGAGAGACCCGAGGCTGCCGCCTGCGAGGGAGGGCCGGGCGGGAGTCACCGCGAGCTCGCCGGCTCCCCCTTGGCCTCTGGGGAGGAGGGGTCGGGAGGACGCAGCTGTCTCGGGCCCAGGACTGGGGTAGGATGGGAAGGAGGGGGTCCCAGGCCCTCCCCGACGCGGGACCCAAGTGCCCGGCTCAGGGGCGCACCGCGGCCGGGGAGAGGGCGCGCCCCGTCCCGGCGCCGGGGACCCGCGCGGAGCACCCCGGTTCCCCACCCACCCACTGGGTGCCCGGCGGCCCGCGAACCCCCGCCTCGGAGGGAAGGCTCGGGCCCGCGGACCCCGCCCTGGGGCGGAAGGCTCGGGCCCGCGGGTCGCACTCACCCACGCCGGCTCGCAGGTCTGGCTCCAAGCGCTCAGCGAGCCTCCGCGTCGGCCGCTCCCGCGCGCAGCAATGGCGGAGGCGGCGCCGCGCGGGGCCGGGCGGGGGAGCCGAGCGATTGGGCTCGCGGCCGCTCCCTCCTCCCGCTCGCCGCCTCCCTTCCCGCCGCCCCCGGGGCCGCCCGTGAGCGGGTGAGTGCGCGCGTGTGGCGGCGGCGGCAACTCCGCCCTGACGCAGCGTGCGGGGCAGCACAAAGGAGCCCTCCCCGGGGACCCGAGCCCGCCCCGACTGCGAGGGGCGCGCCGGGACCCGAGGCTCGGGGCGGCTGCGGGGGGCGGGGCGGGGCGCGGCGAGAAGGGGGAGAGCGGAGGGATGGAGCGATGCGCCAGAGTCGGGGGCACGGGAGCGGGCCCGTGGCGCGCAGCTGGGCTGGGAAGGGGGCCCCGGAAACAGGGCGGAGGGTGTCCCCGCGGGAAGGAGGCGCGGATGCGAATGCTTCGGCAGGAGGGGGAGAGCTCTCCTGAGCGGGGGCCGGCGCCCGGCTGAGAGGACTCCGGGGGGCTACCCGAGGGTTGGGTATTCAGGGCAAAGAGAGCGCTTGGCGCGCTGCGCCGCGTTGGAGGAAGAGGGAAAGGTTTCTCTGGTCTGTTGGTTAGAGGAAGAGGAAGGGGGGTCCCCTCGCTGCAGCCACAGCCTAGAGCATCCCGGTCGCAGAGGAGGGGGGCGCGGAATGAAGGGCGGGGGCTTCCAGCCGCTGTCGCAGCTGCCCAGATTAGGGCGTCGTTTTGCGGACCTGGAGCCAACCCTGGCTGCAGGACTCCCCAGACGAGAAACCGCGCGTGGCGTGCGGGCGAGACCAGAAGCTGGAGGCAGGCCGTTGCAGGGGAATCGGTACCTTGCAGGCACCTGTCTCTTTCGGGCCCTGCTGGAAACACAGACTAGGGGTTCCCGAAGTCTTACTTCCATTCCACACATCAGTTGCACGACTGAAGGCTGAGGCCGCGTCTTTTCCATCAGCCAACTGAGAACCATCACCCGAGCCTGCCTCCCCTCCCCTAGAACCACAGGGAGTACCCAGAGATGGCGGGAGCAGCCACTGCCTGCCTATGCCCTGAGCCTGCAGCCCAGTCTAGGAACCTGGCCCTGGGGGCCCCAATTCCAAATCCCCAGGAGGGCCCCACCCCTTTGACACATGAGCTCCCTGGATTCCTCCACTTGCACCAGCTCCCCAACAGGGTATAAGTGGGCCTTTGACTGCAGGGCAGCCTGGTGGGACCCAGGATCTTGGCAGACACTACCCTTGGCCAGCCTGGGGACAGCAGGTGTCCCAGGTGCTGGCCCCCACCACAGACCTTGGGCGCGGCTGCTAGCATCTTTCCGGCAGAGGCCTTTAAACCACAGCACCAACCCAGTGATACCTGTGAAGTGAAACCCTTTGTGCTTCCGGGAGGAAGTGGCTTTGTCCCCATCTCAGGTGTTGGCATTTTACTGACCCCAACACAGGCCACACACACACACACACTGTGGCTAGAATCTCAGGGAGCTGCAGAGTGGGCTTCCTTGAACCCCATGTGTACCCCTCCTGCTCTCAAAGGCTCTGTGGACAGGGACACAAAGGACCCATGGTTTGACAGAGACAGCAGGGGACAGTCTTGCTTTTTCGTGCTGTCCTGGGTTTTCACGGGGACTTTGCAGTCTCAGTTTGTGTGGTGTCCAAGTGGCATCTGGCCGGGGGAAGGATGCAGGGAAGGACTCGGTGCACAGGCCTACAGCCCAGCCAGCAAAAGCTTGGGGGTGAGTGCCTAGGTGGACAGGGGACCCACCAGAGGGTCACAGTCACTGCCGGGAGGCTGTGGACAAAGTGGGACAGCCCCAGGGAGGGCAAAGGTAACGCAGGAAGGAAAGGGATGTGCAAGGCACTTAGTTTCCTGGCCGCCACGGCAAACCACCGCAAACCGGAGGCATAAAATGTATAGTCTCTCAGGTCCCGAGGCCAGAGGTCCGAAACTCAGGTGTCAGCAGGGCCACACTCCCTACGGAGGCTGCAGGGGACAATGGTTCTGCCTTCTCCAGCCTCCCAGGTCCCGGGAGTCCCTGGGCTTGTGGCCCGGACGGTCTCCCTGCCCCCGGGGATCAGTCACACTGTCTCCTCTTCCCTGGGTGTCCCCCACGAGGACGCTGCTCGCTGGATTTGGGGCCCACTCCATGACCCAGGATTAGCCATCATTGCATGACCTGTGAGATACGTTCGCAGGTCCTGGGGGTTGTGCACGGATGTCTTGGGGGGCCGACCCTGGATTTACCCGGGTACTGAGCCTGCGGGGGGGACCACAGTTCAGGAGCCCCAGGTGGCCCTGGGGGGACAGGGTCTGGGCAAGAGGTCTTCCTGGAGAGGCGGGGGTCACAGAAGTGGAGCCAGCTGAGCCACCACAGTGCTTCTGGGACCGATTTTGGGTGTTTAAAGCATACACACAGTCTCACTGGAGACCTCCTTGCAGGATTTTTGTCATGTATTTAGTTTTTCTAAATGACTCTGTGACACACACCCACCGCCTCTTGGACAATGACCGCAACCCCCATCCCGGTCAGGCTCCCGTTCGCAGGGCAGTCAGCTGCCACTTGGTGCCACTTCCAAGTTCAAGCCTCTCCATGACGCCCTTGCCCAGAGGCTCAAGTCCAGACTGCATGGCAGTGGGGTGGAGGGTGGGGGACAGTGTGATAGCCTGATTTCCAGTCCTGCTGCTCCCACTTCCGTGCTGTGTGACTTCTGACAAGTTGCTTGACTTCTCTGGGCCTCAGTTTCCCCATCCATAAAATGGAGATCGTCATAATACCTCCATCACCGTAGTGCTGGAAGAATCAAACGAGCTACTGCATGATTTTAAACAACAGCACCTATTCTGGCTGCAGCCACGACTTTGAGCGCTACTCGCTGCTCGGTTCCCCTCGATCTCGATTCCCAGGGGACTTACATGGAGCCAGATTGAGGTGCAGGCGCTCATTGTGGGCACAGGATTCAAGCTCGGAGGGACTGAGAAGGCTCTCCCCTAGCATCCTGGTGAGCCTCTAGCAGCTCAGAGAAGGAAATGCCTGGTCCCAGGCCACGGAGGGGGCGGCAGAGTGGAGCAAAGGCAGGGGTGAGGCTGACCCGCAGCTTCCCTGCTAGCAGCCTGGCCCCTGGCACAGGCGAGGGCCACCCAGGGCCACGGCTGCAGGGAGGAGGGGGGAAGGTCCAAGGCCCGAGCATATCGATTAAGGATGGGGCAGACAAGTTTCACCCCCAAGTCTTGCTTTTTTTTTTAATTGAAAAATAATCCACGTGCCACAAATTTCACCATTTTAGATTGTACACATCGTTGAGGTTTTTAGTATACTCACACGGTTGTGCAACCATCACCATTAATTCCAGAACATTTGTATCACCCCAAAAAGAAACCTGTCCCTGTTATAAGCCACTCCCATTCTCCCCGTCCCCCAGCCCCCTACAACTACGAATCTACTTTCTCTTTCAGTGCCAAGACCCTTTCTTTTTAAAAATTTTCCCCAGCTTTACTGATATAAAAGTGTGTCTATTATGGTGTACAACCTGGTGATTCTATGTACGTATAGACTGTGAAGTTATTTCACAATAAGGGTAGTTAACATGTCTAGTACCTTTGTGTGGGGGTGGGAGTAAGAAGTTTAAGACCTATCTAATTACTTTCTCTGGACTTGTCTATTTGGTACACATCCTCCTTTCTGATGGTTTCAAGTCTCTCTGCCCCATCCTTAATTCTGAGTGGGTCAGTACACTGACATGGACTAGGGAGAGAAGCGGGGCTTCTGGATCTTTCTGCGGACGGCAAGAGTCGGCCCACCTGGGCAGTCTTCCCTGTCTCTCCTTGAACCCTACACTCCAGCCACACCCACCTCCTCGTTCCCCAAGCACCTGCCTCCAGGCCTGGGCCAATGCTGTCTCCCTGGCAGGGAACATGTCCCTCATCCCCTCTGCATTTCACAAACTCCTCCTCATCCTTCAGAGCCTAGACCAAATGTCACCTCCTCTTGGAGCCTCACCTGGCCCTTCTCTGTGCTTCTCTCCTGCTGGGTTCCTATATTTATATCTTTTCCTGAATCGTGAGCAAATCCTGGTGGAACAACTTAATCTTTCATTTTTACATCCCCTGAGACTAGAGCAGAGCCCAGCCTATAACAAGGACCTGGAAACGAACACGAAACTGGCATCCCTTCATTTCACATTCACAGTAGATTCAGACATTTAAATGTCAGGTTTGTAAAGCCAAGCTCGAGTGTGTAATAAGGAAATCCACGGTCTAATTCAAGCCAAAGGCAGGCTTGCCCATGACATCACGGTGACATTCTCCCCCCAGATTTAACCTTGCTGCAAATGCTCATTTCTGGAAAACTCCAAACCTTATTTAAAAATACCTAACGTATAGACAAAATCATAAATTCAGTTCCTACTGGCTTTAGTGTTTTGTTTACCTTCGTACTCCATCCCCGACACTTAACACCTACCAAGGACTCAGGCAATGGTTAGGAAATGAATGAAGGACATTTTTGTTTCTTTGTCCTTAGAGAAACTGAGTAAATAGTACTGTGGGGCTCATCATCACCTGGTGACTCGTTACGTATTTAAACAGAGCTCTGTGTGTGTGTGTTTGTGTTTTAGATTTGGGGAGTTCTTGAGTTTTGTTTGTTGTTTTGTGTATGTAGTCTTCACGACCCACTCGGCCATTCCCCACGCCTGTCCCCCCCTCAGCAAATGATCCCCTTGTCATAAATCCCCCTCAGACGATCTGCCCCCCTGGTGCCTTGACAGAACTCGAAGGGAGAACATTCTTGCTCCTGCCTCCATCCTCCCTGGAGCCGCTAGGAAGTGAACCCTCCCCGAGCCTCCTCCAAGGTGAAGAATTATGTGATCTCGCTCTGCCATCTTCTTCTTTTCTTTCCAAGTTTCACGGAAATTCTGAGGGGGAAGGGGCAGGTATGGTTATACCCATTTCACAGCTCAAGGAGCCATCACAACGGGTAGACATGACCCTGTGAGCAACGACTCACATGCAGGGAGTGCTGACGGGCACTTTCTGTGCTCTGTTTCTCGGTGCCCTCCAACCATCTCTGGGGGGGTGGGCTTCTGGTCTTACAGACGCCATAGAGGCTTAGGTGACAGTGTTGTCAAAAAGATGCTTGGAGGACTCACTGGACAAAGAAGGGAGAAAACCAGATGCTTCAAGAACTTCAGACAAAACTGCAGCCCCTCCGGCCATCCAAAGCCCAGCCCTGCCCCACGTGGGTGTCAGGGACCCCGAGGTCCTGGCTACGCCTCTGGTTTCCCAGTTCCATGGTCCACTTAGACCCCCAAAACAGGGGTGGGAGGGGGGAATTCCCTAAACCTGAATATTGCCCCCAGGACCAGCATTCATGGTGCCGTTACTCCCTTAATCGTGGGCAGGCGGGTCATGCTAGTGGTGTGGCCTTGGACAGCACAGGGCCCTCCTGGACCTCAGTTTCCCCATCCACAAAATGAGAGGATTGGGCTAGAATGTTCCAGTTTAGAAGTCCCCGTCTCATTGGTCACAGTCACCATGGAAAGTACAGCCCGGAGCGAATCAGAGTCAAGATTACCGGGGACATGTGGAGGTCAAGGCACTGCACGTGACCTGGGGCATAAACTCTGGGGGCCGCATCATTTCATTCGGCTCTTCCCCTGCCCTGTCCCAGAGCATTCCGTGATCGCCAGCACCGGCTTCTGCACCAGCGTTCCAGCGTGTAGCGATAACTTGGACTAAATTATTTAGCTGGTAACTGATTATAAAAGCACTCTGCCAAAGTAAAGAACCACAGAAAGGCCAAATTCTAATAACAACACCGCCATACGCTTGAATTAATTATTGAATTTTTTAAAAGCCCACAGATGGATGAGTGCAATTCATTCCACGCTCCGTGGAGCCAGGGTCCCTGAGAGAGTGTCTAAAATTCACAGGCTCCCCGGGGTGTGCTGGAGACAGCACAGTGCAAGCCTGAGCTGCATTGCAGGCAGCTTGGCAATGACCTCATGGGGCTTTTCCATCCGCGATGTCTCCGCTCAGCAGCTGCACTGGGCTGGGCTGCGCTGGGCTTGGGTCACAGCAGCATTAGCACGCTCTGAGCTGACCCAGGATTTCTGGCCGTGGCACCCTTTTTTTTTTAAACATCTATAATTTATAACCTTTTCTCTGTCGGGCAGGCTCCCCTGTTTCTCTCATCCAGCTAGGGAAGGGGAGTGGGATCCTTGTGAGCGGATTTTCCAAAGGATTGAAATTTTACCTCTCACTGTCCAATGGTCCTAATTTTGGACCCAGTTTATTCTACAATGCAAGGCACGTTGCCCTTGCCTTCTGAAGCAGAAGATGTTGTAAAGAATCTTATCTCTTCTTGGAAAATCAGGTCAGTTCTCTGCACAGAGCTGGGAGCCCTCACACTGGGCTTGGTCAGTGCTGATTCTGTTTTGGGGAGCTCTTTGACCTCCAGCCCTGCCAGGGGACTGCCTGGGACCATCCTCACCACTCACCCCATCCCCAGTATTTGCTGGGAGCAGACATTCCAAATTGCCCCATTTATTAGAATGACATAAAAAAAAGAGTAAGGAGACTGCAGTGGGTTGATGTGTCCCCTAAAACTTTGTGTCCTTATGGCACCTCAGAATGTGACCTCAGTTGGAAACAGGGTCTCTGCAGATACAATTGGTTGAGGATCCTGGGATGAAACTGCCCTGGATTTGGGTGGGCCCAAAAGCTAATGGCTGGTATCCTTCTATGAGGAGCAGAGGACACAGAAAGATAGGCCAGGTGACTGTTACAAGCCAAGGAACACGGGAGTGCCCCCAGCCACTGGAAACTGGGAGAGAATCACACCACAGATCCTGCCCTAGAGCTATGGGGGGTGGGGTGTAGACCTACTGACACCTTGATTTTGGACCTCTGGCCTCCAGACCTGAGAATAGGTTTTCATTGTTTTAAGCCCCCCAGTCTGTAGTATAGGGGCAAAGGGCAAGCTGCCCCCAAAATGTACTGCTTTGGCATTAATTATTGCCCAGCATAGGGCTCGAACCCAGGACCAAGAGATTAAGACTCAAGCTGAGATCAAGGGTTGGACGCTCAACTGACTGAGCCACCCCAGCGCCCAGGCATTATTTTAAACAAAAGTTACACAAGAGATAGCGAGTGCAAGGACATGCAGACCACCCCTCTGTCCCCTGAAAGCAGGGATAAATCTCCCTGTGAAAAGTACCCTCCCAGCAGCAGGAGGGACAGAGACACCCCAGTCACCAGAGATAGGACATCTGGAGCCAGGAAGGCTACAGAAACAAACCTGATCGCTTTTTACCACCTGACTACCCCGGTCCAAATTGTTTAGAATTCCTTACTAATGGAAGCTCCCAAGCTCCAGTTTTCCCTCTCCTATCAGGACCTCACCGATGTATTATCTCTTTGCCTAAAAAGAATAAAAACTGCCTGCTTGGTCACTTCCTTAGGTCATTTATTACTGGTCCTCCGCACACGTGTCATTAAACTTTGCTTTTCCCTCCTGATAACTTGGTCCCCGTCAATTTCGTTCTTCCTGCAGCCGGAAGACCTTGAAGGTCAGAAGAAAAAGTCTCCCTTGCCTACAACGATCATTTATGATGACGGCCCTAGAAACTTACACAGAAACTCTACAGCCCAAAGAGCTGACCTAATGCTTTTAAGCTTTACATCTTCATCTGTTGAATATGTTGACATCAGATGCAGTTTTAAAATAGCCCCTTAGAGTTTCAAAGCATCTCCCCCTCCCCGGCGTGAATTTGCATGATTGAAGCCCGATAGAGGGAAGGGGCATGGCTGCTGGTCTCTGCGGGGTGGTCCTCACCCCTCACGTGAGCTTGCCAACTCCTTGTCCACACCCTGCCTGCGGGTGATGCCTCTACCCCTGTCCCCCACCCCAGGGGAGCAACTGCATTTTGGGTGTTAGAATCCTGAACCTGGGGGCGCCTGGGTGGCTCAGTGGGTTGGGCTGCTGCCTTCGGCTCGGGTCATGGTCTCAGGGTCCTGGGATCGAGCCCCGCGTCGGGCTCTCTGCTCGGCGGGGAGCCTGCTTCCTCCTCTCTCTCTGCCTGCCTCTCTCTGCCTGCTTGTGATCTCTCTGTCAAGTGAATGAATAAAATCTTTAAAAAAAAAAAAAAAAAAAAAAGAATCCTGAACCTGTATTCCTGAGCTGGAGTGGACTCTAGAGAGTGTTAGCCCAGGGCTGTGGTTTCCAGAGTGGATCCCCAGACCAGGGACATCAGCCTTACCTGGGGACTTGTTAGACATGCAAACTCCTGGGCCCCTGCTCATGGTCACTCTCTCTATCTCTCAAAAAAAACAAAACAAAACCAAAACAAAAAAACAAAAACAAAAACAACACTTAAAAAAATTGCTTTTATTGGAAAGCAGGGAAATTTCACAAAACATCCAGATTCTACTTTCTTTCGAAAATCTGAGACATCTAACAATAAAGACATTCCCATAGAGCAAAAATCTGCTGCAAATGATAACGGCTGCCTGCCCCCAGCCTGCCCTCCACGCCCCCCACCCCCAGCTGCCTCACCCCTGCATTAGAGGAGCTTCTGTTTCATTCACTGGGGCCACCTAACCTGCTTGGCACCTGCAGGCACTTGAATGTGACACCCTAATCTAACCCAGACCTCATTTTACAGGTGGGGAAACGGAGGGACAGACAGGAATGAGCACGTTCCTGGGCTATGCCGTGGTCCACACCTGCCCGCAGGGTGACCCAGCAGCTCAGAAGCCTTTGCTGGCAAACAGAAGAAGCTCATGGAGGGCCCCTAGGAATCCTGCAGTCCCAAGGAAGTGAGACCTGAAATCAGAAACCCGCGGTGGCACCCCAGGGCCTGAGGAAGGGAAAGGGGGGAGGGGCCAAGGCAGTGGTAGGGAGGGGGCAACACAGGAGATACCCCATGGGTGGTGGTGACCACCCCCAGCACCAGAGGACAATGACAAATGTTGGCAGGGAGGTGAGGGACTCAGAACCCTAACCCATGGCCAGTGAGAGTGTCCTGCGGCGTGGCCACCATGGAAAGTGTGGAAAGCAGCCACGTGTCCCCAGAAAGTCAAACACAGATTTGTCATCGGATCCGGCAGTCCCGCCTAAACTGGAGCCCAGAGCACGCGCAGGCAAACAGGGGAGCACGATATTATAAAAGCATCGACTACAGAAGCCAAAGAGGGGAATGACCGAAGTGTCCCCCAGCCAACAGAGAGATACACAACACGTGGGCCATCCCTTCCACCGAGCGTGGCCCGGCCACGGAAAGGAGGGAAGTGTGGGTGCAGGCTGCATGGTGGATGGACCTTGGCGACATCCTGCTGGGTGGAGGAAGGTAGCCATGGAAGATCGCATGCTGTACGGTTCGCTGATGTGAAATGTCCAGGAAAGGCAAGTTCACGCAGACAAAAAGTAGATTCGTGCTTGTCAGACGTTGGGGGTGCGGGGAGAATGGGGGCGACCACCAGCAGACATGGGGCTTCTTTCAGGGGTGACGATAATATTCTAGAATTAGGCGGTTGTGCTGGGTGCATTGCTCCATGAATACACTAAAAGCCAGGGAATGGTACATTTAATGGTATATGAGTTAGGTCTCAAAAAACAAAACAAAACAAAAAAACTGGCTGGTCCTAAATGGCTGGAGCATGAGCAGTTGGGGACGGGGCAGCATGACAAGGAGGGCGTCGACAGCATGACTCAGGCCCAGCAGGACCGGCTGCTAACGTTGTCCGGCACCCACGGGGCAGGCACGCAGCTAAGACCTGGCCGACATCCGAGGCTTGGCACGCGGAACCCGCTGCAAGCATGCGCAGGAGGGGCTGTCCGCGGGAGGGGCTGTCCGCGGAGCCGTTCACACGTGGGGAAACGGAGCACAGGAGGAGCGGCTGGGCTGACACCCCCCCACCCCTCCCTGTCACTGTGGTGGCCTGCGGCATCACGCGGTGACAGCGTGTGTGCGTGTGAGCATGTGAGTATACTGAGCTGGGGTGTGTGTGCACACACACTGGAACTCTGCACACACGTGTACTATGTCTTGCACACCCACAAGAAGCTCCCCAGCATGCCGCAGCTCCCGGTTCCTAGGACACCCCGAGTTCCTCTGCTCCGCCACCGTGACAAAGCACCAGAGACCAGGAGGCTTAAACACTACAAATATGTCTCCCCCCTGTCCTGGCGGCTGGGCATCTGAGACCCGGGCGAGGGCAGCCCTGGTTCCTTGTGAGGCCTCTCTCCTTGGTGGCCAATGACCATCTTCTCCCCGTGTCTCACATGCTCATCCCTGTGCGTGTCTGTGTCCTGATCTCCTTTTCTTGTAAGGGCACCTGTCCTACTGGCTCGGGGCCCACCCAGATGACCTCATTGTAACTAATCACCTCTTTAAAAATCCCATCTCCAAGCACAGTCACATTCTGAGGTCCTGGGGGTTGGGGCTTGGGCACGTGAAATTTGGGGACACGTAATTCAGCTCACAACTGTTCATAGAGCAATGTCGCAGAAGAGAGCTGTGGCTTCCAAGCCAGACCGGCCAGGTAGGGTTCTGACCTGGATCTGGTCGCTTTCCAGTGAAGTGTGAGTCACTTGCCTTCTCTGAGCCTCAATTCCCGCCTCTGAGAAGTAAGAGTCATGAGGAGACCCCAGTGAGAAGACTTCCTGTCTTCTGCAGCTGACAGGGCCCACTCTCCAGCCTCGGGGGAGTCACCCAGCTTCCAGTTCCTGCCCCAAGCTGCAGGGGGGGGCAGCTCTGCAGACTTTCATCTAATCCCCCACCCCCAGCCCTGGGAATGAGGGAGGCACCCTTACATGCTGCATGTTACCCCTGAGGAAACTGAGGCTTACCAAGGTGAAGTACTTGATCAAGGTTGCACAGCTGGGGCTGGACCTGTGTCTCAGGGGTCCCTGTGATCAGAGGCTTCCTCATAAGCCCTCCAGGCCTATCACCCAGCCTTTGTGGGACCGGTTGCCTGGAAGTGACTTGAAATAGACAAGAAATCCGGTTGGGCTGATGGAAGGCCACTGCGTTCGTTATGTTCTCTGGGTCGTCTTGGCTTCCAGAGATTGTTTTTGAACCTCTAACGATGCCCCTTGAATGTGAAATGAAAATATTTTCCCAGCGAAAGACACATTGGTCCGTGTGCAATGGAGGTCGGGCTGCTAATGGCTCAGGCTTAGCAGCTCCCCTCTTCACCCCACGTGGAAGGAGAGGAAATTTATAAGCGATACAGCTAATTGTGTTTTTCTACAAGATTAATTTTATTGTCCCATTATCTGCTCCTTCCGAACCCATTCAGGGGTGGATTATGTCTTCGCTTTCATCTCTGTAGCGTTCATTAATAATTGGGTCACCTTTCAGCCAGAAGCCCGGGATGGCTCAGGCCAGGGAATCTTCCAGCCAGAACGGAAACCCTCAGCATGTTACAGTGTCCTCAGCACTGATGTCAGGGTGCCTCCGGGTCAGGGGAAGCAAGCTTCCTCTAACATCTATTGTCTGTTTGGGGTTTGCTAGATCACAAATACTGTGCCTGGGATACTTTTTCTAGTGAAACTTCATGATAGTCCATTGCACAGAGGAGGGGCCAAGGGTCGCCCCCACAGGATGATAGAGCGGATGTCATCCAACGCCCACACGACCCAGGGACAGCCTGCCTCAAAGCTGGTGCTGCCCCGACCCTGTCCCAGAGCAACTCACCCTCCTGAGTTTAGAGAGTGGGAGGAAAGAGTTTCAGCCAGTTCTGCATAGCTTTGGTTGGTAAAAGATGGGGCGGGTGGTGGGAGGGCTGTAGACTAAGAAGCATGACCATTGACTACGCACTATTTCTTATCTCTGGTCTTCACCATAAGCCTAAAAGATAAGTCCTATTTTCTTCTGTTTTCCAGATGAAGTAGCAGGGGTGCGGGGGCCAGACACTGAATGACTGGCGCACTGTTTGGGCCCCAAACAACGCATGTTGAACACACAGGATGGTTCTGATTTTCCACACTGAGAAGCCACACCGAAACGGACGTCTTTAGGCATATGCCATTCTCGGTGCCCAGCTTTCTTGGTACAGAAATTCCCAGAAGTGAAATCAGTGGTCAAAGGGCACAAATATTTTTGATCTACTATCTGAAAGAAGGCTGGAAAGTGAAATCCTTGGTTTTCCAGACTTCCTTCCATCTAGAGAGGCCATGACACTCAGTTCTGGCCGATAAGCAAAACACACACATATCTTCTGGGAGTGTCCGTGGGAAAGCTTTTGTTTTCCTGTTGATGAGGGACATGCAGGCTGGTGGTACTCTTCATCCTTCTTCCTGGCTTGAATGCAAAAGTGATGCTTGGAGCCACAGCAGCCTTTTTCTGTCCATGAGGTTCCAAGTCTGAGAATGGAAACCAAACCTCCAAGTGTGGTCATCTTCCAAGTGACTATACTGCACCAGCAAGCAAACACTTCTTGTTCTCAGAGAAAACCAAGCCTTATTTGCTCAGGCCCTAATGGGGCAGGATTTTTGTTCCTTGAGGCTGAGCAATTTCTAACTCACAGAGGCTCAAACAGGCTAGGTTTACCAGAAATGAGAATTATTTCCCAATGTACATTCTCCCCTTCTTTCATAATAAAAATCTCCTCCAGGCACATGTCTGCTCAGGTTAAAAATGCCACGGTTTCATCTTCCTTGCAAGGAGGCATGACCTCACAGTACATTCTGGAAAGTAAGTTCTGGAAAGAGAAGCGTTGCGCGGTGGCTGCTAGTCACCGTCTAGGTGCCCACTGCTTGCCTCTGTCCCCTCTGTCCCTTCCTCCCACCTGTCCCTCCTGCTGCCTGTTATGTGGATACCGCCCTCCTGGAGCTTGAGGATAAGGGCCCCAGTGGGGATGGTGCAGCTTGGGCAGGAAGGAGCTGGGCCCCCAAGGACTTCATGGAGCCTCCCACAGCCCTGGCCCCTTAGCCTCCATACTCTGCCTCTGGCTCTTGTCTTTGAGCTGCTGTTCTGTGGGATTTTCTGTCCCAGTCAAACCTAATCCCGACTGTATTCGTTTCCAGGGGTTGCCATAGCAAACTGCCAAAAACTCACAGCCTTACAACCATACAAATGTCTTCTCTTACAGTTCTGGATGCCAGAAGCCTGAAATCAGCCTCACCCAGCCAAAGCTGAGGTGTTGACAAAGCTGGTTCCTCCCGGAGGCTCGTAGGGAGAATCTGTTTCCCTACCTGTCCTACCTTCCAGTGGTTTCCTACATTCCTCAGTTCAAGGCCCCTCCCTCTACCTTCAAAGAGCACACTCCAATCTCTGCTGCAGTCACACTGGCCTCTCCTGTGCCCCCTGACAAGGTCCCCTCGCACAGGGACCCTGCTGATCATGTGAGGCCATCTGGACAATCCAGGATGATCGCCCATCTCAACCTCAACTTGATCTCGTCTGCATTGTCCTTTATTCTCATGTAAGGCAACATTCACAGGTTCCGGGGATGAAGACACACTTAGGTGGAAGGATACTGTTCAGTCTTACCACACTATTATGGACTGAACGTTGTGTCCCCCCACATTCATGGTCTTCTCCAACGGGGAGATGCTCAACCAATACTCAGATGTCACTGCCAATTTCTCTCCTTCTCTCACCACACTCCCATCTGGCCCATCAGCAAATCTTGTTGTTTCCAGCTCCAGACACAGCCCCAGTCTGACCAGCCCTCCCCCTCAATGGCACCCGGCCTTATGCTCACCATCTCTGCCTCGTGGATGACTGGTTGCTCTCCCTGCTTCTACTCGTCTTCTCTGTGTAGTCCTTTCTCCAAACAACAGCCAGATGGGGCTTTCTCCCTGTGACATGAAGCATATTTTTGTAAAATTCACTTTCTGAAGGGGTCCAGTTCTATGAGCTGTGTAACCACTACCACTATGGGAATACAGAGAAGAGTTCATCACCCCCAAATTCCTTTGTAGCTCAAACCTCTTGTCTCTAGTCCCCTGGCCACCACTGGTCTGTTCTCCATGTCTATAGCTTTATCTTTTCCAGAAGGCCATATAAATGAAATCACAGAGAATAGATACCCAGCTTGAGCTCCCATAGCAAAACTAGCATGGACTGGGGTGCTTAAGTCCCATAATGTAGTTTCTCACATTTCTGGAAGCTAGAGCCCAGGATCCAGATGCCAGCCAGCTATGGACTGAAGGTTGGGGGGGGTCCCCTCAAAATTCATGAGTTGAAACCTAATCCCCTAATTCCCACCTGCAATGTACATGGGTTCCATCACCCTGCATCCTCTCCGGCACTGGCACTGGTTTTGTGTGTGTGTGTGTGTGTGTGTGTGTGTGTGTGTGTGTGTGTTTATGTTTTAGCCATTTGAATGGGTTTTTAGTGGTATCTCATTATGCTTTTAATTTGCATTTCTTTAATGCTTAATTATGTTGAGAATATTTCATGCATTGGATGTTCACCTATTTTCCTTGGCAAAGTGTCCACTCAAAATTTTGCCCATTTTAAAAGTTAGATGGCTTGTTCTTTTGTCATTGGTAACATTGGGAAATTCCTTAGTATCCCGAGTAGAAGTTCTTTGTTAGATGTGTGATTTGCAAATATTTTCTCCCAGTCTGTGCCCTTCCTTTCATTTTCTTAGATGTGTCTTTCAAAGAGCAAAAGTTCTAATTGTGATAAAAGTAAATTTATCAGTTTTTTTTTCTTTTATTGTTAGTTGTTACCTAAGAATTCACTGTGGAACTGAAGCCAAAAAGATTTTCTCTTATGCTTTCTTCTAACCATTTCATAGTTTTTTACATTTTACATTTAGGCTTATGATCCATTTTGGGTTAAATTTTTTGTATAAGATGTGAAGTATAGGTGGAGGTCTTTGTTTTGTTTTGTTTTTGCACAAGGATGTCCACTTATTCCAATAATTTGCTGAAAAGATTATTTCTTCTTATTGAATTGCTTTTGTACTTTTGTCAAAATCAGTTAAATATCTGATAAGGGACTTATATTTAGAACATATAAAGAACTCTTACAACTCAATTATAAAAGACAAATAACCCAATTAAAAATGAGAAAAAGATATTTCTCCAAAAAAGATATACAAATGGCCAACAAGCACATGAAAAGATGCCCAACATCATTAGTCATCAGGGAAATGCAAATTAAAACCACAGCGAGATACCACTCTACACCCACTAGGATGGTTATAATTAAAAAGACAGTTAATGACTAGTGTTGGCCCAAATGTAAGGAAGTTGGACTCTCAGGCTCTGCTGGTAGAAACGGAAAATGATGCACCTGCTGTGGGAAGCAGTCTGGCAGTTCCCTACAATGTTAAACTGACTTAACCATATAACCCAGCAGTTATACTCCTTCATGTATACCCTAGAGGATAGCAGCATGTGGCCCCACAGAAATGTGTACATGAATGCTCCCAGCAGCACTGCTCCTAACAGCCAAAAAGTATAAACAACTCCAGTGTCCACCAACCGATGAATCGATGAATAATATATGATATATCCACACAACAACATATTATTCACCGATAAAAAGAAACAAAGCACTGATACACGCTACAACATGGAGGAAGCTTGAAAACATGGCACCACGTGAAGGGAGCCATTCCTGGAAGACCACCGATTGTATGATTCAATTGATATGAAATGTCCGGAATAGGCAAATCCATGGAGATTTGTAGGTTAGCGGTTGCCTAAGGTGTGGGTTAGGTAGGGAGGCAGAATGATGGCCTGAGAGATCAGAATTTCTTTTGGGGGTGATGAAAATATTCCAAAACTGATTATGGTGATGGTTGCACAACTCTGAGGATATACTGAAAACATTGACTTGTACTATGCTTTCAATGGGTAAATTGGGGCTGCTTGGAAGTTGCAGTCAGTTGGGCATCTGACTCCTGGTTTTGGCTTGGGTTGTGATCTCAGGGTCGTGAGATTGAGCCCCTTGTTAGGCTCCGTGCTCAGCTTGGAGATTGCTTGAGATTCTCTCTCCTTTCCCCTCTGCCCCTCCTGCTCTCTGTCTAAAATAAATAAATAAATATTAAAAAAATTAAATCAGTAAAATATATGGTATGGGAATTCTACCTCAATGAGGTATTTCCCAGAAACAAAAATCATGTCATATATTTATGGACTTACTTCTGAACCCTATTCTGTTCCATTGAACTATGTATCTATCCTTTCAACAATACCACAATATTTTGATTACAGTATTTTGATTGTTTTCAGTCTTTAAATCAGGTAGTGTCAGCCTCCAGCTTTGTTCTTCTATTTCAAAGTTGTTTGGGCGTCTTTGTTCTTTTGCTTTTCCATGAGAATTTTTTTCCATATAAATTTTATTTTTTTTAAGATTTTATTTATTTATTTGACAGACAGAGATCACAAGTAGGCAGAGAGGCAGGCAGAGGGAGAGGGAGAAGCAGGCTCCCTGCTGAGTGGAGAGCCCGATGCAGGGCTCAATCCCAGGACCTTGGGATCATGACCTGAGCCTAAGGCAGAGGCTTTAACCCACTGAGTCACCCAGGCGCCCCTCCATATAAATTTTAAATCAGCTTGTTAAGAACTGCAAAAAAAAACCTGTGCATATTGATTTGGATGCGTTATGTATCAATTTGGTGGGAATCAGCAACTTTACAGTATTGACTATTCCAATCCATGAATATAGTATATCTTTCCACTTATTTATATATTCTTTGATTTCTTTCACTAGTGTTTTTGCAGTTTTAACATACGGGTCATGCACATATTTTGTTGTTAATACCTAATTATTTATTTGGAGGGAGAGTAATTATAAATAGCACCATTTTTAAAATTTTAATTTCAAAGAGTTTGTTTTTAGTACATAGAAATATGATTGAATTTTGAATACTGACCCTGTATCCTGTGGCCTTTTTAAGTTAAGTTTTTATTTCTAGAAGCTTTTCTATGTCCTCTGTAAATAGGGATAGTTTTATTTCTTCCTTCCCAATCTATATGCCATTTCTTTCTCTCACCTTATCGTACTGTCTAGGACTTCCATTATGATGTTGAATAGAAGTGTTAAGTGTATATAACTTTGTCTTTTTCCAATTCTGAACATGGAAAGCATTCATTTTTCTACCACTTGTGAGTAAGTTGTAGAATTTTTGAAGATATCTTTTTTCCCAATTAAGGAAGTTGTATTCTATCCTAGTTTGGTAACAGTTTTTGGTTTGGGGCTTTTTTTTTTTTTTTAAATCATGAATGGATATTGATTTTTGTCAAATGACTTTTCTTCATCTGTTGATGTGATCTTGTAGCTCTTCTTCTTTAGTCTTTAACATGGTGAGTTATAAGTGATCAGTTATCAAATGCTGAGCCTTCCTTGAATGCCCCAGATAAATTCCACTTGGTCATGATATAGTATTATTCATTTTATATATTGCTGGAATTGATTTGCTAATGTCTTGTCAATGTTTACATCTACATCCATGAGAGATCTTGGTCTGTAGCTTTTTGTTTTCTGTTTTTAACTTGGAATGTTGCCTGGTTTTCTTATTAGGTCATGCTGATCCTATAAAATGAGTTGGAAAGTGTTTTCCTTCTTCAGTTTTCTTGAAGAATAGTAGTTTCATCCTAATGTGTTAAGTAAAATAAGCTGATGAAGCTATGTGGGCCTGAAATTTTCTTTGTACCACATTTTAAACATTGAAAGTCTGTAATAAATATGACAGGGGCCAAAGCAGGAGGGACCTAGAATAACAGGTTCTTAGTGCATGAGTTGGTAGTTTGTAGATCTCAAAAAGTTGGTCCATTTCATCTATTAATGTCTGTCATCCCGTCTTTCATTCTGCATATTGATAATTCGTCTTCTCTCTTTCTTCTGGGTCAATCTGGTCTAGAAGCTTCTCTCTCTTTCTCCCCAACCAATAATGCTCCAGGGGCCAGACCTTCTTTCTCCTCCTAAAACACAATAATGCTCCCTGAGCTCAGTGCTTGCTGGCACCTCAGTTAGGGATCCTTGAGTTGGAAGGGCTCCTTAAGTGACCCCCTGTTCTGCTCCTTCTTAGGGGATGACTCCAGCTGCATGAGTATGGTTCCCACCAGGGACCGAGCTCACTCGTCATGTCATTTTTTTCCTACCATGGTCAACTGTGCTAGTCATGGGCAATAATAGCTACTGTGTACCAACAGTGATCACGTGTCACATGGCAGGGGTTGGGGGGGACCCCATCTGTCTCTCCAGCAGCCACTTCCCTGGACACTTCCCTCTGCCGAGCTCTGGCTTCTGCTTAGGTCTGTGCTCTGGAACTCCAGGTTCACCCTCATGCCCTCTTCTCTGTAACATCGTACCGCATGACACCTGTTACTGGAGCTAGACTGCTCTAGGTTGCTCACCTTGTGGAAATTACTAAAATTCTCTGAGCCTCTGTGTCCTCATCTACCAAGTGGACCTGATCACATTTTCTCCCTCTTAGGGACATTGTGGGGGCTACATTGGCACCGTCATGTGGCTGGGACAGAGTGAGACCTCAGTCAAACCTCCAAGTTTTTTTTTTTTTTCAAGATTTTATTTATTTATTTGAGAGAGAGACAGTGAGAGAGAGCATGAGCGAGGAGAAGGTCAGAGAGAGAAGCAGACTCCCCACGTAGCCGGGAGCCCGATGCGGGACTCGATCCCGGGACTCCAGGATCATGACCTGAGCCGAAGGCAGTCGTCCAACCAACTGAGCCACCCAGGCGTCCCAACCTCCAAGTTTTCATACTGACCATCGGAGAGCACTTCTGCTCCTGACCCGTGTCTGTTCTAAGCATTCTTGGCTCCTCCAGCTGCTCTCACCTGTCCTGTCCCTTTGTTTCCAATCTCCTACCTTCAAAGTCATGTGCTTGTTCATGGTGTGTCCCTCCCATGGTAGTCTGGAACTGACACGGGGGGATTCGGATGCTGTGGATGGGGGTGCAGATGGACTGCTCTGGGGGTACCAGGGAGGGGCAGCCAGGGAAGCATCACAGGGGTCCCCAGAAGGAGGAACCCTGTGGAAGGGAAGGGAGAGCATTCCAGAAGGAGGTCACTGGCCTATCTGAGCAGGTGGAGCATGTGGGAAGGTGAAGAGCAGAAGCTGCAGAAGGGGACAGGGGCCAAAGCAGGAGGGACCCAGAATAGCAGCTGTGGTGAACTGAATAACAGCCCCCTGGCATTGTGGTCCGGGTCCCTGGAACACATGCCTGTCACTGTATATGGCAAGGGACATGCAGATATAATTACACCGAGACTCTTGTGAAGGGAAGTTTACCCTGGGTTATACAAGCAGACTCTAAGTGTCACTGCAGGTGTCCTTTGAGGAGGGAGGCTGAGGGAGATTTGACACAGAAGGCAGAAGCTTCTGCTTCTGCAAATGGAGGAAGGGGCCACCAGCCAAGGAATGTGAGGCATGTGGGGCTGGCCACTGACTCCCCTGGAGACTCCAGATGGAGCACAATCCCACTGACACCACGAGTTTGGCCCTGTGACACTGTGTTTGGATTTCTGACCTCCAGAATTACAATAAAACTCATTTCTGTGATTTTAAGCCACCCAGTTTGGGGTAATTCATTCCAGCAGCCCCAGAAAACTCATACACCAGGCTAAAGAGGTCTTAGCTTTCTCCTAGGGTCTGCTCCCATGAGGGGTCTGAGCAGGTGTCCTAGGAAAATCGTGCTGGTGACAGGATAGAGGAGTGATTCCCCTTGGGGGCTGAGCAGGTGCAGAGGGCTCTGTATTCTGCAGGCGCACACATCACCCCTGCACCCCTCTGCCCAGGTGAGCTGCCCCTGTCCTCTACCAGCACCTGCCAGAGCCACAGTTTCCCTCCCTGCCCTGTCTCGTGGAGGTGTCCCCCAGTGGCCCCATTTTTGTATAATCTCCTTGCCATCCCTCAGAGCCCAGCAGGAATGTCACTGCACCCCAAGACAGTGGGGTCCTGCCACCCCAGCTGACTAGTAATCCCTTCTTGCCCTGAGGGTGTGTCTCCATGTTTGCTGAGCCCTCCCTGCTGGCCGGATGCCTTTCCAAGTGCTTTGCACAGATCAGTAGGTTGACTTCAAGGAAGCCGCCAACATCCAATTATTTCTGACTTGTAAAAATGGTAATTTAATATAATTCAGCCTAAATACTTGGATCAATCCTTAAGACAACTGTTTAAGTTCAGTGTTATTTACAGGGGAGGGAGGCTGAAACCTGTAAGACTCGGGTCCTTGCATGTCACAAAGCTCAGGATTGGCTTCCTGCGGCGACGGGAACAAACACCACAGGGTGGGGGGCCTTACAAGGACAGGGATCGACTCTGTCAGAGTCTGGGGGCCCAGGCCCAGATTCGGGGTGTCAGTGGAGTTGTGCTCCCTCCAAAAGCTCCAGGGGCAGGGGTCTTTCCTGCTCTTCCCTCTGTGAGGGCGGCCCCATCTCTCAAATTGGGCCTCCTTCTCTGTGTGATCTCCCTCCCAGGAGGACACTTGTTCCTGGATCTTGGATCCAGCTGGATAATCCAGGATTATCTTGCCTGGAGATCCTTATCTTAATCCCACCTGCAAAGACCCTTTTGCCAAATAAGGTGAATACAGAGGACTAGCGGTTCAGCCCACCAGCTCCTAAGTGGTGTCTTGGCACAGCCCTGACAATGGTGTGATCTGCTCTCCTACCACCCACCCCTGCCCCCCACTCTTTCCATGCGGCAGCTGCCCAGCCCCAGACCCGACCCGGAGCTCCGTAATCCGCAGCCTCCTCCACACCCACACCTGACACTCCACACAGAAAGCTTCTCTCCCTCTTTTTGTTTCTCCACCCGAAACGCGTGGAAAGACATTCACATTTTCACAGGATTCTAACAGGCACATGTGGGAGGAGCCCATGCGGACAGGTGTGTGAAGTACTTGATCAGCGAGTGTTTGCTGGGCACAGCGGGGTGCTGTGGGGACACCGACAAGGCTGGCTGGGTTCTGACTCAGGGACCTCACTGGTGGGTGGGTGTGCAGCCCCCACAGCATTAGCTACGGTCTGAGGCAGAAGGGGCCCACGCGGGCGAAGAGGACGGGATGTCTGAGGAGGCTGACTGTATCTGAGGAGGAACCAACACTCCGAGTCCTCCCTAAGCTCACTGAATTCCCTCGGAGCTCCTTTTTGGAAAGCATCATGATCCCCGCTTTGAGGAAGAAGTTGTCCAGAGAGGGTAAGTAACTTGATCCAAGTCACACAGCCGCAAGCAGGGAAAGTGGGTTTTGAGCCCATGTCCCTTTGGCTCTTTTCTTTATGCTAAGGGGAGTGGGCAGGATCTAGGAAAACTGTGTCGTGGAGAAGGGGACAGGAGTGCAGAGCTGGAAGTTTCGGGGTGCTCAGGGTGTGTGGGCGGGGGAGCAGCCCCTGTCAGAAGTTTTCCCCCACAAAGTTCAGCATCCACGTTTCCACATGTGCGTCTACCAGGCCAAGGATGCAAGTCTGTGGTCCCCAGTCAGACCCACTTCTGCCCTGGGGGGCATCCCCTGGGTTATTTCCTCACAGACAATGAATCGGACAGTAAGGCATGGACTCCAGCCATGTGCGAAGGGCTCAGCCCACCTGTGAGCTGCAAGGCCAAATGCTCCATACAGACAGCCAGGTTCCTCCCTCCCAGGGGTACAGGCAGGGCTAGAGGAGGAGCCCCAACCGGGGATGACCAAGTCCTGGGCAAGAAGGCATGGGGGTCACCCCATGGGCAACATCCCCTCCTGCTGTAGGAGGTGTTCAGCTGCTCATGGGTGGCATGCTTTCCAACGCGGTGCTGTCCACCCAACCCCTAATTTAAGACAAGCTCACGGGCTTCTCCAACAACCAACAAGGACGAACCATCATCAACTCTGTTTTACTGAGAAGAACGCAAGCGCACGGGAGTTACCCCGCTTTTAACCTTGGCTAAACCTCTTCATTTGGGGACTTTTTTCATGACGTTACCAAAATGCCCCAACTCTTCATGGCGGGGTGGGGGGCAACACTCAGCTCTGCTCTTGGCCCCTGTTCCAGGGAGCTTCCAAACACCATGGGCACCCTAGCAGCGTCTGAGCGTGTCTTTCAACTTTAGGATGGCTTAGGGGGACAGAGACAGGTCGCATTCTGGCTTAAAATGAGTACTGCCCTAGGTGTCGGTAAGGGGCTTGCAAATGCTTAGCCACTGATTTCACAGGGCAGGAGAGACAAAAAGGTACAATGGTCCACCTCACCACCTCCCAGCAGGACTGACCATATTTGGCAAAGCCTCCAGGCCCCTCACCCCACCCCTGTGGGACAGCCTCCCTGGCTGAGATACTGATTCCCAGGAGTCTGGCCACCTCGCGTCCGCTAAACAAGCCCCAGCCCACGGCTTTGCGAGTGAGCCTCCCTTGGCGTCTCTACCAGGACACGGAGGTCTCCCCAAGCCTTACTTGCAGATGCGGCAGGGGGTGCCAGCTGACCTGCCGTTGCGGGAGCACCCCCCACTTCCAGGCCACATCGTGTCTGGACCCCAGGAGGGGCTGAGACTGTCCCTGGCTGCCTGGCCAGAAAAGGAAGATGTTCTCTTTGCTATATGGACCTGGGGAAGGGGGAGGCTCAGGACCACCGGGAGGGAGGGGGAGAAGAAGGAAGCATTCCCCGTGCTTAGAGGTCCTTCCACTAAACAGCCCCACACCGCCAGCCTTTTGAGCTCTTGTCTGCCCCTCGTAGCTCTTCCCCAGCGGGTCTTGCGGCTCTCAGACCAGCTCCATGAGCATCCAGGGCCCCAGCACCTGGAGCCAGCGGCCTGGGCTCCAGTCTCAGGTCTGCTATTCATTAGCAATGTGACCTTGGGCGAGGGAATTAACCTCTCTGTGCTTCGGTTTCCTTGTCTCTCAAATAGGGATGATAATAAAATCCTGCACTTCCTGAGGCCGTGGGAGGAATGAACAGGAACAAACCCAGGAGAGCTCCGGGTCCCGCCTGTGGGTAACCAAACTCCAGATGTGGTCACCATCTCCGCCCCGCAGCTGTTGAAGACTGGGAGCCCCACGGCCATGTTTGTGGGACTCAGGTCCTGAGAGTATAAAGCCTTTTTTATGAGGAGCTGGGAGGCCACAGCAAGGTCACCAACCTGCCGTATCTGTCTGGGTCTGTCAGACCCTGAATCCTTCCCGTTCTTTCTTCTTGGCAAATGCCGGTCGGTGGCCTGTCCCACACAGGTGGAATTCTCTTCATGACTGAGGTGCCACTCCTCTGCGTGCACCTGTGTGTAGGTGTGTTTCTAAAGGGACACCTGGCCTTGCCCTCTTGGGGCTGACAGCTGTGAGCCCCTCTGTGAGCTCTGAGGGGGACATTCCCAGGATGGGGAGGAGTTCCCTCACCAGCCCATCCAAGAGGGGCCACCCGGACAGAAGGCCACACCCACGATCTCTGATGCTCACAGGATCTCAGCAGGTGCTGGGTGAGCTTTGGAGAATGCGGGTCACCTTCCTGAGGCCACAAAGCAGCCTCATGCCCCAAGCCTCCCCAGCATGCGCCCCCGCCACCGGCTTGGCACCCCACCCCCACCCCCAGCCCCACACACGGAGGGGACCCTTGACCAGAGCACAGGTCAATGGCCATAGATGGGTTGATTCCCTCATCCATTCACTGAACTCGCACCACGAATCAGCCGGATGGATAGCTTTGGGTCAGAATGACCAGAGACACAATATTCTCAGAGAGCTTTCAGCAGAGTCAAGAGATGAATAAAACACCCAGGGTTCCAGCCTTTCCTCCTTCCTATTCCTCTCACACCCTCAGGGATTCACTAAAAGGCTGCGTGGGCACTTAAGTGAGTCTAGACAACCAGGACATCTTCCTGTAGGAGACGGCACGTAACTGAATATTGCTGGGCAAAGCCACTGGGTCAGGCAGAGGAACTGGCACAAACCAAGACTGAAGTCTCCTTGTCAGGGGCTCCCCACAGAGCCGGGGTTTGGTGGGGGTAGGGCAGGAGAAGGTGCTGGGGGGCTGGAGAGGACTTGGATGCTGCTGAGGGAGCTCGGCTCCCCCACGGGGGATGGGGAGCCCCAGGAGACACCAGGATCTAACATTTGCAGGCCTCCTCTCCTCGCTGAGCGCTGCTCTCCCTGCCCCCTCAATTCTCACCTAAACCCCTCTGGAGTACAAGGAAAAATGGGGCAGCCACCAAGGGCCATCCTCTAACTATTCCTCTAGAAGCTAAACATAGATTTCTCCTATGACCCAGCAGTCCCACCTCTGGAGATCTAGCCAGTTCTACTTCTGGGTATCTACTCCAAAGACTTGACCAGGAAGAGAAAAGAATCCAACAGAGATCTGCATGTGAAGTTCCCAGCAGCCGTCCTCCCACCAGCCAAGAGGGGGAAACGGCCCGAGTGTCCGTGGATTGGTGGACGGAGAACAGGGACTTCGGGCTCAGCCTTATGGGGGAAGCTCTGACAGCTGCTTCAGTGTCGAAGGACCTCCAAGACAGGAGGCTAAATGGAAGAAGTCGATCCCTACAGGACAAACACCGCTGGTTCCACATCTTCGAGGTCCTGGAGCCGATGAACCCTGCAGTGGAGAGGAGATGGTGGGTGCGGGGGCTTGGAGTGTGAACAGTTTCATGGGGACAAAGTTTCACTTTGGGAAGAGGAGGAAGTTCTGGAGATGGATGGTGGTGATGGCTGCACTGTAGTGCAGATGTTACTTCATGCCGCTGAACTGCATACTTAACGATGGTCGAAGTGGTAAATGCAAGGTTATATATATTTTAGCTCAATTTAAAGAAAAGGCAGTGAAGCAGAGGTGACAATTATCGCTGTTGTACAGGGGTGCACGGGGAGGCTCAGAAGGAGATGGGAGGCCCGAGCACAGGGGCCCTGCGGAGCACACCGTTGGGGCTGGAGAAATCACTGCAGCCTCGGGAATGAGTGGGATGTGGGAGCCTGAGGCAGGGGTCAGCATGGAGGGACAGAGGAAAGCAAGTGTGCGGGGAGATGTGGTTCCACCTTCCAGCAACTCACAGTGGGGCTGCCTGGGATTTAGAATCTGGACCCCAGGAGCTCAGCGTGGAGGGGCTGGGAGAGGGGGTCCCAGTGAACTCGGTGCTCTTGGAAAGAGCCACAGGAACTCTCACACTCTGAGGGATGGGCAGGGAGATCTGTATGCGTTCACCCTTCATCATCTCATCGGACTGTCTTTTTTGGATCACAATGGCTCTGGTGGGGGCCAGCAAGGGGGAGAGGGCAGGAAGAACAGAGAAAGCCTTTCAACTAGCTCATGTGCTAACGTACTAACGGAGGCCAGTGGGAGCAGGTGTGGAGCACCGCTGCGGTCTGGGTGGCCCTTTTCTTTCATTGTAAAGAGAGCCCGGTGTCATAGTCCCGGGGCAGCCCCAAGGACACCATGAGGCAGCCACAGCCCAAGGGCTTCCGTTGGGAGGAGAGAAAGGGAAGCCGGCCTGCAGACACTGGGTCCTGGGGAGCCTGTGGTGGGTGAGGGTGGGGAGGGCAGAGGGCTCTCTGAGACCCTGGGGGTACTCGGTCCACTTCGCAGAGCCCAGCTGCCAGCACCCTGGGGGGCCCTCTGTGACCGAAGCGCCAGCCGCCTCCTGCAGCAGCTTCCACCGGAGGCCGGCCGGACTCCGCCAGGAACCGCCACCCAGGGCCTTCACGACGTTATGCCAGGGACTTTCCAGTCCCTTGGCTCTTCCTCCTCAGCCACCGGACTTTGCTCAAGAGTCACCTTTTCCGGCAATCCCACCCCTGTTGCAGGCCCACAGCTGCCCCCTCCTGCAAGCCCCCCTCGTCAGAGTGGGGACCCTTTCTGGGGAGGGGCCCACATGGCTCATGTCTGGAACTCGGTCAGGCCTGGTCCATGGCAGGTGTTTAATCAACACTGATGGAACTGAATTGGTTCAAACGAAATCTACTCCATAGAAACAAGACAATTTCCATCAGAAATTCGGGAGCTATAGGTATATGTCACAAGTTGAAAGTTGACTGCCCAAAAGAGCCGTCCACACCCTAACCTCTGTGGACCCGGAAATCTGACCTTATTCGGAAAAAGGGGCTTTGCTGCCGCAATTACCTGGCTGGGCTCTAAGTTCAGGGGCAGCGTCCTTATAAGACACTCGCGGGAAGGACAGATGAGGCTGTGCGAAGTGGAGGTGGAGATGGGAGTGACGCGGCCATGAGGCAAGGAACATCGGGAGGCAAAAGGAGCTGGAGGAGACCAAGAAGGACTGTCACCTAGGGTCTTTGGAGAAAGCTCGGCCCTGCAGGACACCTGGTTTTCAGGCCTGTGGCTCTGGGACTGTGAGACACATTTCTGTTGGTTTGAGTCCCCCAGTTTGTGATGCTTTGTTCCGGCAGCCCCAGGAAGCAGATCCAGGTGTCGGACAAAGAACATGAGCTGTTTGGATTTAGACAACACCAGCTCTGCCTCTTGCTGTCTTTGTCAGATTCTTAAACAGGTTATAGAGGCAGAGGAGGGAAACTCCAAGTCCCTTGGGGATAGTCAGAGAAAGATTCACAGAGGAGACAGGAACCAATCTGGGTTTTGAAGGATGCATAGGAGTTTTCTAGGAGTTAATAAACAAGCAGTGGATTTGGGACAGAGGGAAGAGCATCAGCAAAGGTGCAGAGCAATGGAAGAGCATGGCCTGTGACTGGCAGGGAAGGACGAGGCTGGGAAGACAGGGAAGCTCACTACAAAGCACCTGGCCTTCCCACCCAGGTTTGGATTTACCCTGTGAGTTGCTACAGAAGGGTTTGGGGGCATGGCAGAGCGATGACTAGATTGCATTTTGGAAGGATGACTCTGCCTACAGTGTGGAAGATGGAGGAAGGGAGGGAGACAGAACCTGAGGGGAGTAGGCATGGGGACCAGGGTGGCTGTGATCCCCAGTGCTCCAGAACCACCCATCCTTGAGTGCCCCTGGTCCTTGGGGACAATGGCTAGGCTGCCACTGCCCACCCTGCTGGGGCCCACCTCTGTCCCAGAGACGGTCCCCCTATTCTACAGAGAGATGGGGATGCCTGACAAGGCTCAATATCGCCAGCTCCCCAAGTCCTCGATTTGCACTCAGTCTTACACACCACCGCAGTCCTGCCGATGTGCACTCGGGTCCATGTTTCATCAAACACGGTGTTCTTCTCCATTAGTCCAGGCTCTCTGGGAAACACCTTCCATCAGGGTGATAGGCCATTGTTTACTTGGTCAATCCCTTCTGATTAGACACTGAAACTCCTTCCAATTTGTTTTTCACCACGAGCTTTTAAACGGCTATAACAACATCTTCGTATGGAAAATGTGACCACATCTCTGATATGTCCCAAGGAGAGATTTTTAAAAGTGGAGTCACTGAAGGGAACAGTAGGATGGGACCTTTGGCAGTTCTTTTTTTTTTTTTTTTTAAAATTTTTTTTTCTTTAGATTTTATTTATTTATTTGACAGAGATCACAAGTAGGCAGAGAAGCAGGCAGAGAGAGAGAGGAAGGGAAGCAGGCTCCCTGCTGAGCAGAGAGCCTGATGCGGGGCTTGATCCCAGGACCCTGGGATCATGACCCGAGCTGAAGGCAGAGGCTTTAACCCACTGAGCCACCCAGGCGTCCCATCCTTTGGCAGTTCTTGGGAAACATTATCAAATTACTTTCTAAAAGAGGCCACGAGCATTGCGTGAACATCACTGTTTCAGCACATCTCTGCTGGCACTGGCGATTACGGTAAGAAAAAACCAAAAACATCCACTAATTAGAAAGACAAGAAATGGTATCTAGGTTCAAATTGTATTTGTTGGGCCAACAGGGTGACGGACACACTTCAGCCTTGGTAACTCACAACATGTCCCTGAGCCACCCTTTGCTCCCTTCTCAGGAGCATGGCAACAGCCCGGGAGCTCCCAACCACAGATGGCGGGGAAAGGCCCGGAGGGGACATTTGAGAAAGGATGGTGACACAACCGAGAGGACAAGTCCCTGTTTTCTCAGGACAGAACTGCACAGCTGGCCCCGCACATGGCTCTGTGGGGACCACAGGTGGCTCCCCCAGCCCCTCCTTGTGTGGTGCTAGGGCCTGGGGTCCAGACCAGACAGACAGCTCATCCTGGGCTGAAGAGCATCCCCATGAGATTTCCATCCACCTGGGTCCTCAGGATGTGGCTCCATTTGGAGATGGGGTGTTTGCAGACATCGTTCGTTCAGATGAGATCACGTAGGATTGGATAGGGCTGGTGTCCGCATAGGAAGAGGAGACAGACAGACGCGGGGCAGAAGACCACGAGACAATGGAGGCAGGGATCAGAGTGGGCCAGCCACACGCCAAGGAACACCCAGAGCCACCAGAAGTTGGAGGCCAGAAAGGGTCTCCCCTTGGAGGCGTCAGACAGGACGCAGCCCTGCGTACCTTGATCTCAGACCGCCAGGACCCGGGATTGGGAAGGGGGACATTTCTGCTGTTCCAAGACAGCCAGCTGGTGGCGTCTGCTAAGGGGCTCTGCTCAGGGGCTGTGCACGTGTGGAGGCCAGAAACCCCACGATGGCGCGGACTCAGCGCTGCCTTCTTAGGGCCCACTGACGACTTGGGGCCAGTTTGTGAGCTCCCGTGCCTCAGTTTCCTCTAACAAGTGCGCCATGGTGCTGCTCTGAGGACAGCAGGACAGGACACTCCTCTGGCACATGGCCGTCGCCCAGAAAATCTCAGTCCTTTCCTGCTCTGCTGTTCTGAGTGCAGTCTACCCCTTGGTGAGTCCCTAACTTCCCCATGCCTCAGTTTCCCCGTTTGTAAAAGGCGCCTATTACTCATCAACAAGACACTGTGCGCAAAGCCCTTAGGATGTTCCACTCCCAGGAAGGGCTGAGCAGAAAGTAGTTGTTGGGGGACAAAGGGAGTGTCAGAGATGGTGAGGGAGGATGGTCCTTGGGCATGCCCCCCCCACCCCTCCCTGGGAAGCTGGCTGGGAATGCAGACTCAGCAACCTTCCCCCACCCCCGCCCCAGAAGCTGCTGCATTCCACTCTGTGTCTAACCCGCCCCAGGTAGTTGTGTGCACACATGGAAACGCAGTGTCTCCTAAACTCAGGATCCCCGGGAACAGGCTGGGACCACATGCTCCCAGGCACCCCCACCCCACCCCCGCCTGGACCAGAGCATTCCACCACAAGGGGGGCGGGGCCTGCCAACTCCCAGGTGCTCCTTCTCCTCCGGGGCGGCTGGGAAACACCTCTGGAGGAGCATTCTCTCCTCCAGGTGAGAAGCAGCCGGGGCTGCCCTGCAGGGGGGAGTCCTGCCATTCAGTGGGCATCAGGGCCTGGGGGAGGGTTACAGAGCTCAAAGGAGGTGATGACGGCAAACCAAGGTAAGGAGAGTTGCAGAGATGTTTGTTGACTGACTAACTGAGGGAATAAATGAATGAAGGGCAACAGTGCCGTGTGGAAGGCGGGAAAACCCCCGGATTCTGGCAAGAGTGTTCTGGGCCCTCGTGGGAAGAGTATCTGGGCAGCCAAAGCCTGCATGTGATCCCACCTGTGTGTCATGCCTGAATTTAGCTAATGTGTACATGAATACATTACATACGTGTGTACACACACACACACGCTCGCGTGCAGGACTCAGGACCTGGCACACTGCCCTCCTACCTCATCCCCACACCGGCTCTCTGAGCTGACCATGTTCCCCCACCCCAGCCTTGGTCATTCTCTGAAAATACCTTGCTCGTTCTTTGCTACTTGGCTCCTCCCACTGAACGGAGCCTCCCTAGGATCAGAGTCTCTCTGCTCCCCACATCGCACAGCCTTCGTCCCCTGCCCCCGTCTTGTAAAGATCCCTATGATAACACAGAGGGCCCAGCCCCATAATCCCGGAGAGCCTCTCTACCCCAATATCCTTCCTGTCATGACACCCGCAGAGTCCCTCCTGCTCTCTCCGGTGGTGGTGGTGGGGGGGGATCTGGACCATGCGGCTGGTGTGGGGCTCGCAGGTGGCGTCTGGGTGGGCTGGCCCGCTGGGGGCCCAAACAGGTATTGCCCGCGGCTGTGGGCTCTGGTTTGGGGGGGTGGGGAGCAGTGGGGATGAGGCCAGGGCCTGGAGGGACAGCAGGTGGGACATGGGGGTTAGCCACAGCTGGGGCATTTCTCGGCTGAGAGTGAACGTGAGCTCTGGCAGACTGTCCTGCTGTCGCCCCATGCTGGGGGAGCCCGGCCCGCCCAGGGCATGGAAGACCCCTGCCAGACGAGAGGGGGCAGTGGAGATTGAGGGCATACCCTCCACCCCCGAGAGCCAGGCCGGAGAGCTCTGATCCTGGGATAACGGTGAGAGAAGTTATAGACCCACCCGAAGTGCACCGGGCAGATGGAAGGAAGCAGACACTTGGTTCCACTGTCTCTCACTGTGGGACTGTGCTGTGTGCCCATGGGGCTCGCACCCCTTCCTGGGGGACTGGGGAGGCCTCACTTTATGAGCACCTGGTACCAGCCCCCCGGTCCCCCTGGGGGAGAGGAAGCTGGCCGAGGCATCTTCCTTGATGGGGGATCCTCCCCGGGCTCCTACCGAGAGGAAGCTAGACCCTGAAGATCGGGTTTAATGAACAACAGCAGCGAGGCCACTTTATCCTGATGAATCTTTTATACATGAGCATTTGCCTGTCCCACCAGCCGTGAACCTGTTTCCCAACGTGCAGGAGCTCACTTCCTCCCAGCACCCCCTGCCCCACTCCTGCCATCCTTCTCACTCTGCTTCAACACTTACTCGCGTGTTCAACACGGATGCGGATGTCGGTAAAGCCAAGACTGGCTCCCTCGGGAACCTCTGGGCACCATGGCCTGACTTGTTCCTGAGCCTTTTGTTCCAGCACATTCATATCAGGACCAACGGGTGCCACACAGAAACTAGGGAGTGTGGGGGCCCTGGCCGGGGAGGCAGGTGGTGCGGGGAGGGGTGAGGGATGACAGCACCCGGCAGGTGTCCCAGACCAGGCCCTAGGGTGACTGTCCCAGATGGCTCGCCCATCACCTTGGCCAGGTGAGAGGCCCAGGTGCCATTCTGAGGCTGTTCCAGGCTCCAGGAAGGGTCATCTGTCGCCATGCCTCAGGCTTCCTCCTGCTCCTCTCCCCAAGCCCAGGAGGAGCCAGGCTGGCGAGTAGAGCCGGTCTCCCATCAGAGCAGCTGGATGGGAGCCCAGCCTCCCTGGATCTGGTCTGTACGGGTGGGAAATCTGTTTGAAAAGCTTGGATGCCATCCTCACGGCCTGTGGGGGATTTCCAGGAAATGCCAGACGGCTTGCTGGGGTGCTAGCCTGTGGCTGTGGGGAGGCTGGCACTATTGGGGAAGTGGGGAACAAAGCAGCAGGGATCTCAGGAGAGGGGACACTAGGCCCAATGTCCAATCTTCCCCACCTTTCAACAGCTTTGGAACGAGTTAGGTCCTGCTTGGAGTAACTAGAGAGCCCTCCGTCTTCCCTATGGATCTGTCCAGGGCCCTCGTCTAGCATGTGCACCTAGCAAACACCGGTTCTCTTGCCCTCCCATCCATCATAAACATTTTGCTGGGAGGTGTGAGAGGACCAGCCGCTCCCTGGGGCCCCGCACAACACTTGGGTTGCCACCTCCTCAGACCTCTCCAGGGCTCGGTGGTTGCTCCCTGCCATGGACTCACTTATGCACCAGTCCCCTGAGTGTTATTCAGGGTCTACTCTGTGTCAGGAAAAAACCCATAGGACAGCACATCTGGAGTCCAGCCTATTCAAGTCAACAATACTGAATTTTACCTGAGCCCCGCGCTCATGGAAAACAGCAAGGATTTAGAAATCCTCCCACCCTTTGGTGTTCTGGAAAAAAACAGCTTACTGCAAAGCATCAGACTTCCCATGTGACTTCGATCTGACTCACAGATGTCCCCTTGTTTACCTGTGACAAGGCCAGAGACAAACCATCCAATTCCCATTCTCTGCGCATGAAAGGTTAGCTGACCTGTTTGTCCCTACTCTCCAGTCTGTCCCTTAAGGTCAAACGTGCCCCACCCCCTCACCCCATGAAGCCTGTCTCCTCCCAGCAGGCTGGCTCCCAGCCTGGTCCAGCGTGCGGTGCCCGTGGCCTCCCGAGAACGCCTGGTCGATGACAGGCACCAGGAATGATGCCCTCCGAGATGCTGTCCCCACCCCCATCAATATGACCATCTCACCCCCACCCCCGACTGGTTCTTCCCAGCCAGGACAAGAAAGCCCTTCTCTGCCTGGCCTCAGGGTGTTTGCCAGGCTGGGGTCCGAGCCCTCTCCCCAAACCAATCACCCCGTTCCACAAAGTCCTTGTCTTAAGTCCAGAACTGGTCATTTTTCGTATGTGCTTATCTCTTCTTTTGAGTGGGAGGGCAGAGGGAGAGAGAGAGAGAGAGAGAATCCCTGCACACTCCATGCTGAAAACAGAACCTGACCCGGGGCGCGATCCTACGACCCTGAGACCATGACCCGAGCTGAAATCAAGAGTCAGGTGCTCAACTGCCTGAGCCTCATGGTTCATCTGTGTGACAACACGTGATGCAATTTCCTTCCTTTCTGGGGCCCAACAGCATTACAGGGAAGGTGCACACCAAGGTTCCTTCCGTCGGTGGACAGACACCTGGCCTGACTCCACCTCCGGGCCCACAGGACCAATGCTCCTCTGAACACGGGTGTGCAAACCTCTCTTTGAGCCCCAGCCTTCTGGGGTTGGATATATGCCCGGGAGTGGGTTTGCCGGACCCCTCTGGTCCATCCACCCATGTCGTGTGCACCCACTGGGGCTGGTGGTGTCCTAAGCTCCCAGAAATATACGTGGCTGTTTCCTCATGAGCACAAACCATCTGAGTCTGGGGGCCCCAGCGCCTGAGCGAGCCACAGGGGTGTGAGGGAGGGCGGCGGGGGCTGTGAGGCACCCCCACGTGTGTCCACTGGGGGGAGGCACAACCTAGCGAGAGATGGTCAGACCCCCCAAACACAAAGACCGCCTCAAAGGCCCACCAGACTGTGAGAACAAAAACACAGATGATAAGAAAAGCCGTGGTCGGGGACCCATCCCAGAAATGAGGACGTTCTGGAACATGCAATCCTGATGGAGCTTTACGGATCACGTCCTCTGGGGCCGTCAAAGACCTTCCCTTTGGTACAACCGGTCTGGCCGCAGTGTTTGGAGCATGGTGTTGAGAAGGATCCCCAAATCCATGTGAACTCAGGGGTCGATCGAATGGCAGGTCTGCCCGAAACATGGGTCTGGGTGAGCCCAATACGTGCTGGAAACTCCTGATGGTCTACCCCCATCACTTCACAAAAGAAGAAACAAGGCCCAGAGAGAGTGCATGCTTGCCCCAGTGCAGCACAGCAGGAAGGAGCAGAATTCAAATTGTCTGAGGACACTTCCCTCAGCCACGTGGGAAGACGACTGAAAGCACATATGTGATTCCGATGCTCTCCCCATCACTGACCTTGGGCCACAACCTCAGACACCGGGACATTCACCTCACACACGCCTGGGGAACAGGACCCCTCTCTCTGCACCGGAGCCTGGCTGTGCCCGGCCCCGTGGCTTTGCCCAAGCCCACAGCTCACACGGATCCCTTATCAGCGACTTCTCTGGACTGAAAACCAACATTAGCTACTAGAAGAGGATTATAAAATCTAAAACTGCAGAGCTAGAGGGAAATTTAGGCAGCTTCTAGTCTACTGTTTTCCAAAGGGATGATATTTGGGGGGGAAAAATTCAGTGGCTAGAAAATTAAAAATAAGAAAAATTAAGAAAAATAAAAACTTCAGGTAACACTTATTTTTCAGCACTACCTGGGTGCTAGACGTTGCTCAGAGCACTCTGGACCTAGCAGTTCTCTTAAGATGGCCAGCTTAGCAGACAAGTGCTACTCCAATTCCAGTAAGAGAGTTCTTTGCTTTGGCCACGGAAGCTCCTGGCTAAAGGTGAAGCTCATGGTTGATTGGCAGGACAGCATGTACATTCCTCAGCCTTCCAGAACAAAGTCCCACAAACTGAGAGGCTTAAACAATGGAAATTTATGGTCTCACAGTTTGGGAGGCCTAGATCAAGATGGCGGCAGGGCTGTACCCTCTCTGAAGGTGCAGAGAAGGGTGTGTTCCAGGCTTCTCTTCCAGCTTCTGGTATTTTCTTGGTTTGGGGCAGCAGAACGCCCGTTTCCACATGGAATTCTCTCCGTGTGTGTCTGTCCAAATTTCTCCATTTCATAAGGATACCGGGCATCCCGGGTTGGGCCCACTCTATTCCAGTATGGCCTCATCAAAATGACTTGACTTGGCTCATTATATCTGAACAGCCCTATTTCCAAAGAAGATCAGAGTCTGAGGCTCTGAGCGTTAGGACTTCAGCATAACTTCGTATGGGACAAGCCTCCTTCCTGCTCGCCATGTCCTCACGCAGACGTTCACAGTGTGTGTGGGGGCACGGAGGGGGCTCTCTGGAGTTTCAGGGCCCCCCTCATGAACTTCTTAATCTTAATCATGTCATTAGAGGCCCCATTTCCAATACAGCCACACTGGGTGGCAGGGCTTGACCAAGTGACTTAGGGTGGGGGGTTGGACAGAAACACAGAATGCATCACCACCCATCACCATATGTTAAACATTCCCATGTAACAACCACACTCCTGGATTCCCCTTATCCCCTGCCTCCATTTCTCCTCGTATACTTTAGAAATACAAACATTTATTTGTATTTCTAGGTTTTTTTTGGGGGGGGCAAAGCAGGTCTTGACCATAAATGATGAAATAATGGAACTATTGTGTGTTGATGTACGGGAGCCCAAATGGCAGGAAACGCAGTGTCATGCTGGTCTGGTAGTTCCCAGCGGTCCCTTTGGTCCCTGAGGCCGGCAGTCTTTCCCCTGTTCTCTTTGGAGTCCCCAAGGGTCTCGACAAGTCCCCTCAGGGTCTATGGCAGTGGGGACAGTGATGAGGGGTCTGGCACACAGGGCTTGGGGCCCCCCTGCTCCCTAAGTCAGAGCGTCTCGATTCTTCTCTGTGCACTGGGCTCCCATGTAGCCTGTTATGCCTGAGCCCATGGCCTAGACTGCTGGGAAAACCCTGAGGTCAGAACAGCACCGGCAGGTCAGCCAGCAGGAGGAAATGTCTCTGCTCAGAGCTGACGGTCCATTCTCTGCCCATCTGCCTACAGCCAAAGGGTCGGGCAGTCCAAAGCAAACGCACTAAGAACATCTGGTCGTCTGAAATTCTGAGAGACCAAAAGTAAAAGGACCAGGTCTTTTAGCAATTGGACTTGCGTGTCGGTAGCCTTGCTGCTGATTCCCTCTCGGGTCTGGGAGACACAGGCGGACTGATGAACTGGGTCACCCGGCGTGGTATCCAGGCCAGGCCCTTCGGGGTGTTCAAGCGGCCGCCTCTCCGTGTCATTGACTCGAGCCCACCCTGTCTCTTGCACTATGTCATGGGTTGACCTGTGTCCCCGCCGAATTCAGATCCGAGTCCAAATCCCCAGTGACTCTGAATGTGACTGTAGGTGAAGACAAGGCCTTGAAAGAGATGATTCAGGAAAAATGAGGTCATCTGGGTGGGCTCTGATCCAATATAACCCGTGTCCTTATTAAAGAGGAGGTCAGGACATGGACACAAGGAGAAGACGTCTGTCTCCAAGGCGAGGCCAGAATGATCCAGCCCTGTCCACACCTTGATCTCCAAATTCTGGCCTCCAGAATGCTGAAGAGTCAATGTCTGTTGTGTAAATCCCTAGCCTGTGGTATTTTGGGATGGCAGCCCTAGCGAGCGAGTACTTTCCGTGCTTGGAAACCTACCAAATTCAGGCATCGACAGTAAACAAGAGAAAATTTTTGTCTACATCTGGACCCTTTCGGAAGTCTGTTAAAAATAATTTTCAGAGAAAGGTAAAATCCTGCTTCTCATACAGATATGACTATGCATATGTGTTGAAGGTTTTATTTAACTCATTAATCAGGGAGAGAACCGGGCAGATGTTCTAACTGGTTCAAAAGAGAATCCAAAGAACAGACACATCTTCAGATGGGGAACATTGACATGAATATGAAGTGGAGAGAGGACTGGCTCCTCGCTGTGGAGAGCGGCCCATTGAGGCTCGGCTGGACAGGACGGAGTCTGCCTGTCAGCAGATAAGAATTATTTTGTACTCCTGCGGCCCCAGGCTGAGTTAGGTTTATGCTTTAACTGGAAGGGTGCTCTTTTGAAAATTATTAATTTTATTCTCTTTCACTTCCGAGAACACGACTGTCCTCCTTGATAGCCAGAAGCATCCATCTGCCTTGGGTGGGGATGGGAGTGAGGTTAGGAATATTATGGAAGAAGCAAAGAGAAAGACCAAGGGATTGAAGAAGATCTGTTCTAAGAGGCAGGGTTTGGGTAGAGAGACAGGATTTTCAGAACCCCTGTCTCCTGTCCCTCAGCTTGTCACAGGCCAGGCCCAGCTGGAATGTTCTCAGGAGGTAGTGAGGCCAGCGGGATGTTTTTGTCCCGAAGGTAGAGGAAGGAGAGAAGGCGGTTTGACGTAGGGAGATCAGATAGGTGCCCCATTCTCCCTCTCTGGGGAGCAGAGGGGAGCCCCACTTCCTGATTAGCTCTGGTGTCTCTTCTCCAAAGTTCTGTGGGATAGGACCCCAGCCTTATGACCTCATTTTCGGGGGAGGAGCAGTAGACACAATTCAGTCCACAGCAAGCACTTTCTTTCATTCCAGAACGTCTTTACCCCAAGTGGAAACCCCAAGCTCGTGAGCAATCACTTCCAATTACCCCTCCCCCAGCCCCTGGCATCTGCTTTCTTTCTCCATGGCTTTGCCTGTTCTAGACATTCCATGTGAATGGAATCACATCACGCAGGCCCTCCGGGTCTGGCCTCCTTCACTTTGCATCATGTTTGCAAGGGTTACCCATGTGTTAGAGCTATCATGTAAGCTCATTTGTACAGAGACACGGAGAAGCCAGGGAACTGGGCTGAGTTCACAACGCTGTTGAGTGGGGGCTCCTCTTAGAGCTTCTGGGTTGGGGGAGGGCCCAGGCTGTGGGGCTCCCGGGGCATCTCCTGGGTGAACACTGGAGTCTGGGACACGGAAGGACACTCAACAAGGACAAATGATCCATGACCAGGCAACTTCCCTTCTTAGGACGCATCCCTCCAGACTGGGGAAAGAGAACACTGCTTTGCCAGCAGGTGGCTTGGGAGGCTTGAGGGGGTTCAGGAGGGTGAATGCACTTTGCCACTTGCAGTGTGCTGCGGTGGGGAGGGGGAATGCCCTGCAAGGAGTCTCCCTGCGGGAAGGCTGAGGACGGCACCCACCCCACCCCCACCCCAGCCCGCCTCCGAGGCATTGTGAAGAGTTATGGCGCCATCTGGTGGCTGGAAGAAAAGCCGCCACGAAGCGCCCAGGGAGGCCAGCAGATGAACTTGCAAATTCAAGGGCAGGGAGCTTGTTTGTGGAGCACCAGCTACCTGCCCAAGAGCCCAGGACCAGGCAGGGCCCTTCGCAAACATCCTCAAGCTGAGGGCAAGCGCGATGGGAATATCAGACGCGAGTTCAAGGTGCGCATGGCAATGCACGTTTCTGGGACAAGGGAAGAGGTTTCTCACAATGTGCGGCAGAAAAAGGCAGAGGATTAGGCATGGTACAAGCCGATTAAAAACAGGTCTAAGTGGCGAGATTGATTTGTACCTGAGCGCACCGGAAAACAGCTGCAGGGAAACAAGCCAGGGCGTACACGCGGAACGTGGAAGGGGTACCGAGCCCCTGCGCGTGAAGGGCCGAGGCCAGGCTTGGGCGGAGTCTCAGCAGGTGTTGGCTCCTGTTGTCAGGACAGGATCAGTCTTCATCAGCCTCATCATCACCCCTGGCTGATGAAATCATTTTTCCCTTTTACTTGTACGTATTTTCTGATTTTTCTCTGCTAAGGACTCAGAAAAAAGAAGAAAATAAAACAGAGGACGGGTGCCATTCACCCCCACGGAGAGATGGGCTGTGAGTCTCATGAATATGGTGGCAGCAGGTGGTTCTGTCCACGCCCATCAACACCAGGCAGGCAAGCCCTGCAGGCTGGGCTGGGTCTGGTGCTGGCTCTAGGATCTGCCACCCAGATGCCCTGGGACACAGGGATCCCAGCCCTCAGGGGGTCACTTTCCTCATCTGTAAATGGAGGGATCCCAGGACCAGCCTCACAGGTTACGGTGTTCACACGTGCGGACTCCGGTAGAGCAAGTTCCCTTGTGCCTGGCGCATGGTAAACACGACGTGTCTTTGCTGCTGTAACTGGGCAAACCGCTTCCCATCTCAGAGCATCAGTCCAGCGAGGGATCTAGACAAGACCAAGGTTTCTGCAGGACCGGTCCTTGCACCTCACACCTACCACCTGCCTCAGAGCCATCTGGGAAACTCGCTGAAAGGCAGACACCTAGGCCTTGCCTAAAATGTCCAAATCTGTACTGTTTGCAGAGTCCACAGGGGAAACCTTGCAGCTGAGCTCACAGGAAGTTGAGACCCATGGAAACAGGGTATCATTTCTAAGGTCCCTTCCAGCTCAGACATTCTAAGATGTTGGATTCTTCTGGAGACCTGCCCAGTTTCTTGACCTCTGCACCCCAATTTTATAATAGGAAAGGCAATTCTTGGCCCTGGCAGGCTGTTTTCGGAGACTCAGAAAGCACTAAGGCTGGAGGGGCTCATGCCGTAACAGTCAGGACACTGACGTCCAGAGAAGGGAGGGCACGCTTGGCCCAGGCTTTGTGCATGCCACAAAATCCAGGTCTGTCCCTATCAGATAATTTGCTGTCCCAGCTCACATTCACACACTTCTGAGTCTTTTCACCACTTGTAAGTTTTTCTTTATTACAGTTCAGGCTATGGGGCAGAGTGATAAGGGGAGAAAGGGAAGAGACCGGAAATATGAATGAAAAGAGATTTGAAATTAATGGCTCCCTGGAATTTTATTCTACAGGAACAAACTCCTATCTTTGTCTAGCAGATTTATTCAAGGGGAGGCCCTCAGCCTGGGCAGGTCTTTCTCTTCGAGCCTCAGGCAAACCCAGCACCTGCAGAGGCCCCAGTGCCTTACAGGAGGTGCTCCATAAGTGTTTATGGATGAGGGGCAACTGTGAGGGCTTTTAGCCTGAGCAGCAAGAACAATGAAGCTGCCGTTTCATGATGTCAGAAAGAGTAGGGGGCAGAATCAGGGCCTAGGTTTTGGAAAGTTTTCAGACTGGGGGGCCTACTGGACATTCAGATGAGGATGATGGGGAGATAGCTGGGTATCAGATTCTAGAGGCCAGGGGAGGCCCTGGAGGACACAAGTTTGAGAGTTGTGAGCAAACAGCCCTTAGGCACTCATTAGATGTGAGGAGATGGCCCAGGGAGGCAGCAAGGACAGGGAGGGGTCTGGACCTGGGCTCGGAGGCACCCCAGCTGTCAAGTGTGGACTGATGAGAATCGAGAAAAAGAGACTGAGACTGAGCAGCCGGGGAGTCGATGGGAATCTAGAGGAACAGACCACCCAGGATGTCCTGATGCTTGTCTCATGGAGGAAGGAGGCCTTGACTCACTGCTGGACTGCCAGTACTGCCCAGGAGTCAGCTACAGTGGGGACCCCTGGACACAGCTTGGCTCAGTGGAGTTGTGGGGACAAAAGTTGTCTGACTGAACAGGATTCTAGAGAGAAAAGAAAATTAGAGGATCTATCCAGGAGGCCCAATATTTTGACTAAAAGGTATTTCAAGAACATTCTTTTGACAATTATTTGCTGAGCATCACCAAGTGCCAGGCACTGTCCTGGGCTCAGGGGAGATAGCCGTTAATGGGAGACAAAAGGCCAGGGAGTTCACATCCGGATGAGGAAACCAGTACAATCGAGAGTAGATCAGGCAGTGGTTGTCCTGAAGATGGAAAGAGAGCTGGCGGGGAGGACAGGGGTGTGTGTGGAGAGCTGTAGTTTTACTCGGGGGAGCAACCTACAGACACAGAAAGGCTGGTAGGGGTAGGGGAGGTTCCTATTTGCTTCTACCTTCTCAGAGGAAAAGGAATCAAGATCATGAGCAAGACAATGGGGCAAGAGAATGTGGAGGCTGGAAAGGACTATGAACACCACGGAGCAGAGTCACCGAGGGCAGCATGGGGTCTGGACCAGCGAGGAAGGCTGTGAAGTGGCCGAGGTCACCGGAAGTGAGCTGGAAAGAGGGAAGGGTCAGTTTGCACCGGCTGGGTTCAAACACCCAACTGCGGGAGGAGGGCAGGGTTGGAGGCTGGCCAGACAGCTTTGAGAAGGGGGCTGGGGGGGTGGATCCTGGTGTGAGGGGCCATGGGTTTGTAGCGGGAAGGAGGTGGAAGGGACATGAAGGGTGGGAGGGGCAGTGGACGGATTGAGTGGATCGCTGGACAAGAGGTCCTAGGGGATGAGGGCTGCTGGACCCAGGATACCAGAGGGAGATGTGGAGGACAAGCGGAGGAGGGAGGAAACCCCGCTCACGGGTGGCTCCCGCAGTTCAAGTCAACCCCCAGGCATATCTGCAAGCAGGTTCTCAGCCTGACCGGCCGTGTGTCCCCGTGCAGGCTGCTGTGCCCACGTGAACCTCAGGTTCATCTGTAAGGGGGGTAACTACATGCTTGCTGCTCCAGACCTACAGAGCTGCAGGGCCAGTGGTGGCTGGAAAAACCTGGAAGCGAACCCAAGCCTGACTTCAAAGCAGGCATTCCAGTCTGGAACCACGCCACTTCCCCTGAACACGCTTACCTACCTGCTTCTCTCCTTGATGGCACTCTGTTTTGGGGACCCAGTGGACACAGACGCTATCCATGATCTTCTGTGCAAGCATTTCACGGGCAAGTGACTCACGTTGTGCCCCACGGGGACCTGCATTTACATCACAGTGCTTGAGTCACTCTGACAGTCTGGGGACAGCCCCACACACACCCCTCGTTCCGCTGCACGGAAACCAGCCGGTCAGCGGGGCAGGAGGTACACATTCAGGAAGTCCTGCCAAGCCACTGGACCCTGCGCAGAAATCTGCAAGGGGTGGATGGGGTCACTTGCACCTGGTACGGGTGCCTCAAGATTTCTACTGCAGAGTGTAGAAAAGAAAACCCAGAGAAGATTCTGAGACGTTGAGAAGCTTGCCCGGGGCCCGACCAGTAAGCACCAGTCAGGACGCAGGCCCTGTTCAGTGGTCTCTGAAGCCCACCGTCTGGGTCGCGGACCTGAAGTCGGCACTCAACCTGGCAGGGTGAGCCCTTGTTGATAGTTATTTTTATACCATGATGTTCTTTAAATTAATGAAAATGCTGAAGGACACACACTATATAGAAAGTCAAGTTTCACTTATTCAAATTAAATTATAGCATGGGTTTCATATACAAATAAACTTTCTGTGTAAATAAAAATACAAAACAGTACAAATTTCAATCATGTAAAAATGCAAACATATTTGTGTGTCCATATATAGATTTTCTCCTTTAATGTGACTGAGACGTACAGTAGTTGACCCCTTCGCACCGGTGAAGGTCAGCGGGATGGTTTCCCAGGCCGTCCGCTCCTCCACTCCTGCATCTGCGTGCACGGGGAGCCACTGGGCCTTCTTCCCCAGTTGTGGGCTCCAGAAGCTTCCAGTCGTCAGTCACCATCAGCACGAAATGGTCCAACTATTCTCGGGCTGGTGAGAAAGGGCCACCACGGGGACAATGCTCTCTACCGAAGCACGGACACCGGTCCACTGGGCTCAGAAAAAGCTCCGAGGCTGGGAATGTTGCCTCCAGATGTCACTGGTCTAGCTCGTTTTCATTCTGCAGCGTCTTCATGGCCAGCCCCCAGAGCGTCATGCTGGAGAAGAACTGCCCCTCGGAGTTCCTGTATGGTGTGGTGGCCCCACGGCTGCCCAGCGCATCACCACAGTGGTTCTCCAGTGTGGCCAGGGACGAGCGGCCCAGGGACAGGCCGTCGGGCTGCAGTGAAGGCTCGCTGGCCGCAGCGGCCACATCCGGGTAGGCATAGGCCGGAGGCTGTGTGGGCTGCCGCAGAGGCTTGGCGAGCTGGCCAGGGTCCAGCCCCAGCTTCTCCGGCTCTCCCACTCCGGGTGGCTGCCCCGTGGGCCGGAACTTGCAGAAGGAGCTGGCGGTGTGGCCGTCAAACTCTGTCACTGAATCCTCCGCTGGGTGCCCGGATAGCTTGACTGCCACGGGCATCAGAGTCACAGACACGTCCTGGGAAAAGGAGTCTGAGCTCTGCGATCTGTCCAGGTCGGAGGCCTCGACGGCGTGAGCGAGCCCATCGAGTGTGTCCTGGGCCCCGTCGGGCCGGCAGTGCATCTTTTTGTGCCGCCGGAGCACTGCGGAGCGCGTGAAGCACTTGCTGCAGATGTCACACGCATACGGCTTCTCCCCAGTGTGCGTACGCACATGCCGGCGCAGGTCACCAGAGCCCCCGAAACACTTGCCTGCAAAACGAGCAAGGGACCCGTTTAGAGAAGGTTCTGGAAGGGCATTCCCCCGCCCCCTGTCAAAACACAGAATGACCCTGCTTCAGTGTACATGAGCTCCAGCCCTCCTGTCACCTGCTCACCCTGGAAGGCTCCTCCGTTCTCCAGCGGCATTCCTCTGACCTACAGCCTTTGGGTTGTGGGTACCTCAGGGTGCGCCTTCAAGAGCCCTCGTCTCCCCACACAGGAGCACCTGGCTGGTAAGCCCAGGTGCCTGCCCCCACTGGCCCGTGCTGGCAGACCTCGTCGGTTTTGCTTCAATTTCCTTAAGTCTACCACAGTCAATCTATAACTTAAAAACATCTTTTTGCCTCTGATGTCATTTTACACACACCTCTCCCAGTTCTATCTCCTTTCTGTGCATGGGACAAAGGGAGGGAGGGGATCTACTTCTGTGAGTAGAGTAGGTTAAGAAGGTCAGAAGAGAACCACCACCAAATAACCTTACAGAAGATATCGCCTGTTTATAGAGGACTGAGAAAGCACCATGTGGTTATGCAGACACACATTTAGAACTTCTCCCTTAATCGTGTGAACGCTCAGCCGGCCTGCCCTCGTCAGGCAGCGTCGGGGGCATTCAACACACCTCTGAACAATCAAACTAGGTGTCCATGCGCGGGCCTCATGTCTTGGCACTTCTTCCCCACACAGGCTACTGAGGCACACCGCGGTGACTGTGTCTTCACGTCTATGTCTCATCTGCAGCGCCAGGCTCTGTCGCCTTCGCGGACGCCCCAGCAACAGCCTTCTCACCGTTTGCTGTGCTGTCCATACAACACATGCTATCTCACACAGGCGCGATTTCGTGGACTCGAAGTGGCGGAACCATTCCTTCACCTGTTGCACGTTCGTGTCGTTTCTACCTGTTGCTACTATACTCCATCTTCAATTAACATCTTTCTTTTTCCTGTTTCCTTAAGCTAAGTTCTCAATAATGGAATTACTGGGCAAACGGGAATGATCTTTTCTAGGGTCCTTAAGGCATGTGAATTTTAGCCACAGCAGAGTTCCCACCAGGAGAGGATCAGGGCCAATGTCTCTCTTTGATCCCATCAGTCAAGGCAGGGGAGCCAGACTGCCGAGCCATCCCCATGGAAGGCGTGGCACCTGCCTCCTGCCTCGGACAGCTGACCAGCTGCGCCAGTGGCAGACAGGAGGGTGCCTGTGCACAGCACAGGATGCAGGGTTTCCAGCGACCGGACAAGGGTTGTGCTTGCAAGAGAGCTGCTTGGAGCTGTGCTCAATCTAGCCTAGGAGGACTGCCCAGAGGGGCAAGGAGACCCCAACAGAGAAAGTCTCCAGGAATCACTGCTAGGACCCAGGGCTGGAAGAAAATGCACATCCCTACCTTGGAAAGTGCAGAGAAATGCTGGGAAAGAAAGAGAGGGGAGGGAAGGAGAGAGAGTCTTTGGAAGCAGCATGAAATTGGGGGGGTGCAGGAGGAGGGATGGAGGGATAGAGGGATAGAGGGAGGGGACATAGAAGAGGTGGAGCTCTATTCCCCAAAAAGCCCAGGATGTGAAGCTACCTTAAAACTGAACCCATCTTCTGAACTCAAGAAAATGAAAACAGAACCACACAAACTATACATGAATGTCCACAGATTTGTTAAGTGAAAGAAGTCAGTGACAAAAGACCACACGTAGGATTCTGTTTACATAAAATGCCCAGAACATGCAAATCTGAAGAGAGAAGGCAGACTAATGGTTGCCTGGGCTGCAGTGTGGGAACAGGGAGTGACTGCTAGTGGGCATGGAGTTTCCTTCTCGGGCAGTGAAAATATTCTAAAATAGACCGTGGTGAGTGAGGGTTGCACAACTCTATGAATAACGTACCAAAACCACTGAATTGGTCACTTTAAATGGGTAAGCTTTATGGTATGGGAAATTCACCTCAATAAAGCGGTTATAAAATTTTGATGCTGTGCTATAAGAATGAACACTCTTGCTCTCTTTTTTTCTCTTCCCCTGGCCCCAGGCTGTCCTCGACAGGGTCAGAAACCATGGTTAGTGAGGTGAAGGAAAGGCCCAGAAGCATAAGGTGAGGATGGCAGGGCCCCCTCTGCTCCCTCCTCTCCTGAGGTCGTAACCAGCAACAAGTCCTAGCCGAGGAGGAAAGAGAATGTTTAACCTCAAATCAAGTTGTCCGCTGTAATAGTAATTTGGAACCGACATTTACATTAGTCAAGACATTGCATTTGTGATTTAAGGTAATACTACTTTATTTTAGAGCGTGCACAAGCAGGGAGGCGCGGCAGGGGAGAGGGAAGCAGATTCTGTGCTGAGCGCGGAGCCTGACGCCGGGCTTGATCTCACCACCCCAAGACCATGACCTGAGCCGCAATCCAGAGTCGTACGCTCAACCAACTGCATTACACATGCCCCAACACAATTTTCTCTTAATCAAGAGTAAGGAGAATAGTCACGGAGTTGCCTAAGTCAGTATCCAGGAGATCTGTACACGATTTCAGCAGGAGAGAAAAATGAAGCTACCTTGTGGTTACACCCTGGAAGGCCCGCCTGAGATACCAGCTCCCAGCAGAATGAGCTGCTGCTGGTGCTCAGCTCCAGCCCTCCCACAGCTGGGCCTGAACAGTCTCCCCATGTGCTCTAACTGGGAGACCGTACAGGTGGCCACTCATCCCTCCATGCCTTGGTTCGCACTGTCAAGCACTTGTCACAGGCACACAGTCACAGGCACACAGCACCCCCAGTGCTTCCGAGGCTCCAACACTGTGATCACATGTGACAGAGGACGTTAACTCCGAGTCCTCATTCCTCACGTGTGCAGTGATGCACCCTGATGGTGAGGGCCCCCGCTTTCCCTCTGCTCCCCCCGAGACTCCATGCTGCACTGGATGCCCACAGATGGGACCTTTGCTTCACAGCACCAGCTCCCGAGAAGCCCTCCCTCTTGGCCCCACTGTGTGTTCTCAGGATCCTGCGGGACAGCCCGATGCAGCCCCCATGCCCGGCTCTGCAGGCGGCACACCACGGTCTCCCTCACTTTCCCCACTGTCTATACCCTGCTGACCTGGGCTGGGAGCACATGGCACCAGGGACTCTGTCTCAGTCAGCTCTGTCTGCAGAGCATCTCAGGACACCTCTGGACGCCTCCCAGAGGTGTCCTGAGTCTCCCAGAGACTCACTGAATGTATGATATGTGAACCCAGGACTGACCAAGAGAACATCAAGGGAGGCAGTAAGGAAATCACACTGCCTCCATTTTACCCACGAGAATAGGGATGATTTACCCAAGACACCGAAACGACCAATGAGACTGGCACCCCGCTCCCACTGGGGACGGCAGGGTGTCCGTGCGGCCTGGGCCCAGCGGAAACCCACCGCAGGCGGGACAGCTGTAGGGCCGCTCCCCTGTGTGCCGAATCCGGTGTTTTACCAGCTTCCTCTGCATGTTGAAGGACTTGCCGCACTCATCACAGGTGAAGACTTTATCGGCCGTGTGCGTCTTCTTGTGCTCCTTCAAGTTACTGAAGTTACTGAACCCTGGGGAGACCAGAACAGGTGCTCAGTGGAAGGCCTAAGAACACTGCAACTGGCAGTCTTCAGGACAAAAAAGAGGAAAACACGCAGCAGTACCTCGCCCACAGATGTCACACAAGTGTGGCTTCTCTCCCGAGTGGATAATGATGTGACGCTGGACATCACCAGACGCTGCAAACCTGTAATGTAATTTGTAAATTCAATTATGATTTAATTCAAGTCTTTGTGACTGCAAGTCACTGAGGGAGGAGATGAATTGCTCCCTACATTCCTTCAGAATGGAATAGAAGTGGCCTGATTCGTTTGAATGTGCATTTTTAAGTATCTTTGCTTTTACTTTTTTTCTTTTTATTACTTATCTTTTTTTTTTAAACATTTGAGATACAGAGACAGAGACAGCTACAGAGATAGCGAGAGACAGCATGAGCAGGGAGGAGAGGGAGACGCAGGCTTCCCACTGAGCAGTGAGCCCGATGAGGGGCTCGATCCCAGGACCCTGAGATCACGACCCGCGCCGAAGGCAGATGCTTTGCTGACTGAGCCACCTGGGCTCCCCATCTCTTTTTTAAAAGTAGAAGATGATGCAAGTGTTCTGTTTTTATTTTATTTCTCTACCTAGTTTCATCTTTCTCTTCAGAGAAGGCCAGCAGCTTGGCCCAGGGAACAACTCCAAGCCAGGCTCTCCAATACAGACAGCTGTGCTTCCTTGTACCACAGCTGATTGTAGAACTGGTTCCACGTGAGAGAAGATGCTGCCTACAGACGTGATTTTAAGTACATGCCTTACTTTTCAATGGACCTTAGAAGGTTCCCATTTAAGACGTGGTGTAAAATGAAGCCCGTGGTGAAGCGACAGGACCCCTGAAACAGCGGGGGTCCATGCTACGAGGCACTGAAGTAAGTGGTCGGCACTACCCCGGCACACAACGGGGCTGTCAGTGCTCAGGTGGCCATGTAAGAAAGGGACACATGTCCGGCTAGGCGGCTCTTCTCTGCTTCCTCTCATCTGCAGAGACAGTGCTTTTCCTGGGCCTCACCAAGAGCTGCCTCTTGCTCTGGCGTCCCCACGGCATGTGCTGTGCTGCAGCACAGGACTCGGACTCCAGCTGTCTGTCTCTGCCCACCATTCCTGAGGATGACCTTATCAGAGGCAGAACTTGTACTGTTTATTTCTGTGTTCCCCTCACAGCACACAGCACTCAGCACACAGTAGGCGCCAAATAAAGGCTGAATGGTGAAATATATGAACAATTGAATCACTGTTGACTGGGGGCTGCTGCCTGAGCATACCTGCTCGATGAGACCATGTGGACTCCGGACAAATGACCCAATGAGGGAAGGAGGGTCCCCCCAGACTCCATCACAAGTCACAGCCCTGCCCAGCCCCAACTCAGGGCTGCTCCTCCACTGCTGAGCCCTCAAGGCCTTTCCCCGATTCAGCTCGGGGCACCTCCGCCAGCCCTCTCTCCTGACACCCAGGCTTCCTGGCTGCCAAGTCTCATTTTCCCCACAAGACAGTCACTTCCATGGGGACATCTGTCTACGTTAATAGACATTCTTGGAATGAATGGAAATTTTAGTAACAAAATAACTTTGTTTCATGTAAAATCCCATTTCGTAAGCCTTGTGTCTTAGATTTTCTGTTAGTTAACGTTTCTTTTTTTTTATTCTTATCGTGTAACCCATGGAAAGCCAGAAGGTTGACCTGTGTTCCTCAGCAACAGAGGGAAGCCACAGGTGGCTCAGAAAACACTGAATTCAAAGACAGACTGTGAGCTGTTCCTTACAAACGGACTAAGCCCAGCACTGACCTCTTTCCACAGATCTCGCAGATGTATGGTTTTTCACCAGAATGCCGACGTAAGTGAGTCTGCAAGTTACCTGCCTGCAAGAAAGTGGGGGAGAAAAAGCACACACCAGTCACGAAAAATTCCCTTACAGACTCTGCAATGCACAAGGCAAATGGGCAGCTTGAGCCAGGCCCCGGTCCCACATTCTCAGTGAAGATTAGCTTGACTCAAAAGCAGCCATGTGCAAAGAGACCAGGGGCCAGCCCGAGTCTAACTCTGGGGAGGGGATCTGCCCAGCAGCCTGCCGAACACGGACGTGTCTCCATTCTGCCTGCCCCACATGGGCCCCAGGCTTGTCCCGTCTCAGGCGTGCACTGTGCTGCTTCCCTCGGAAATGGGCCCGGCACACTGTGGAGGCTGCTTTGGGGGCTGCGGAGCTTGTATTTTAAATAGACCTTGATGTGCTTTATTTGGGTTTTTTAACTTGGACCATCTATATTTAAGTGTCCTTGAAAAGGAAAGGAGCCCCTGTACTTCGTTATCTCAGGATTTCTGATTTTTCAAAAACCCGCTTTTGCTTCTAGAGAAGGTGAGACACGTGCAGACAGGCCTTCCCGTGGCAGCATGGCTGTTCTCCTGGCCAGGCTGTCGTTTTTTTACCTTTGTGCAAACATGCACGTCTGGGGCTTCAGGGCAGCCAGCTCACTGCAGGGCCTTTTATGTTCCTAATTTCTGAAGCTTGCAGGGCTTCACAAAGAATAACGTATTTAAGTAGAGATCCCAAAATTGATTTCCAAGTAATAATCAATAGGAAGTCCACAGGAAATTGCCTAAAGTACACTGAAATTAAAATTGTAATTGCCTCGCATTAAAAAAGCTCCTGGCTAATGTTTCAAATTAGGATTTGAAAACAAAATCCTCCATTCCTGGAACTTAACTTAATAGACTCAATCTGTCATGTCCCCTGCCTAATTTTTTATAGTGTTCTGTTACAAAAACACTGAAATGAATGAATATACCCAAGGGGAGTATGTGCAGGCATTATGCACAAAATAAGCCAAAAAAGGAGAATGAGCAGTAACACCCCACTAACAAATCAGGCTTTGGAAATCTACAAACTTGATTTTAAACAAAATGCATAGACAGTTCACAGCTACGGGTTTGAAAATGGTCTTAAGTTCACGTGTGCGTGGAAACTTACAAGCAGAGAAAAGTGTGGTCTGGAGGTTTTATATCACAGAATGTGGAGATTCTGTGTGTCAGGCTCTGGGGAATCACCGAGTCAGAGGTTATCTTTCAGAATATGATAAATATGGCTTAAGAAAAAACCCAGGTTTATTTCAGTTAACAAAAAGGAAAGAATTGGGCAAAACACTGGGAAATCCGCAGCTTTTAATAGAACAGCTACTAATCACAATAAAACAACAGCTGTCAACCGCGGTCTACATTTGGGCTGCCGGCCCTTCCACGCATCACAGAACCAGGCTGAGCCACTGCTGTATCATCTCTTTTCCAGACGAAAGACTCCGATTCAGAGAACTAAAACAGCTGCTCCTGTTACGTGGTTGGGCCAAAAATGAGCCCTGGTTCGTGTCAGTCTACACCCTCACGAGTCTCTGAGAATAAACTAGCTTGTGCTGACGATTCAGCACAATAGTCACTTGGCCGTGAGGGAAACAGCTCGCTGGAGGTAAGCTAAGGCACCACTGACTGTTTCAAGTCAGTCAATTCCAAATTCCAGAAAAGCTCATCAATTGTGTAACAATTTGAATTGCACCATCTGCTCGTCTGTTAAATTCAGTCCTTCTTGTTTTAAGCTATTTCGTAAATGATGCATTATGACTGAAGCATTCTCTGAGTCAATTCTGAGTAGTGCCGCATCCTTTCTTGGTAAGTAAAGCCTAACAATTACTTGTTTTCAAAGCAAGTAACGGTGGCCTTCCACTTAAAATAGTGTAATAAACGACAGTAAAACAAACCCTTGAAAGTTTTTTGTAGCTATTTAATATCAGAAAAGTATAAGGAAAGTCTTCCATCAGCTAAAAGGAGCACATATTGATCTGATCACTGGTATAAAAGTAGATTAAAGGGACACCTGGGTGGCTCAGTTGGTTAAGCGGCTGCCTTCGGCTCAGGTCATGATCCCAGTGTCCTGGGATCGAGTCCCACATCGGGCTCCTTGCTCGGCAGGGAACCTCCTTCTCCCTCTGCCTCTGCCTGCCTCTCTGTCTGCCTGTGCTCGCTCGCTCTCTCTCCCTCTGTCCTTGACAAATAAATAAATAAAATCTTTAAAAAAAAATAAAAGTAGATTAAATACTTAAAGATTCAGGCAAAAAAGTCCAATAATGCCGTCAATGATTTATGCCAAATTACACAGCAAACGGGGAGCCAGATTATTTGGTCTTCGGTCAAGTATCTGTATTTTTGGTAAACTCTGACTTCCTCTAGTACTAACTACACGCTAAGTACCTAGTCCACATCTTGGAGATTATCTACAGCTGGATATGTGGCCGCTCTGGCCCGCAGTCATGACAGGAACTACTATCGATTAGTAAGAGATCACCAGGAATGAAGCATTCTGCTCAGCAGCTGCAGATGCCCGTCTCCATGTCGCCACAATTCCCTTACAAAGTTGTAGTGTCACAGTCTATGGAAAAGTGAACAGATGCTATGGGAAGGAAGTAATCAGCCTTGGCTCCTACGGGGGGATCAAATATCCTGACCCAGGCCCGACTGTGGTCTTGAAGGCTGGCGGCGCTGCCGTGCTGTCTAGCTGTGTTCCAGAATATTAGCACAGAAGAGGGCTCCGCTCCTTCTAAGCAAATATTTTATATTAGGAGGGAACTGTCAGGGTTTTTCAGAGAAAAACTTTGCTGTAGAAAAGAACTAACATCTGATTTGTTGAATAATTAAAAAAATAACTCCTTCTAATAGGTATGTGAGCATCTGTATTTAAATGTGGACAAACCAAGCATATATTTTCTATCAGAGCATTCTTCTAAAGGCAACAGATTATTTACAGGGAAAACAGCCAAGGAATCACACCATTTTAGACACAAAAGGGATCTCAGATCCTAAAAGTCATCTAGAGTTTGGGGGCTTCAGGATTTCACAAAATAAAATTAACAGGGGAGAAAAAAATCTGGAGATGAACACAGAACTGTCACCTAAATGGCAGTGATCATTCTCCTGAGAGCAGGGCCTTCAACCCTGGGAATGCACGGATACCAGCTCAGGGCCAGAAGTCTCATGACTCACGAGAAGCTCCCTGAAACCCTCTTACTTCTGCATGTTGCCTGTGGCACCAGGCCATGCCAGTGTCCTGGGGAGCACATCCGTCTCCGGGCAGGGCTCCTCCATACAGCTATGTCCTTCCCACCGTGCCCTGGACCTGGGGCACCCCTCTCCAGACAGCACTGCCAGAAGGTACTGCACCAGCTGCTCAGAGTGTCCATTTTTACCTCTTTGGAGAGATCAAACCGCTCTCCTCTCCCAAAGCCAGCTCAGTGCAGCCAGGTTTCCTCCCTCTGTTGCTCACATCACAGATACGCAGACCTGCCCCTCCCTACCTTCTCCTCTGGGGGTACCCACTGGTCCAGGTTCTACTCCACATAGGGGCCCTGGCACTGTGGACAGAGCCTCACCCACACTTTAAAGTATGCAGGGCTCCTGAGGGCTGAGATCCACGCAAAGACCGTGTTCAGAATGATGTTAACAGACGAAGAGTCTGTTGTCACAATCTCGGATTATGGTAGCTTCTCAAAGCTCACGTACAATACTGCTTACAACTCATCATCAAGGTTGTGGTAAACTTTTGTTTTCTTCCAAGACTGATCCTACTAAACAGAAATGGAGTAAACAGCATAAAAGATTGATTCTCATTGGTAAATCTGTTTTCTCACTTTCAAGTCTTCCAAAAGGGAAAATATTTACAAGCTCCCTTCTACCGAAGCAAATACGCCAGCAACAGCATGGGAGCGTTCCAATCCAGCGTAACCACAAACACTGACTCCAATTCATTCTAAGAAGGGAACACTTGGCTTAAGGTGAAGAACGGTTAGTTAGTGGGCACTACTCGCAAAGTACCCCTGTAGAGAGCAGCCAACAAGCTCTCTTGGCCCAGAATGCCGGAGACCCCAAGGCTTATCACGTGCGGGCTCGTCCTTGGGGCTGTGTCCTCTGAACACATTTCACATGGAGGGCGTGAAACACCCCAAACACCACTTCTTCCAGGCAGAAATGACCACTCTTTTCTCTGCCCGTCTTGCTCCCTATGTAGATTTTTCCAGCTCACGGCAGAGCTCCTTGGACACGGGAAGCTCGCAACAAACTCTTGCTGCATGAAGTTTTTTCAAAAGTCCTTCTCCATAAAAAATTTTACAACTTGGCTATGAAATGAAACAGCAATATATATCCAAAAACTGCAACTATACATAATCCTGCATTCATAGAAATGGGACAGAAATACAGATGCCGGTGCAGAGGGGAGTTCGGCGGCATCTGTCAGCCGGACTGCCCTGACAAGACCCAAGAGGGCAGGTGCAGGACAAGGCCTGAGCAGTAGTTCCCCACCTCAGCGGCACACTTTGGAATCGCTGTAATACAACTTGCCCACACGCGAGTCCCACCCCAGAGCAACGGAATCGGAGTCTCGGAAGGGGGGTCCTGGCCTGGCCTCGGGGCCAGGAGAGGAGGCTGAAGGCTGACTCCAGACGCCTGAATGGCTGGCTTCCTCTGATTAGCAATGAAGAGTCACAGAAGGCTCCCAAGCAAGGACAGAACCTACACTGTCACCACATTTTAGAGGATGAAGGGCTTTCGTGTCTACTGTCCCAGTCACTGCTCCTAAGACCCCCACGAGGCAGTATATCCCTGTTGTAAGAATTAGAAAAATAAGGCCCAGAGAAGTTATGGTTGCTAATTATGAACAGTCATTAGTCCAGGCCTTCGTCTCTCCCCCACCCCAGAGCTGTAAGGTTAGGATGGTGGCAGAAGACTGGTCTGCAAGAACAGAGGGGCCGGCACCGGGACGGGAAAGTGATGTCCCCTGAGCACGATCTACGTGCCAGACAGCAGTTTGTACTCCCCCCAACTCAGGTACTCTCCCTCTCCACATACACACCTGATGGGCTCAGTCATCTCATCTCCCCAGTTTTACACACAAGGAAGCTGAGGTGCCGAAAGGGGAGGCTGCCTGCCTGAGCTGACTTGAGCAGTAAGCCAGGGGCAGGATCCAAATGCAGAATGCCCGGCCCCACAGCCCCAGCTCGGAAGCCCTGGGCACAGCTGCAATGAAGACACAAGGCCTCTAGTGCCCGGTGGCTGGAGGGGTGAGGACTCCCTTCGGCTGTGCAAAAACTCACTGCAAGTCTAATGGTTGCCTGGCGTTCTCCTGGATGGCAAGTGCAGACTAAAGACGCAAAGGCAGAGCTTCGGACTTGGTCAGTCATTGTACGTGGGGGGCCGCAGGCATGAGAAGTCACGGAGAGCACAGGTCTGGGTGTGTGGGAGGGTGAAGGGGACCCTGGGAGAGCCGGCTCTGTGGGGAATGTGTCAGAACACAGCCCTGCCACTGAGTTTCTGGGCTCTAGGGAGGGCCTGCCGCCCAGCCCTCACCAGCCTCAAGGGCTCTTCTCTTGGATCAAGGCCCGGCCTGGAGTTCACGGCCGGGGAACAGCATCTGCAGCAGCTACTACTGCATGATCCACCGCACCCTCCACCAGCCGGGTTTACGAACAGCTGTGGGGCGGCTTCTTGTGCACCTCTGGAATGCCCTGGAATGCCAGGGTCCGGCGCAGGGCAGAGCAGGTCACCTTCTCCTACTTCAGAAGTAGGTTCCCTCAACATTTTCTCCAAAACATGAAATCTCTAGGTTCCTTTCTGTCCAGTGCCAGATCAGCACATGGCCCAAGGGAGGGTGCGGCATACATGGGCCGGAAAAGAGAACTGACACGTGTCCAGATGAGCTGCTGGTAGTCAGCTAAAAGGCAGTCTGAGAAGGAACGAGAACCGCTCACCCTGTTCCCCACCTCCTACAACCTCGGGCCGCCAAAGAGTGAGACACCACGAGTCCTGGATCTAGCCCAGCTGCACACAGCCCCCAGCTGTGTGCTCACTGTGGTTCACTGGAAACGTCACTCATGGATACTAGGACTGGACCCATCCTTAAGGAGGGCTGGGGGGGAGTTCACACGCTTACCAAAAAAATGCTACTTTTGCCCCAATGAACTAAAAATTTGCTTTCTTTAAAATTATTTTCTCCCGATTTAGTGTGAAATCAAAGTTACAGATACCATCAGAGGCTTCTCTCGTTAAGTCCAAACGTAGGTCTTATTTGTAATAATGATAGTAAGAAAACACTGGGTTTCAGGTTTCCAATTATTAACAGTAAATAAGAGTATTCCCACCTGAGAGAAATGTTTCCCACAAATGTTACATTCAAAAGGTTTCTCACCTAAAACAAAACAAAATAACAACTTGTAAAATCATTAGTCATATTTGCACAGTAATTTACAATGTTTAAAACTATTGCCCATGTCCTTTCAAAAAGGAGCGTCCTGTTCTTTATCAAAGTATGAAAATCGGTCGGTACATCCTTAGAATTCTCTCTGGCCCTGAGATGGTGAACAGAGATGATCTGCCCTACGGCAGCATCGTGTCCCCTGCCCTGCAGCCTGACTCCTCCACCAGCAATTGCTGTTGCCACGAGGGTGACTCGTTCATACCACGTGAGGCATACACACAGAGGAGCCCAAGACAGAGAGTGCCGGGAAGAAGCCCCTCTCCACCGCCCTTCAGCCTCGGCTGATACATGCTGATGGGGTCAACGAGATTTGAGCATGGGAGATGAGCCTCCCTGCCCACTTCTCACCTCTGATTCTAGGAACTCTGCATAACTGCATTCTGGAATAGAACAGACGCAGACTGGACTCCACTACAAAGAGGCCACAGCAGTTCTGAATAGTTTCTAGAATGTGATCTATTTGAAAGTGTACTTCGAGGTATCACCTTTCACCTGTAAAAACACTCTCAGGTCTTGAAGATCAAGAACCTTCCTTTTACCCCATTCCCCTCAAATCAAGTGGTTTCATTAAGATTCTTTTAAAAAATTAGCGTTTCCCTTCTTACTGTGTTGCTCAGGTTTGCTACCCCGCTAGCTTTCTGAGCTCCTGCCAGGACATTTTCGTGTTGATCTTTTCCTAAAACTGTTGAATGGCTTCCTCAAGGCCTAGGTGGAGGTTTTGACCCTGAGTAATTATAATCACATGAATCCTGTATTTGGTGAGGATATTTAGGTCTGAAATTATGGCGAGGTTAAAGTGAAAGCCCCCAGTACGAGTTACAACAGTTTGAAAAAAAAAAAAAAAAGAGGCCACCTGTCACTGAGACTCACAAGTGACCAAAGGTCGGTAACCCTACTGTCGTGGTTCTCAACCTTTTTACTCTTAGGCTCCTTCACACCCGTAAGGAGCTATTGTTTACATAGGCTGTATCTGTTGGTATAGCCTGTATCAGAAACGAAAGCAGTGATTTTTAAAACACACGACCAAACATTACACTGGCCATCAGAGTGGCTGTGGCCTTTAGGTGACTCCCCTGCACACTCATGGGAGAAGGAAAAGAAAGCGAGTTAACGTCACAAACTATGATGGAAATGGTCTGGGCCTCAAAGGCCCCCTGAAGGGGCTCTCCAGACCATAATCTGAGAAGTGCTGCTCTCCTCAGTTTTTGCCCCAGGAAACATCTGTGCCAGGACTATGACTACGGGCATCCAAAGATGTTCCTTCAGAACAAACCACGTCATTTCTGTTTCCTTTAAAGCTAACCAGTATGCTTCTCAAATACAAACTCAAATGATCACTCGGCTCTAGGAAATTTATGCAAACAGAATGACCTAAATCAAGTTCTTCCAGGGCAAGACGGAGTCAATAAAAATACTGCCTTCTTATAAACTAATTCTGAACTCCTCCTCCTCCTCCTTATGTTCAAGCACCTTATGTTCAAATACATTAAAACTTGTGAAGGGCTTCCAGCTGTTATTAATTCTCTCAATAATACAACGAGGGAGCAAACACCTGCGCAAATGGGGAATCCAAAGTGGTAAGAGAATGTCAGATCAGCAATCACAATTACATAAGCACCTTAAAGTGGTTACACTAGCGGCATCCCTTAGTGTATTACTTTCATGCTTTTAATTGTCATTAATTTAAAATAGTGTATTAGAGTCATCAAGTTTAACTACAGGAAGGAAAGTGAAACGTAATTGCATCATGTGATGTATATGTACTATATCACACCTCAAATGAGCACCTGGAAAAAATAAACTTTTTGGAAAGGGGACAAGGTATGAATCAAGGTAGTAAGACTTTGAAAATTCAAAGTTCCAAGTGGAGGAATCGTCATTTGAAAATATCAAATAGTTAAAGCTGACCCTTATTAAAAAGTTTACCTCTTCCTTCCAAACCACAATTTTAAAAAATCTGGTATGAAAATTACTTCCCAAAGAACTCTTACTATTACTCTACGTTAGTTCAGTCTGAATGAACCAACATCATGCTTTAAAAAAGATAAACCTATTCTAATTCTAAAGGGCAAATACAGCTTATCTGCTTTAGAATATATCTGAAATTTTCAGTGCATCAAAACAATTCACTATACTTCTTTAGAGATGAAAACTTTATCATATAAAACCATAATTAAAAACGAAAAGGGCACCATCTTTTCAAACCAGTTCTATGAAAGCATCTGCAGATCTTGGAGATTATTCTGTAAAAGTAATCACCAAAAACACAAAAAGCAGCTAAGGCTCCTCGACTGCGGGGGGGGGGCATTATCAATGACGTCATCAAGCAACAGCAAAACTTCTTACAAAAGCAGGAGCAGGCAGTGGTGTCTGATCGTCTGCATCCTCTCCTTTCCTTTTGCCTGTGGGTACTGAATCAGTGTACCTGTATGTGACCGTTTGTGAAGCTCCAAATTGCTTGGGTGTTTAAAAGGTTTCCCACACAATTCACACGTGTACTGTCTCTGTGACGGAAGCATCTGGGCCGGGTCCTCCAGCGCGGCAGCCTCTTCGGGCCTCTCTGTTTCGTTAATGCAGTTAAAATGCTCAGCATGGACGAGGTCTTCGCCTTCGTTTTCTTCAGCACCGTGGCTGCTGGCTTTCTCTGTAGTATTTGCACCAGCACATTCTACCCTCTTCGTTAAGCTGTCGTCCGGCTTGGCTTCGGAGGGCCGCTCCGCCGATTTCTGGGACTTAAGGAAATTTAGCTTCTTAAGGTGAATGGCCTTTTTGAGCCTCAGCTGTCTGGCAGGCGGCTGGCACGGGTTGTCCGACTCGGGGTCTGGGGCTGAGTCGCTCAAGGGCGGGGCCAAGAAGTGGGGAGGCAAGTGCTCTGAAGACTCCAGGACACATTCAGGGTGACTGCCGGGGCAAGGCTGGCTGTTGCTGGCCCCAAGGTCTGCAGCTGTGCGGAAAGCGCGGGGCTGCTCAGCCGTCCTGTCATGGCCGGGACCCGCAGCCTGTTTGTAGTAGTGCTTGCTGTAGAAGTTTCTGAGCTTGTAGTAGTAACTCGGCTGTCTGAAAGGCAACTCAGGGCAGGGGCCGTCTAGCACGTCGGGTGCTTGTTTGGATGCCTCGCCAGCACAGTGAGGGAGAGTCACGGACGGCGGAGGGGAAGTGTGGGAATCGGCCAGAACCTGACTCTGCTGGACATCGGTGGGACACTCCTGCAGCAAATGAGGAGGGTAGTTTTCACTCCCGGCACAGTGTGCTTCTGCAGGCAGAGCACCCTGCAGGGAGAACGTGCTGTCACAAGCCACGCCTGGGAGCTGCTCCACAGTGGCTGATTTTAAAAATGTGTGACACAGATTCAGAACATTCTGAACTTGCAAACACTGGGCTGTGTCCAACATTACTTGTATATTGTCCTGGTTAAGATCTAGGTGAGAGGTGTACATGAAGTCCAGGATCTGCCCAATGCCACTCACATTTTTAATATCCAAGTGAAAAACATCACTTTTTTGGCCTGAAGAATTCTGAAAGAGGCTCCTGATAAAAGAAAGGATATCTGTTTACAGTATGATAATTTTTCTCCTATAAATAATGCTCAGGATACTCTTAAAAAATACTATCCTTCCATAAATGCCAAGATTTTAAAATTAAGTATATTTTAATCCTTTAAAAAGTTTTGATAAGCCATTCAACAAAGCAACTCAAATGATTTAAATTATTGTGCTGGATATCCAACCTTCCAAACAGATATCAAAATAAAATTCTGAAATACACTCATTGTTCCTTTCAAAATGTAGTTATCCATATGTATTATTAATTGCATTTAGATAGAGATAGTAAACTAAAGGACACATATTTTTCATTATTTCATGTCTAGCCTGACAAATTATATTTCAGGCCATAAAACACATAACAAAAATATTTCCATATCTAAGTGCCTTAAAAATGTCTAAAGAAAGAAATAGCGGGGTGCCTGGGTGGCTCAGTTGGTTAAGTGTCTGCCTTCAGGTCAGGTCATGATCCCGGGGTCCTGGGATCAAGCCCTGCATCAGGCTCCCTGCTCAGTGGGAAGCCTGCTTCTCCCTCTCCCACTCCCCCTGCTTGTGCTGCCTCTCTCGCTGTGTCCCTATCAAATAAATAAAATCTTTAAAAAAAATAGTGTAATAAACCAACATTTGATATTCATTTTTCTATTTTAATTTTTTGATCCATTTTTTTTTTTTTTAAAGTGGAGCCCAATGCGGGGCTTAAACTCACAACCCTCAGATCAAGACCTGAGCTGAGATCAAGAGTTGAGATGCTTAACCAACTGACCACTCAGGTGCCCCACATTTGATCCACTCTGAAGTGTTGAAAAACTTTATACTTGAATATAGTTCAAACTGTAAATTCAGTGGCATTAAGTACATTCACACTGTTGTGTAACAGAACCACCAGCCATTTCCAGAATCTTTGATCTTCCCCAAAATAAACTCTGTACCCATTTAACAATCAATCCCATTCCCCACCCTCAGCCCCTCACAACCACCATTCTTTCTGTCTCTAAGAATCTGACAGCTCTAGGGACTTACATATACTCATTTTGTAATCAGATCTGTTAGAGGTTTCTCAGCAACCCAATGGTCCACAAACCAGCAGTGAGAAAACGAAAAGGCCTACGAGTTAATGAGGGAAAACAGGGAAAATAAAGCCCAGGCATTTTATTCTGGCGACACATCAAGTTCCAGGTGAATGAATTTGTACTGTATATAAACCAGCAAGCTGACTTAGGTAACTGGTCTTGCAAATTTGCTGAAGATTTATCTAATCGGATCACCTGCTTCCCCCAAACAGCCTTCAACTCTGTTCTTACCTAAAGGCAAGAACAAATTAAAAAGGTGTAGGGAAAGCCGAGTCTAGGACTAGGCTGCATGGGGACAAATAGCGCTGCCCACCTCAGTGAGCTGACCTGTTCTACTATCGGTACTTAGAGCATATATGAGAGCTGAGGTTTAACTGGATGATTCAAGATTATCAAGGAGAGATGGAATCACATTCCATATATTGTTTACTAGAGCAGTAAAATGGTATGCAGTTTAAGGAAAAGAAAGGTATTTAAAAAAGAAGCTTTAGTGCTTAGACAAATCTCAGTTGATCAGAAAATGTATATAAAATACTTAACTCTAATAATTGAAAAATGATTATATTAATAAGTAAACTAAATTCAAACTTATTTTCTTCAAATATTCAAATGCAAAATGAACACAAAAATATTTTAATAAAAAAATAGAACATGGAATGTTTCCCCTCTCTAATTTCTTATCACAAGGAAGTTCCTACCAGGAATTCTACTCTTCAATCTTTTTAACCTGAAAGGGTAAGAAATATATAGAAAAGACTGACATTAATTAGAACTATTAAAATCAAAGACAGAGTGCCAAAATACGCTCAATCAGCCCAAATATATTTTAGTTAAAAGGCTCTTTGCCTCACAGGTTCTTCTAAATATAAAAAGCAAAAAATCCACAATGTGCTACAAAGATAGGGACGGTGAAACCCAAGAAGATAAAATTTAGTCAAGATACATCCATGATAGAAGAGCTTTTCCTCTGTGCAGTTAGTAGAAGGGTTTAAATACATACCTAAAATACTGACTAAACGCTGCTAGAACATTCTTATGTGCTTTAAAGCACACTCCTTTCACGACCAACATACAGTCACAAAGCAGGCCTTGAATGCGCTGCTCATGCAGCTGCTGGAGGAGATGGCAGCTGTGCGTAGCCACTGAGTCCATGCTCAACCACCCGGGAGACCTGCAACAAAGAACGTGAATGAGACAGGTTCAGCGATACGACTGGGAGCTGACCGCCCAGGAACCCACGGACTGACGGGCAGCTCGTGGTCATGATTCCCGGTTGGTCACACTTCCAACGAACCAACAAAGAACCACAAACGCCTTGTGTCTTAGGCATTAGGCCAGTGCAGCTCAACAGAAACCTCTGCATTGATGAAAAAACTCCGCATCTGCACTGCTCACTACAGTAGCCTCTGGCCACGTGTGGCCACCGAGCACTTGAAATGTGGCTAGAGTGACTGAGGAACAGAACCTTTAACTTATCTAAACAGCCACCATACTTGATAGGGTCCATGTAGAATATGACCCTGATAATGTTATGTGCACTTCTGTCCTTTCTACTTAGGAACAATTCAGTGAGAACATACAGACACTCGTAAGTTAGGCAAAAGTCAACCAGATGAGATCAGTCAATATTTCCTAAGCACCCATACAAGGGGCACTGAGTCGAAAGGTGGGAAAATCAGAAGCTTATTTGGGGAGATATAGAAGAAGTTAAAATAAACTAGCATCACTAGACAGTAATAAAAGACGTATCACAAAGTGGCATGTCTGCCCATTTGTTCCTTTTTCCCTACGATTTTATTTATTTGAGAGAGAAAGAGAATGTGCGGGTGCATGCACATGAGCAGGAGGGGGAGAGGGAGAGAGAATCTCAAGCAGACTCCCCCTTGAGCGTGGAGCCTGACACGGGGCTCAACGTGGGGCTCAATCTCATGACCCTAAGATCATGACCTGAGTCGAAATTAAGAGTCAGATGCTTAACCAACTGAGCCCCCTGGGCGCCCGAGTCTCATCTTTTCCTTCCTGCATTTCTGCTAGGGCACCACTATAGCAGACACCTGTCTTGCAGGTACCCCGGGGAGGGAATACTAGAATGCGACACACCGCTGAGCGGTGACCAACTCCTAGAAGCCTTTCCTGCCATTTTAAAACTTGTTCCTTCCTCCCCACTGTTCGTTCCTGAAGTGTGACTCTGGGGTCCCTCCTCTGCGATCTCATCCAGAAGATAACTTCTCATTATGCCCCATCAATTGTATCTCCAACTCTGTTGTGAGCTCTGAGGGTACCATCTTATCCATCCTTGCCTGGCACAGAGCAGATACTCAACTATTAAAATCCATGCTAGTTAGCCTTTATTGCTAATTGGCAACAGTTAATAATGTTGATTTATTTATGTCTTTTTGACTCCCTCTACGCTCTTCTGAGTCCTTTCCATTCTCTTCAATCCCACCATGTCTGTGTCCCTCATCCATAAAGGTGACTGTGACCTGACTTCACTTAGATGGTTGAGCCCACAGGTAAGCTGATGTAACGTGAGTGCCTTTAAATTCTTTTCTCAATTCCAAATTTCTCCCTCACCGTTCACGCGATCCCTTCAGCTTTATAGGATGAAGCAGCAGTGCCTTCTCTTACGGAAAGTCAGCTTCCTGTCTTCCCTTGACCCCACCCAGCCTGCCTCCCCCAGGATCCGGCTTCATGTTCAGCTCTTCTGTTGCTTCTTTCTGTCCCCAGCTGACTGGCTCACCAGTTCCTGCAAACACCAAGATTGTCCCACGGGGAGAAAAAGCAAAACAAAACAGGACAACAAAACCCTCCTGCTAGGTACATCTACTCATCACAGGCCTCTCTTTTACACCTCTCAAAACAGCAACTTTTTTATACTTTAAATTCAGTTGGCCAGCATACAGTACATCATTAGTTTCAGATGTAGAACCCAGTAATTCATCAGTTGTGTATAACACCCAGGGCTCACCACATAAGGTGCCCTCCTTAAAGCCCATCACCCAGTGATCCTGTCCCCCCACCTCCCCTTTTTATTTTCTTATGAGTCTTCTTCCCCCCTGCAGCCTTGCTGCCATTCTCACTGTGCTGAAACAGACTTGCCCAGTGGCCTTTCCTCAATCCATTCTCCCCAGCTGGTCTGCCCATGTCCTTCTCAACATCCTCCCTCCCCAGGACCCTTTGGGCCCTCTTACTGTGCCCCTGACCTATTCCATCTCTATGCTGTACTTCTTCCTCTATGAGCCCCCAAACATTAATGTCCTTTTAGATTCAGCCCCTAAGCCTTTTCTTCCCCTTGACGATCACATATACTCTTAGCCTTCGTCTGTTCTAAGCAGACAACTCCTAAATGTGAATCTTCAGCTTTGACCATCACTTACAAATGCCCAACTTTCTGCTAAATGTCTCCAAATGCATGACCCCTCAACTTTGAATCTCTAAAACTCACCCCTACCAACTCACCCCCAGCTCTATACCTTGTTCTGAGTGCCCTATTTCTTTGTGGAAAGCTTAGTTTCTGATATGTGAGTTTGGCACATTGGCCCGATTTCCTGGTTTGAGATCAGGGCAGGATGTGAGGAAAACTGGTGACGTCACCTATAAAGAGCAACCACTGGCACTGGGAGAGCATGGTATCACCTAATACAAGACTATGGACCAGGAGGCACGAGGTCAGCTGGTGGGGCACTGTCCTGTGCTGAATCCTCAGGGGACCTGAACAGACAAATGATGGAGCAATCAGTCACCTACCCTCACCCGCTTGGTGGCTTGAAAAGAAAAGGATTATTGGCTTATTCTTATGACCCCTCACTTACAGACTATTTACCATGGGCCAGAAACTGTGCTATGCACATTCTATCCACTAACTCAAATAATGCCACCATAACCCTATTATCATCATTTTATAAGGGAGGAAATTAAGAAATGAGGAGTTAAGTAACTAGCCCAAGATCATAAAACTGTTGTGTTCCAAAGCCAGGGTTAGTTCCTGATCCTGGAGCCCATGAAGCTATGCTATGGCTCATGAGAAAAAGGACATTAAAAATACAACACAAAACCTTCCTCTATAGACTTAAATGCTACACTGCAGCAAATATTCTGACTCTGCTTTAGACATTTTCCAGCTATAGAAATAACATGCACAGTTATAAACTCTCCCACAATTTACACTGACTGTAAAAATCGTAACTACCATACTAGTCGATATAGTTCTCTAATGGCTTCATGATGTCAATCCTGTACTTCCCCAATAAGATTATAGAGAGCTGTGGGAAAACAATTTACTTAAATTCCTAGTGTGTCCTAGGAATAACGACTATAAATAACAACTTATCATAGACCTAAGGTCAGTAATAATAAATGGCACATACTTGTAAAATGCTTCTAACATGCCAGCTGCTATGCTAAGCCCTTTACCCACACCTTTTAATTATCATGTTCATTTCATACTTAATTCACACTCATTTAATTCTCATGATAAATGTAGGATAAGTGCTATTGTTATCCTCATTTTATACATGAGGGCAATGAAGTACCTGGAGGATTAAAGACAGCTACAACTTTGACCTTCCTCCCAAGGGAAGGTGGGATCTAGGTCTCTCCTGCCTTGAATCTAACCCTAACCTATTAATCAATGGAACAGGCAAAAGGAAGGGTGTAAAGCTGTGCTCCTTTCTGGGCTGAGGCCCTAAGAGCTGACCGCTACCACTGTCTTTCTTCTGGAAAAGTGACTCTGGAGGCCCGAGTCGGCTGTAAAGCACCCAACTCGAGAGAATATGTGGAGTCCAAGAACTCGGCTGAGCTCAGCCTTCCAGGCCCCCCTACCCAGGTACCAGATATGGGAACACAGCACCCTCTAACTCCCCAGAGCAGCCCCCGCCTCCAGCTGAATATCACGTGGAACTGAAGAAATGCCCAGTGGAGCCCTGCTTGAATTCCTGGCCCACGAAACTGTGAGATAAAACTTTTTGAGTCACTAAGTTTTGGGGTAGTTTGTTGCAATGCAAGTGATAACCTGACCAGGTACAGAAAAGACAGACACAGCTAATAAGTAACAGTAAGAGACAGAGTTAGGATTTAAAGCCAGGGAACGGCTCCAAAGCCCACATGCTTAACCACTACTCTGAGTTACACATGACAAGACACAGGCGTTCCTTGGACCAAATCAGCTGTCCCTTCAGTCTACCACCCAAGCCTCACCGCCCAGGTACAGCATCTGTGGGGATGAAAGCGTGCTTGTGTGACACAAAGAGCATAGACGTATCTCCATCTCTGCAGCTTCTCACACTGTGTGACAAGGAACAAAAATCTGTGGTAAAGACACTGCCTACTTCTGTCTTATTGATCAGTGTATCCCTGGATCTTGTATCCCTATGAGAGCGCCCTGGACACAGCAGGTGCTCAATATATCGCTTCTGGATGGGTGGAGACTCTGGGCCTCTTTTGTGATATGTAAAAATGGAGGGGTCCCCCACTGGGTTAGATCATTTTCTAAAGTATCTTCCTGTTTCATTTTTTAAAAGCATTTTTTTGTTTATTTTTAGAGAGAAAGAGACAGCAAGCATGCGAGTGGGGCATGGAGGAACAGAGTGAGAGGGAGGGAATCTTAAGCAGGCTCTACACTCAGTGCGGAGCCTTACATGGGGCTTGATCTCCCCACCCTGGGATCATGACCTGAGTAGAAATCAATCGTGAGACACTCAGCCAATGGAGCCAGCCAGGAGCTCCAGTATCTTCCTATTTTAAATGCTATAAATCTATACCAAAAATGTGATGGTGGAAAGAGGGACTGAATGGCATCAGAAGGAATGAAAATATGGGAAAAGAGAAAAACACAAGAAAAAGCTTAAATGGGGGCGCCTGAGTGGCTCAGTGGGTTAAGCCTCTGCCTTCAGCTCGAGTCATGATCTCAGGGTCCTGGGGTGGAGCCCCGCATTGGGCTCTCTGCTGAGCGGGGAGTCTGCTTCCCTCTCTCTCTCTGCCTGCCTCTCTGCCTGCTTGTGATCTCTCTCTCTCTCTGTGTCAAATAAATAAATAAAATTTAAAAAAAAAAAAAAAAGAAAGAAAGAAAAAGCTTAAATGTGAATGGAGAGGTGCTTCTAAATAGAAAAAGAGCCAGAACGTAATTTTATCCTGTAGAGAGGCTCCTAGAGCAAAGAGCTTTCTGTTCTGTTTACCAACTGGTCAAAACAACAAGAATTTGTAGAAATTTGTTCCCTGGGCCATTAATGGATCATTTCTCAAGGGTCCACAGTTCACACACCCCAGCACCCAGCCTGCCTTAAAGTGGGCCTACCTTTGTCTTTGGCCATCCATGATGGTTTTCAAACGGCTTATTTCTAATCCACCTCTCACCCCGACTCCAAACCCCATGACAAGCAAGCAAGTCTGGTTCTTGTCCTAGCTCTACGCTGACCCTACGATGCTATGTAGGCCAACGAGGCTAACTGCTGATGTGTGCCTGACATATGCGAGACATTGCTGTGAGGTGGAAATGCTGATAAACTGAGGCCTGCTCCCTGTCCTCCACAGACTGTCTCGGTTTTCACATCATTCACCTAACTTTATAGAGCGTCACTCCATGCCAGACACTGAGGGTATGAGAGTGAAACACTCACACATGGTCACCTATACCTTCAGGAAGCGTCGGTCCACCAGAGTGAAAGAGCAATTCAACTCCCTCCATCCTAACCTCAGTCTGCACTTTCTGATTATGTTCTTCTTCCCGATTTATCTCGGGCAAAAGACCCTGTGGGCAATGCATTCCAACTGATCGAAACTACCCCGTCAAGCCATAAGCACTGCCCTGAACCAGGAAGACCCCATGTGACTGACCCCAAGACAACAATGGGCTTCCTTCACGGCCCACCTGCACTTATCTACCAACATTTGTCCCAGATTTTCCTTAACATAAACCTGAAAGCACTTCCATGACTTTGGAGACGGTCTTTGCCTTCCCCATGTTGGCCTCCTTGAAATAAATCCTTTTCCGGTTTCACCACCACCCATTTGTCTGCCTTTGGATTTTGTCAGCAGTCTCTTTGGGACTCCCCGAGCCAGGTGCTCTTGTACCCAGATGCCCCAGACACAGGAAAAACAATAGCACTATCCTGGAGATACTGAATAAGGGAAGTAGAAATTAATTTGAAGGAGGAGGGTCAGGGAAAAAAAATCTCAAGGAAGAGATATGTGTGCTGAAAGCTGAAAAAATGGGTTACAGAGAAAGAATGATGAGAGCCCCTCACCCCAGGGGGAAGAAATGAAAAAAAAAAAAAATGCAGGAGAGAGCAAGAATGAGGCATACAAAATACTCAAGCACCTGCTTTTTAAACAGGGAGGCCATGCTGTCACTTCTGTTGGAAAATGTTTTCTTTCTTGTCCATTCTGGTGAATGCCTTCTCTGATGGGCTGAATCCTTTCCCTCCAAGATCCCTATGTTGAAACCCTAACCCTCAGTACCTCAGAGTATTTCAGGGCTGGAGATTCGGTATTCAGAGAGATAATTAAGTTAAAATGAGGCCGTTAGGGTGGACCCTAATTCCACCTGACTGATGTCCCTGTAAGAGATCTGGACACAGAGACAGCAGGGATGCACCTGCACAGAAGAAAGGCCATGTGAAAACGCGGCACAAACGTGGGTGTCTGGGATCCGAGCAGTGCAGCCTCAGGAGAAACCAGTCCGCTGCTACCTTCATCTTGGACTTCCAGCCTCCAGAGCGGCGAAAGGATGCGCTCCCTGCTCCAAGAACCCGCTCCCCTCTGGGGTGAAACCTCCGCACCGCCCCCCGCCGCCCCCGGTTCCCGAAGTTCCCAAGCCTCCGTCAGGCAGCTCAGGGACCATCCCCGAGTGCCAGCCTCGTGTCGGGGCCGCAGGAGCAGCTAAACCACCACGCGGCAGGCGCTGTGCCCAGGGCCCCACGTTCATCGCCTTCGGAACCGGACCCGGACGGCGTCCTGCGCCCGCTGCACTAGCGCTCGGCTCGCACGGAAACGAGGCTACGAGGGGCCAGGGACTCCCCGGTGCTCAGCACCGCCCCGACTACAGGGTGACGGGAGCAAATAGGGAGCGCACCCGGGGGCCGCAGCCAAGTCCCGCGCGACCCTCGCGCGACCAGAGGGCCGCAGCCAAGTCCCGCGCGAACCGGGGGCGGCGGCGGCTCCGGCCCAGTCCCACTGCACCGCGCCAGGCCCCGCGCCCTCGGGAGGCAGGCCTTTGGCCCCGCGGTCACCTACCCTGGGAGGCCGCTCCCAGCCCCGCCGCCGCCTCCTTACCTGCCGCCGCCGACGCCCTTACCGCCACTCGCCGGGCCCCGGCAGCCGCGGAACCAGCCCGACTACGCCCCCTCGGCAGGCCGGATCCGCCTCCGGCTTCCGGGGCCGTCACTTCCGCCGGGAGGTGGCCGCGGCGCGCAGGCGCGGGGGGCGGCCCCGAAGCGGGTTCTGCGCTGGGGCTTTCTGGAGGGAGGTGGCTGCGGCGCTGCACCGGCGGCGGCGTTTCCACGTGCTCTTTACGGCCGGTTGAAACCGTTGGCGGGCGCTGGCTGAGAGGTGAGGGGCGGCGGCCCAGAGGTCTGACCCGGGACGCTGGGGCTCCGGGGCGGGCGGTGTGGCCGCTGCCTGCGTTTCCCCCATTAGAGCCCCTCCTCGGACTTCCCCACGGAAGGAGGAGGCAGCGCATTCAGATCCCGCTCGTGCTCTGGGGCAATGGAGGGACCCCTGGACTTAGAATGACCGATTCGTCCGGGTTTTCAGGCGGAAAGGCCCTCGTGTCGGGAACCCCTTCTGTCCAGGGTGACCGGGGGTCGGGGGCAAGGCTCTCGTCTCCCCTGAGGCCTGGGGAGCTCTGTCCCTAAGGAGGAGGCTTTAGGGCTCAGTGCTGGAGACCACCGACTTAGGGCCGCTGTATATAACTGCCTGGAAGTCCAGGTTTGCCGCTGACTGGCTGTGTGACTTTCTGCAAGTTACTCGTTTTTGTGCCTCTGTGCCTTGGTCTCTCAAAAGGAAATCCTATAGAACCTAACTCAGAGTAGTGCTGCAAGGAGTACATGAGCAGAAATGTATTAATCACCTAGGACAGGGCTTGGCACCTGGACCGGTGAAGGTCTGGATTTTCTGCAGCACCTGCCTCTGGGGAGACAGGCGGGGTGTACTTGCAAGGCTGACTTCCCTGCAGAGAGCTCGCTTGGGACCCACACAGCAACCCCCAGGCCCTCAGTGCCCAGCATAGTGTCTGACACGTGGCAGACTCCACAGCTGCTAACACCCACGAAGGAATGCTGGTGATGCAGTGCTATGGGGAGGTGGAGAGACAAGGCTCAACTTTGGCCCGCCTCCCTGTGCTTATGTGTTGAGTGGAGTTAGAGGTGCCAGCCTCACAGGGTGAGCACACGTGGAGAACATCCTCACCCCCCACAGGGGCTTGGGCAAGATGGTGGACAGTGTGTACTCTTCTGTCCTTCCCTTGTCCCATACTCTTGGTTTCTTGGAATTCTACCCCTGGAAGGGACTCCTGATCCCTTGTTTCATAGATGGGAGAATTTCAGAGGGGACAGTGGCTTGTTGGAGGTCACAGGGCTCACTGGGGATTGTGCTGACATTGCCAGCCTGGCCTCCGAGGTGGGCTGTTTTGGCAGTGGTCATGGGGTCTGGGTCTCTGCATACATGTCTGTGAGAGAATGTTTTAAGAGTAGTGACTGTAGTTTTTTGTAAAAATAAACAATATAAAAATGTAGAGGCAGGAAGGTTTAAAGAGAACTCGAAATCCCCATTCTAGAACTAAACTTGAATTCTTTGTATCGGGGAACAGGGTGGCAGAGTAGGTCCCCATGGGACGGGACCCAGAGGAGATGAGTGATTTTATGAAGCTAGTCATGTTTAAAGAGACATGGGTTTAGCAGGGAATCAGATGCAATAGCATTGATAGGGAAATTAATAGGTCATGAGAAATGCTACCATTGGATAAGGATGAATCTTTCCTATCTCTTATTTTCCACGCAGTGCTCTAAGATAGGTATTAGACCCATTTTATAGGTGAACAGAATCTGGAAAGTTAAGGTAGCTTGAGGTCATTTTTCATTGGCAGATGCAGGCTCCCTCTCAGATCTCTGGCCCTAAGTCACCAGAACATTGAACAGAACTGGGCCACCACCCTGATAAGAGGAGTCTGAGGTGCCCCACGTCCCTCACAAGTTCCCAGCCCCTGTTGTTGCCATCTGTTGCCCTCAATTCAGCCTCATTTTCCATCACCTGATATCTTCAGCTGTGACATGGGTGGTATCCTTGCTCAGTGTGTGGGGACCTTCAGAATCCTTACAGTGTAAAATGGAAGGTCACTGTAGAGCCTTGTTGTTGTTGTTCTTATTCTTGTTTTTCTTTTGGGATGAGGGTCTCAGGGTCCCACATGCTGAATAATGGCCAAGCAAATGGCCACAAACATGGCAAGTCAAGATGACAAGGCAGGGCAGAAGCTTGGGCTTGTCACAGGCCAACTGTGCCATTCCCTGTGTCTCCAGCCTAATGACTTAACCTCTCTGAGCCTCCGTTTTCTCTTACAGATGCCGGGGTGGTGGCATGATCACACCTGTTCTGGAGGTGTTGGGTGCAGTTGTGATTGTTAGTGTGAAATGGCTTTATGGAGAGCTGATGATTGTATTCTGTAATTCATCTTTTTCTTGGGTTATGGCCTCTGCTGAGAGCTCAGTAAGTTGACCAAACAGATGACTAGAGACCCGGAAGCTCACACAGTGTGACTGGTCTCCTTTGGGGAAGGCTCCCAGGTGTATCTGGATCCCAGTGCACCCTGGGCATTGACCAAAGGTCTGCGAAAATGAATTACAGTGACTTACGGGGGGTGAGAACCCGAGTATGCTCTTGACCAGTCCACAAACACTTGCTTTCTCTTTTCATGTGTCCACATCTCTAGAAGGAAGAGCACACAGAATGTCTGTGGCTGTATTGGGACCTGGCCTTGTGCACAGAGAGTTGGGGAGCCAGGGAACGAAAATGGGGATCCTTATTTAGGCTCAACCCCATAAAAAATGCCATTGTGTCTTTACACTTGGGACTACAGGTTGAAATACATAATATCTAAGCCCTGTGGAGAGAGTGTCCTAGAAGTCTTAATGCAGCTTGTTTCCAGCTTTCCAAATGTCTGAAGTGTAAATGTCACAAATTTACCAAAAATATCCACTTGAAAGTTTATTAGAAGTTCTTTCACGTTTACTTACTTTTGTGAAATCTGAGTAAGCTTTTTTTGTTCTAGGCAGTGCTTGCTACCTTCCATTAGAGGGACTGACTTTTCAGAAGGCGCCTTTTTGTAAGCGTGTAGCATTTATGCTTCTGCCTTTGTTAAGCCTGCTCTAAGACTTGGGCCACTTGGCCCACTGTGTGGTGCGCCCCCCCCCCCCCGCACAGGTGTTTGGTGTTTGCTGCATACAGGAAAGGTGTTCAGATCTGAGGCTTGATCAAGGTGACTCTCGGCTAATGCTGAGGTGTCCTCAGAGCTCTAAAAGGGAGGGGTAAGCTCCTTACAAACCTTATCTCATTAACAAGTGGGTGGCCACACCGTCCCCGTTTGAGAGCAAGTGTAAAAATGCACGGGTGGCTCTGGAGATCTGAGGCACTGAGAGACTGAGCTGTGACTTTCCCTGCAAGCTACCCATTCTGCTTGGCAGCCGGCCCCCCCCCCCCAAATTCTAGATGTGAACATTTGCCACAAAAGACCAAATGAAAAGGGTGGAAGGGGTAGTTTTCCAATGGGACACATGACCAAATTCTAATCCTCTTCTGAACTGATGTTTACTCGGTGTGTGGCTAATCCCTAGAGAGATAATGTGTTTTGCACAGATATTCCGAGCATCTTTTTTGTCAACATCACTGGCTTCTTTCAGTTGATACATTTTGTTTCCAGCTAACCTCCCTGGGCCTTTAATTCCTGACCTTCAGTGACAGGCTGTGTCTTTCAGTTGGATCTCAAAGCTTGCTGAAACCTTTTCCCCTCCCCTCATCCCCTCGATTGAGAAACAGAATGGACCTCTGCAGTGAAAGTCAGAAAGCTCTAGGCCATAGCTTAAGTTTGAGGGGGTATTTTTCATTGTTGGATTTCATAATGAAAGTATTTTTAAAATTTTCATCAGATAATTTGGCTGGACGTAGCTGCTTATACCGTGTGGTCACAAAGGCCATCCATTTCTTGGTGACTAACGATTTGCACTGGTCCTTACACAAAAGTGCCTCCACAGACTATTGAATAACATGTTGGTTCTTGTTCTGGCCTTTGTTTTCCCCTTGTGAGGCCAAGCAGCCGATGATCTCATTGCCTGCCATTGAGCATCCATCTGCTATCTACAGAATGCCAGGGTCGGGGGGAGCAGGGTCCCAGTCCACTTGATGGCAGCTCCCTAGGACTTGTGACTGGTTGGCACGTCTTTACGATAACCAGATGAGAAGATGGTCATGGTTGCCTCACATCCAAGAACAATCAGGTTTGCTTCCATCTGGATTGGGTGCGAGGCTGTGGCTGACCACAGTCCCTCCCTTGCCAGGCCACACTGTTGGCAAGCTGCGCAGGGGAACCCAGAGCCGGGGACCTGCCTTTGCGTGTAGTGTATTAGGCAAGCTGATGTCCGACGGGCAAGAGGCTTCCACGGGCATCGGCTGGGTCTTCGTAAACCCTGGGGTTGCAGCCAGGATGTACATTTCCATTCAAGGCTGAATGGAAGGGAACAGCCCTGAAACTTCCTTATATGTGACCTGACAGTGACCGAGAACATGGGAGTGGAAGAGAGGGTGATTTCATGCATGGAAATTCTCTTGTGAACCCCATTGCTCATCTGTGAAGGATTTTTGTGTGAATCAGAGTGCACCAGTTTACTTGACCCTTACCCTTGCCTTTATAAAGAGGAAGAATATGCTGGGTTAAACAGTTGTCAGTATTTTTGCTGTGAAATTTATAATGCAAAATTACAATATTCTTTGAGGATGTAGTGATTAAAAAACTATGTAGCCATGGAAAGTTACTGTGACTCCTGTAACACTTTTGGATGAATTTGTTTTGTTGAGCACGGTCGTGTCTGCGTGAAATCTGTAAATGGTAGTTATGTATTTGCCACAGACATACTAAATCTTGGGGCAGTGCTTGGGACCCCTGGGTCTGTAATTCAGTGCCCAGCAGCTGGGACGACACCTTGATACATGGTTCCACTTCTTTACTGATCCAGTAAGAAGCCACATGAAGGAGGCCTCTCCCTCACCTACTCCCTGTGCACTAAATCTGAGGGCATATCCTCAGAGCTAACACCTGTGGGTATGTAGTCACGCCTATATGAATGTTTTCTGTGTTTTAAGAAATGTTTACACCTCTTCATTTTCTAATCCCTCCTGAATTCCCCTCTCACTATGTTCTGAAATAATTTGGCAATTCACATCTAAAGGCATGGGGGGGGGGGGCAAGCAAGCTTTCCATTAGAAAATGTAAGACATTTTGCTTAATGTCCCTAAAACTTCTTCCCTGGAGCCAGCCTACCAAAATTAAATCCTGGGTCTGCTACTTTGTGACCTTGGAGAAGTAACTTAATCTCTCTGTTTCCATTCGCCATGTAAATTGTACACAGTTAACAGTCCTTCCCTCCAAGGTTGCTGTGAGGATTAAATAGGTTAATATGTATAAAACTCTTAGAACAGGCCCTCACATGGTGAGCATGCTTAACAAATGTCAACCACCCTCACTGTTAGTTATAACTTTACTTACATGCTGGTAGAGTTTTATGTAGTTCGCTAATCAACTTGGATTCTGTTCTTTGTAGCTATTTTCATGTGAAATTATGGTTGAAAAGTGAGCTGTATGATTCTTTATTGGGAACAGAAGTTTCATATTACAGTGATATTTATTTTTTCCTTTCTTTTAATTTTCTTTTAGGACGAGACTTCAAACCTAGCTTGTATAGAGAATACATAACCATTTAGCTAAAAATGGTATTTTTTACGTGCAATGCATGTGGTGAATCAGTGAAGAAAGTACAAGTAGAAAAGCATGTGGCTATTTGCAGAAATTGTGAATGCCTATCTTGCATTGACTGCGGTAAAGATTTCTGGTAAGTTCTACACAATTCTTGAAGATCATATTAAAGGTCCAGACCAGTTTTAGAAGCCCTGACCCCATGAAGCCTTAAGAAAAAAAAAAAAAAAAAAAATAGAGGTAAGTTTGAGGAAAGAAATTAAGTGAAAAAAAGTGTTTTATGGCTTGTTTTCTAAGGACAGTCCAAAGAGAAGACAAGGGGGAGGGGGGAAGATGAGGATGTTTGGAGGATTTGGTCCATCGGTGGCACTCAGCGACACCTCCTTGCCACCGTTAGGAGACCCTGAGAGGTGAAAAGTAAGGCTTCAGGAGCACAGTGCGCTGGTCACACTGAGGAGTGGGACTTATAAACCAGAAAAAGAGTTGACTCATTCACAGTGGGGGCTGGGGGAAGACTGGGCTCCCCCAGAAGTTCACGGGTGATGGTAGAGGTGAGCTCCTGGCCCCCTAGTGTGTCAGGTACTTCCACTGTGAGGGGTCTTGGGAAAGGTGAGGACTGGGGGTGGGCACAGGACAGACCTCTGACTTGCTTACCTACTCTTTCCTGAGGTGGGTCATTATTTGCAGATGGCTCACCTCAGTCTTCTGCTGAGTCCCCTTGAGCTTCACACAGTTTAAGTGCAAAGGCGGCTTTTGGTGCGTCGGCCTCAGTGTCCTCTGTGGCGTTTGGAAGCCATCTGCTAAAAATCCATTTTACTTTCATTTTAGAGCAGTGATTTTTTTAAAAGTAGTTTTTGGAAACTGCTAAAGACTTTGTTCATAACTAATGCTGGGAGGAAGCCTGATCTATAAAGCAGGTGAAAATTGGGTTGTTTCTCATTGGGGGACCTTGCCCCCAACCTGGTCCCAGACATTTCCCCAAGGATCCTGCAGAGCTTCAAAATGATTGTAGGAGACAGAATCAAGTCTCCTTGTTTGCCAAGACTCGCAGATCTAGAACTTTTTAGTGATAAGATTCCACTATTTTACTCCAACTTTTAACTTACTCTATAATGAATTAGTGCTGACCTACTATATACATACTATGACCAAAAAAAAAAAAAAAAAAGTACTCCCTGTCAGTGGGAGACATCTGTATAAAAATGGGTAGGAAGTTTGGGGGTGGGCTTTATACTGAACAATCTGGAGGAAGGAGGTGATAAGCATAGGAGAACTGTGGAGTGCAGGAGGTCTGAGCAGCTGCGAGCATCAGAGCCTCCAGTTGGAGAATCCATCTGAAGGCAGAACTTTCTATCACTTTGAAGGGGCGATGACTACAAAAACCATGTGAAGTGCATCAGTGAAGAACAGAAGTATGGTGGCAAAGGTTATGAAGGTAAAACCCACAAAGGCGATATTAAACAGCAGGCGTGGATTCAGGTAAGGTCTTTCTAATTCATCAGGTAGCTTCTTCTGACATCTTCCGTTTTCTCTGGAAGCCTAAGAACAAGTGCATCATATATACAGGCAAGATGCAGAAACATTGTCTTGGGACAGGTTGAGGTTGAATAACTAAATCATGACAAGGAGTTCTTATTTTTCTGTTAATACAGTTGCAGTGTAATTTGTCTTTAGTCCCATGTTTTGCAGACTTCTTGCAAAAAAGGGTTTTAAAATTCTCACTATTTTTCCCTCGGCTATGAGACTGAATGGATGCTTTCTAATCTTTATCTGCTTCTGGTGATAATTCAGCTCTTATCACTCAAACCATGTAGTAATCTGCCATATCTATCAGTCACCAGAATCGAGCAAAATAAAGATATTTTCATAAATACAAGGAATTTTCCATTTAAATAAAATGGAAACATGCACAGTAAAAATGGCAAATGCAGCAAAATCCCTAATTCACCGAGAGGTACAGCTTCCAGAATGGTACCCCCCGTTTACAGAATGGATAGCAGGAAGGATTCAGAATAGAAGGTAGGAGAAAGAAAAGATAAATGCCGTCTTTATGGAAATTCTCTGTTCTCCTAGAAACCAAATAAATAGTAGTTAACTCCCTTTGGTGTTAGAGTTTAAATGTGAGTTTTCAGACTTCTGGGAGGGAAAATCCATTCACAAAGGACTAACTCGGTGCCCACTGCAGAAGCCAGTGAAACTCCTTTTTTTAACAAAGATATTTAGGCCGGAGACCATCAGGCTCACTTTTGGGCTCATACTGAATCTTGATTCCCCCTCAAGAAACAAAAAAGACATTCTAGGCCCCGAGCTTGCGGTACCTGGGTGGAGGAGTTCCTTTGTGTCTTGAAGGAAATCTTCTGAAGGCAGGGTCTGCAGCCTGCAGCCCGCTGGTTTACATGTTGTCTGTTGTTACCTAGAGCTACCAGGGCAGCGCTGAGTAGTTGGGACAGAAACCAGGTGGTCCTCAAAGCCTAACATCTTGACTACCTGGCCCTTCACAGAAAAGGTTTGCTGGGCCTACTGTAAACTGTCAGACTTCAGTAGCACTGTCACTGGATTCTAGATCAAGAGCTGTCTGCCAGCTTCCGTCCTGGTCCACCTGCCCACCAGTCATCGGATTCCTCCCTGAGCCCCTAGCTGGCTGTGTGAACAGATGGATGCGTGTACTGGGAGAATGAATGAGCTGGCTGTGACCTCTCTGACAGCTGGACTCAGGGCGGGGTGGGGGGTTGTACTTTTTTAAAAATCCTTAAACCCCTTCAGTTTTAAAGACAGAATTTTGGAATCCTGTCAGTATTAACGTTCTTGGAGCATCCTTCTAGAGTTCTCTGTGCTCACACACAGAGTGGATAGATGGCTCAGGGAGAGAGCGCCTGCTTGCTGGGGTCACAGTGTTTTCCTCCGAGCTTTGTCCCCAGTGCCCTGTTCTCTTGTGACACTACGTGGCCAGTGCCCAGCCAGCTTGACTTCTTCCTATGCCGCCTTGTGTCATTGTCTTGATTGGTTTTTCTGCCTGAGGGCCTAGAAAATCTTTGTCTCAGCCTCCTCTGAGTCTCCTGTACCCATTTTTTCTGGTGTGTTTATATGTAGCTTTCTTTCCTAATGCAAGGACATTATCCTGCATTATGCTATGTTGATTTGTCCTGTTGGCTCATATGAGTGACCATCTTTCTTGTGTGCTATCATTGCTCTCATTTGAATAGCTATCTTTTTCCTCTGCCTTCACTCAGATTGCCATAAGCATTTTTCACTTATTTAATTTTCATCCCTGTTCTTTTCTTGCCATTTCAGATTTATTAGATCTAGACAATCGCTTGTTGTCTTGGTCCTCAGGTAATTTCCTAGTCTGTAATAGCCATTTTTGTCTTAGTCTTTGGATCACTTTTGGCTTTTTTTTTTTCCAAGTTTCTTTAGAAAATTATAAGTTACATAAGACCTAGCATTGACCACTTTAACCATTTTTAAGTACACAATTAAGTACATTTCACACTGCTATGCAACCAGCACCACCGTCCATCTCTAGAATGTTTTCATCTTCCCAAACTGAAACTCTGGTCCTGTCAAACACTAACTCTTCATGTTCCCTCCTCCCCCAGCCCCTGACACCTACCATTCTGCTTTCTCTCTCTCTGAATCTGACTACTCTAGGGACTTCGTACATTATTAGCCCTTTGGCTCTTGTTGACGTGGCCATTCTTATGCCAGTGCCATGCATTTGTGATTACTCTAGCTTTATGATGGGCTTGGAAATCAGAAAGCATGAGACCTCCAGCTTTTTCTTTTTCAAGACTATTGTAGCTATTTGGTGTCCCTTCAGATTCCATGTGCATTTTAGGGTGGAGTTTTCTATTTTCGCAAAAAAAAAAAAAACCCACAAATGTCAATTGGATTTTCATAGGCTTGCATCTGAACCTATACCTCACTTTGGTTGGTAATGCCATCTTAATATTAAGTCTTTCAACCCGCAACACAATGTCTTTCCATTTATTTGTGACTTTTTTCTTTTTCAAATCATTTTTTTAAGTTTTATTTTTTAAGAAATCTGTACATCCAGCATGGGGCTTGAACTCACAACCCTGAGATCAAGAGTAACATGCTCCTCCTACTGAGCCAGCCAGGAACCCCTGTTTGTGTCTTATTTAGATTCTTTCAATGATGTTCATAGTTTTCAGCATATAAGTCTTTCCCCTCCTTAATGATTAAGTTTATTTCATTCTTTTTGTTGCTGTTGTAAATGGACTTAATTTCTTGATTTCATTCTCAGAGTGTCTGTTAGTATCTAGAAATCTAGAACTTAATTTTCAAGTGTGGATTTTGCATCCTGTGACTGCTGAATTTATTGGTTCTAATGGGATTTTTTTTTTTTTTTATAGAATCTTTAGGGCATTCTGCACGTAAGACAAATCATTTATGAAGAATTGATTTTACTTCTTTCTAATTTGGATGCTTTTATTTCTTTTTCTTGCCTAATTGCTCCGGTTAGGACTTTTAGTACTGTGGTGAATTTATAAGCATAGACATGAAAATAAAATCTAGCCTTGGGATGAGAAACCTCTAGCCATGGGAAAGGATACTTAATTTGGCTTTCATGAAACTCCTGTGCCAGTTGTTTATTACTTTTGCTTTATCTTCCTTTTTTGTAGAAAATTAATGAATTAATAAAAAGACCCAATGTCAGCCCCAAAGTGAGAGAACTTTTAGAGCAAATTAGTGGTTTTGACAACGTTCCCAGGAAAAAGGCAAAATTTCAGGTATGGATTTGCTGTGTCTTCCCTGAGTGGAGGGGATGTGTGGCCCACTGGTAACTGAGCATGCATGTACCTGTCAAAATGGAACAAGTGGTTCTTTTTTTTTTTTCTTCTTCTTCTTTTTGTTCCTTATAGAATTGGATGAAGAACAGTTTAAAAGTTCATAATGAATCTATTCTGGAACAGGTGTGGAATATCTTTTCTGAAGCTTCCAGCAATGTAAGTCAGATCTAATTTTAGATTTCCAGTGTGGCAAAAGTGATTAGTAATAATGAAATGGGAATGTCTTATTTTTGGAGGTCAAGACAGCCTTCTTTTTCAGAGAGCCTCTTTGTGCCTTCATTTATGGGAAAGAATATACTGAATGCACTGCAGAGAAGATTTCCTTATTGTGCAGAGAAAGGTATTTAATCTCGATGTTTGATAATGGTAGCAGCTAACATTTCCTTAGAAATCAGGCATTGGGATGCACTGGAAAGAGCAGGAGCTTTGGGTGTCTGACAGACCTGGTTTGAATCCCTGCCGTGCTGTTGGCCAAATGTTTGATTTTGGGCACTTTATTTAACCTCTCTGAGCCTCAGTTTCCTTGTTTTAAAGAAAAGTGGATAGTCTTGTTCATGTCTTTATTCAGTACTTGGTGAGCGCCTAATCTGTGGCAGGCCCTGAACAAAAATGTGTAATATGTCAGGTGGCGACGGTGCCATGAAGAGAATAAACAGTGAGGACATGGGCGTGACCAGGGGTTCTTGTAGGGGAGGGGTTCCCAGAAGGCCCCGTACATGGATTAAAGCAGCTGAGGCTATGGAAGCACCCCTTTTTGCAGGTGCTGGTGTGGCGTGGGCATCTGCTGAGCTTCTGTCTCCTTCCCCTGCAGAGTGGGCACCTGCCTGCAGTAACTCAGTTAGCCTCCTAGCACGTTCGATCTGAGAGACCCCTAGATGTGGACTCTGTGCAGAGAGTCTTGGTTTGATATCCTGTGGCCATCTTACTGGTGACATTGTTCATTTAAAATTTTTTCCCCACTAATTCACCTGCACTTTGTTCCGACTTGGAGCTTATATCCCATTTGGAGACTTACATCATTAGTAGTTTGAAAAACAGCAGTGAGCTTTACTGACCGTGTTTTATTCTGTTCACGTTGCCAGGAGTAGACGGACTTATGTAGAGTAGTTTGGGCAGGACCTCGGGACAACGATGAAACTGTCCTGGCATTTGACTCTTTCAGAACATACAAATTGGGCCTTTGGAGTCTTAGAACCAGTCACACGTGTGCCATCTTGCACGGGGCTGTGCTAGTCTCTGCATTATCCCAGTTGTGGTACGTGTGCTGCCGAAGTGGGCGCTGTCACCAGTCATTTAATTAGCATTTCTGAGGCACCGTCTTTGTAAAGGTTATTTCCATGATTTTTAAGTAAGAATCAAAGATTTGGAATCACTTAGGTCGCTGCAGAGTTTAGGAAAAATGTCTTTTCTGATTGCCCTTTTGAAACTGAACATATTAAGAAGTAAATTAATAATCAGTACGCAGCTCATGGAAACTGAGCTCTGTAAGACATGGCTTGTTGCTGCTTTGCCTCTGGTGTTGATCCAGCCAGCCAGAGGCCCTATGTCCTCGTCTGCTGGGATGCTTCCTCTGCCCTAGCAGAGCAGGCCTGGTCCCCGTGCAGGCAGCTGTAATCAGGACAATGTCCTGCCCTCAGAGAGCTTTGTTCCAATGTGGAACAGATTACTATGTACGGGGGTCTAGGCCAGAACACCACGACAGGGCGTGGGAGGTACAAGGAAGAAATGGAAGGCAGGAGGAGGGGTGCAGAGTGGGAGGGGCTCTGTTTGGAAAAAGGGTCAACGAAGGTGTCACTGAAGAGACTGCATTTAGAGAGAGTCTGGAATGAAGTAGAAAGAAGATGGGGAATGACTTTGTTCACTCATTACTAAGTGGCTGCAAGATGGGGTGACTGTCTCCCCCTCTGGGTGCAGAGGGGAGGCAACAGCTGGAGACATGGTCTGCACTGGGTAGAAGGCAGGCTCAGGTTTGTGGCTTTCAGCGGTCATACAGTGCCTGACTAAGATAGAAAATGAAACCGTAGGCCAGGAGTGAAGCGACTTTGTCCCTTCTTCCTCCTGAGTCTGCTTCTGAGCTCATTTCCTGCCCGTCTGGCTGATTTCCCTGAGCTGCTGGGGAAATGGCAGCTGGTCAGTTTACCATTCCTCTCCCAAGGTCTGTGCTCTCAGCCAGGGCTGAGCACTGAATGAGGCGTGAGGCAAAGCCAGTCCTTTTTTCGGCTCATTTTGGGGGGTAGGAGCTCCCTCCTTGAGACCCAGGCTCCCAAAGGAGGAAGACTGGAGGTGACTTGGCCTGTCACCTGGCTGGTACCTAATGAAGATGGCGCCCCTTGTTGGGTGAGGAGTCCAGGGTTCCCAGAGCAGTTCAGGACATTTCTGGGGCCATCTCCTGTGAAGGGGCTATCATGGAGACCAGCAGATGTTCAGGGGTGGGGCAGTGGACAGTGGGACCCATTCTGCTGGAGTCTGTTCTCAGTCGGATCTGCGTGCTGGCTTGAATGAGGCAGTGCAGCAGCCGGACATTTATCTTCCTCCGGGGCATGTAGCTCTTTTGCTTCCTCTGCTTCCCTGCTCCCCGGGCTTCACCCTCCAGCCACGTGTCCCGGAGGCCCGTCCTCCAATCTGAATAACAAGTACATGAGACCTGTCTAGTACTGCAGAGCTCACAGAGCCTGTCCTGTACGCTCAGTGGCTCCTTTGAGCATCCTCAGTCTGCTCCTCCTTACTGAGTGCCATGAGCTGTAAGCCCAGGACATCACTTCCCATTTTATTCATACATCAGCTGTACAAGGTACATCTTACACCCTTTCATTCTGTCAGTGAGGAAATCGGTTCAGAGAAGATAAATAACTTGCCCTGAGTCACCCGGCTAGTAATTAATAAGCTGGTGCTTGAATCCAGGTCTGCAGATCCCGTGGTTTCTGCTGTACCCAAGTGCTCACCTTCTATCAGAAAGAAAGGTGAAGAGTGCACTAAAATTAAAGGTTTAGCTTATGTGACATAAGGATTCATCAGTTTTCCAGTGGAACGAAATGTTTGTTAAATTCAGGGTGGAGTGTGGGCTGGGGGAAGTTTTTTCCCCCCCATTGGATAATATTTACTGCTACATTTTAGCTCTTGGTTGGAGGGCGTCAGAGTTATAAAATGGTAAGTAGTAGACATTTTTCTTGGAACAGTTTGCTTAGTAGCCATGTGCAGTGATGTGAACGGTCTGGGATGAGTATTTATGCGTCTCTTGGTTTTGCCTCGTAATAAGGAAGCAGTCGGTAAGGGTCAAGACCGGCAGCCCCTCACCCAGGCGGTCAGCCCACCCCGCGCAGAGCTCTCTGCTAAGGTGCCAGCCTCTGAAACAAATGACCGCACTGAAAAGCAAGCAGAGGTGAAGAAGAATAAGAGAGAAAGGAAGGAAGAAAGGCAGAAGAATAGGAAAAAGGAGAAGAAAGAACTAAAATTAGAAAACCACCAAGAGAACTCGAAGAATCAAAAGCCTAAGAAGCACAAAACAGCCCAGGCGGCTGGAGGGGAAGCCCTGAGGTCTGCAGGGAAGAAAAGCCAGAGAAAGGCGGGCGAGGCAGAGGGGGCTGCTGACAGGGCAGAGGATGGAGCTGGGGCCTGTGCAGGAGACGCCGAGGAGGAGCCCACAAAAGCTCGGCCTGGGAAGAGAAAGCAGAAGCACTTGGAAGGTGTGTGGCAAGTGTACGCTCTGGGCTTTGTGAAGCAGATTGTAAAGCAGTGAATTGGGGCTGGGTCAACTCTGTTAGACCTCACATTTGAACCAAGTAAGGCCAAGGGCTTAAGCTTTGGGCTCTGGCCAGGCAAGTGATTTGCCATGTGCTCCTATGATGCGGAGAAGGAGAAGCCCACAGGTGCTGGGTTGCTTGGGCAGTGGGCAAGATGACGGATGTAAGCAGCCTGGCCTTTTGTTAAATGGTAGCAGCTATTATAAATGCAAACCTTTTTTTTTCAATCCTGCTACTTAGATGACACAGATTATAAGAAGAAAAAGAGAAAGTTCTCAGGACCTCCTGAGGGCGGAGAACCAGAAAACCATGAGGCTCCTACAAAAGGTATGACTGCCATCATTTGGAGAGGTCTGCCTTCCAGGGTGGGGAAGGACTTTTTCAGGCAGGTCATCCCCTCCAGAGGCACATGGAAGACTGAAAGCAGATTCAGGTAGGGTGTGAGAGCTCTGTGGGTCACTGTCCAGTGTCTTTCTAGTTTTAAGGGTAAAACTGTCTGGACTTGAAATACATGATCTTTGGAACTGAAGGTAAAGCCAGCATGGCCTTCTGAGGTGGTGTTTCCTTTCCCTTCTCCCTGCTTCCCTTGACCCTGCCCCTCTTACTCTCCTGGAAGTGCCCACCAGCCTCCCATCTCTGGCTGCTCCCCACGTCTCCTTGCTTGGAACTCCCTCAGCCAGAATGTATACTTGTCAGAACCCAGTCCCTGGCCTTCACTATTGCTCTAAAACGCTGCCTCCTCCAGTGAGATCCAAGGCTTTATTAGTGGAGGTTCAGTAACTGCCTAAGCTGGGTTAGACCTCTTAGTTTGGAACCCACCTGCACCTGACTTGGAATGTGTAAGGCTTTTTTAAATTCCTTTTTTGTTTTGTTTTAAGACAATAGTAGATTCACATGCAGTTGTAAGAAGTAAAAGAGACCTAGGTATCCTTTTCCCAGTTTCCTCCAAGGGTCACACCCTGCACAACTGAGTGTCTCCATCGATGCTGACATCAGTACAGTCAAGAGGGGAAGGTTTCCAGTGCCCCAGGGAGCCCCACTGTGGGCCCGTGTCACATGTCTGTTTCTCCCCTGCCCCACTTGCCCCCAGCAATCACCAATCTGTTCACTGTTTTTGTAATTTCGTACTTTCAGAACATTACCCAAATGACATCATTTAGTATGTCAGTTTTTGAGATTAACTCTTTTCGCTCGGCCTTATTATCTGGAAATACATCCAGGTTGCACGAATTGGTAATCCTGTCCTTTGATTAAGTCCCAGTCCATGGCATGGGTGGACGAGTTTGCTTGACCGTCATCTCCTGAAGGACACGTGGGTTGTTTCCAGGCTTTGGTTGCTCTGAGTGACTTCTTAGAGGTGAACAAAGCTGTGTCAGCATTTATGCACTGGTTTGTGTGGAGCACACATCACTTTTTCCGGAAGAAATGTCCAGGAGTGCAGTTGCTGTGTGGTGTGGGGCCTGCATATTGTTTTTAAAGAAACTGCCTGAATTTTTAGGGTGGCTGCACTGCTCTGTATTACCCAGCAATGTGAGACTCTCCCGGGTCTCCCAGGTCCCAGCCAGAGTTTGATAGTGATACTAGTTCTTTTTCCATTCTGATTAGTGTGCAGTAATAGCTCGGGCTGATTTCAACTTGTTCATCCCTCATGATGTTGAACGTCTTTTTGTGTACTTGTTTGCTATCTGTTATCTCTTCATTATAACATCTGTTCCTATCTTCTGCCCCTTGTGAAGCTGGTTTTCCTTCTTACTATTAAGAGTTGAGAGTTCTTTACATATTCAGTCCCAAATACTAATTCTTGTTGGCTGTGTGGTTTGTAAGGGTTATTTTTTTCCTTCGGCTTATAGTTTATCTTTACTTTCTTAAGAGAATCTTTTCTAAATTTTTTTCCTTTTTTTTTTTTTTTTAAAAAAGAGAGAAGGAGCAAGAACACAAGTGGCAGAGGGGGAGGGGCAAAGGGCAAGGAAGAGAGAAAATCCCAGGCAGGCTCCACAGTCCATGCAGAGCCCAGCAGTAGGTTTGATCTCACAACCTGGAGCCAAAATCAAGAGTCAGACATTCAACTGACAGAGCCACCCAAGCGCCCCATTAACAGAATCTTTTATAGAGCAAACTTTTTAGTTTTGATGAAGCCTAATTTGTAATTTCCCCTTTACAGGTCATGTTTTGGTCCCATGTCTGAGAACTCTTTGCTTATTAACCCGGGATCCCAAAGGTTTTTTCCCACGTTTTCCTAAATGTTACAGTTTTATATTTTATTCTTCAGCCCGTGATCCAGCTGGAGTTGATTTTCAAGTAAAAGAAGAGACTGAGTGCAAGGTTCATTTTTTTTGCAGGTCCCTGTGTAATAGCTCCAGCGATTTATTAAGAAGGCTGTCACCTCACTGAATTGCTTTTGTACCTTCTCAAAAGTCAGCTTGGCGTCTTTGTGTAGTTCTCTTCTGGTTCTTAATTCTGTTTCATTGATGTGTGTGTGCCCTCTCCAAATACCACACAGTCTTGGTCCCTATAAGTGTATCAGAGGTCTCAAAACCGGGGACCACTTGTCCTGCTTCATCCTTACAGTGGCGATGGCACTCAGGGTGCCCGCATGACATGCAGTTCACTCACTCTGTGAGTGCATGCTGGGAGGCAAGTCGGGCTTGTTGACCCCTGTGCTCGGACAAGTCAGGCACACCTGCTACTTGGTACTGTCAGGTGTGTTAGTTTCCTGGGTGGCAAACAGATGTCACACAGATAGTTTCTTTATCCCTCTGGTAGTACACCAAAACAAAATGTTTTATGTATTATTCTTTATATTGTAGGTAAATTCAACTGGAAGGGAACCATTAAAGCAGTTCTGAAACAGGCCCCAGACAATGAAGTAGCCATCAAAAAGCTAAGGAAAAAGGTATGGCTCCTGAACCCAGGTATATAAGCTGGGGAGAGCCCCTTCTTAAAGCTGTACATGTTTTGTGTTTTTTCCCCCATCTAAAATACTACACATTTGTTTTTATCTTGGTGATTTTCAATCTGCTTACTAGCTCCTCAGGGCTGATGGGAGGGAATTGGGCCAAATCCCATCGTACTTTGTTAGCCAGAACAGTGCCCACATTAAACTTGAAAATGACAGTTTTTGGTGTTTTGCTCTCTTCTGCTTATTCCAGAGCAGTCGTTTCTTCTGTTCTTGCATCTAATTCTGCATTTCTGTGTGATACCCATCCAGCAGAGTGCTCCTATGTGTACAGGTGTCTGAATTTCCACAGAACACACCTGTGCTACCAATGCCTGTTCCTTTTGTTTTTTACTGTTGTCCTAATTCTGGGTTAAAGAAACAACATTCCAGGCAAATTTTCAGGAAAAAGATCACCAATTTGATGATTGTTTTTCCTTGTGAAGGTTTTAGCTCAGTATTACGCAGTGACGAATGAGCATCACAAGTCTGAAGAGGAGCTCCTGACCATCTTTAACAAGAAAATCAGCAAGAACCCTACCTTTAAGTTACTAAAGGACAAAGTCAAGCTTTTGAAATGAACATTTTTATATTTAAAAATGGAATCTGTTCTGTTGATGTCTTTCACTGCTGTTTATAAAACGTAATGAATTATAACAACTCCTAATTTTGCTTTCCAAAGCTGTATTTTTAAGTTAAGGATAAAGTCTATTTTTGGTAGAACTTTTATGAGAAAATATATTCTTACCCAAGATTCTAAATCTGGTGGTGAAAATTGTTGTACTTGATGGAATACTTTTATGGTGAAAAACTTTTAAAATTTTACAAGTAAAAAAAAAATTCCTCCTTTGGAGCAGACAAAAAAAGTGTTTTAACTGCATCACTTCTATACAGTTTTAATTAGAGGTTTTGGTGGGTTTGTTGTGTTGTCAGAACATGTGAAATGGTCACGAGAGTCCTCAGTCTGTGGCAGTCCGTGGACTCTCCGGAAGGCCCCCTCTTCAGATGAGGTTTGTTTGTAACAGTCTGGCCCGTCTGCACTGTGGCCCTGTCCTGCTTTGGCCTGAGACAGACTGTGACCACCTAGGGGAAATCGCTTGCCTGAAACAGAGCCCATCACTTAGCTGTGTTGATGTCCCAGGGTTCTGAGTGGATGGAAATGCTCTCAGACGAGGTATTCTGAGTCCCGGTGTGTGGTGCCAGAGGAGAGCTGTGTCTGGCCACTTGCTGAGATTGGAGTAGGCTCTGCCCACAGGTCCCTTACTCGCCCCCAAATTCAGCAGCAATGTGTCCCATTCCGATCTGGGGACATGCCGCTGTGATGATGGGATTCAGGGGCACTGTGTTGGGATGAAGGCTTTGGAATCGGGCTCACAGTCTGGTCCTGGCTTAGTCCTTTAATAGTTAACCTTTGTGAACCTCCCTTCTCCCATCTAAACAGTGGGGATGCCGAAGGCTCCTCTTGGGCTGTGAGTGAATGGACTCGCATGTGAAGCAAACAGCACCGTGCCTGAAGCCTGGCAGATGCTCACCCACTGCTGTTAGCATTCTCAGTATCGAGTTTCCAGCCACGAGAAGGCTCAGACATTCTGGAAAGCAAAGGGGAAAGTGAGGCTTGACCCAGACCACATACTTTAGGGACGAGCAGAGCCCAGCTATGACTCCTGAGTGCAGTCCAGGAAGCCTTCCTGCTCCCCTGTCCTCCCTGTGCACAGTGGGAGCTGAGAACCTACTTGCCACCCCCGCATTTTCATGTTCAAGAGAAGCTCCACAGCATTTCAAGATCTATGCTGGTTTTTATTTTTTGTCAATTTTACCAGGATGCATTTTTTAGAAATTTATTCTTTAGAGTGCGAGTGTGGGGTGGGGGTAGAGTGGTGGGAGGGGCAGAGGAGAATGGGGAGAGAATCTCCAGCAGACTCCTCGCTAAGCAGAATCTGAGATGCCAGGCTCCATCTCACAACCGTGAGATCATGACCTGAGCGAAAACCAAGAGTTGGATGCTCAACTGACTGAGCCACCCCGGTACCCCTTTACTAGGATGCATTTAAGGCAGAGTTGGGCAAATGGGGCAGAATTAAGTACAACCTAGACTTAGACCCTGGCAGAGTCCTCAGTTCTGTCATCCTGTCTGTTAACCCAAGGTTCTTGAGTTAGAACTTGCTGGCAACACCCAGCAACCATGGGGCCGACAGCTGCTTGGCAACGCTAGCGTAGTGCCTGGGCGCTGGGGCTGGAGGCAGCGGCCTCCCTGTTCCCTTGAGCTCCATGAGGATGAAGAAGCAAGGCCAGCTCTGCGGGTTCTGATAGTCAGTGTCATGGATAGGGGTCTTCAGTGCTGCGGCTGGTGGTGGGAAGGGCTCCCTAGGTGTGTAGTTATGCCTCTGGGTCTGGCGACGAGCACGATCCACAGACCATTCCTGAGGGCCCTGCACACAGACCACCCTTTGGTTTTGGCAGCTGCCTGCCTGCCTTAGACTCGAACACAATACTGGAGCCCCAGAGACTGTAGAAACCGATCTAATGGTATTTGTGACTGACTTTATAGCTTCATGTCTGAGTTGAGTGTAACATTGAATTCTGCCATATTCTGCCTATTCCCACACTGGTCTGCTGCATCTGGCCCTCGGGTATCTCTGAACCTGCCAGGATGCATTTGGACACTGTGGTTTTTGTATGGGACACCTTTCTGGTGCTGCCTGGATTTGTCAGCTGTGCACATTGCTGTTTTCCATGATGCCACTGACAAGCTAGATTTGGGAGAAGATGGGCTATATCTTCTGCTCCAAAACATGAAGATGTGGAACCGTCCTGGGCTGGGCCCTCTTTAATGTCAGGCACACTAGGCATCTTGCAGTCCAATGAGGAAGCCACAGCTCAGCACAAAGAGGGAGGCCAAGCAGGACTGAACCCAGGGCTGCCCTTCCTTCTGCACCGACTAGTGAGCATAGCTGGACGTGGGCTGATGAAGAAGCCAAAGAATGCAGCAGCTGTGGGTACAGGGACATTTATGTGGAGAAAGTTTGAAAGCAGCAAAATTAATGTGGATAACCCTGCGTGATTTTGCAAAATTTTGCTTCAGGCAAGGACAAGTGGTTTGCTCCTGGGGTGCAGGAAGATGACCCCTCTGAGGAAAGAGGCTTTCAAGGACCCTGGTTCCCAGGGGTCCTTGTGAGAATAAGCTCATAAAAGTCAAGGTCAATAGCATTTTTATAGGCTTGCAGACTTTCATGAATATCTTTGAGAAGTTCTCATCTTTCTAAACATACCATTTCTCTTTCAGAGTTAAAACTTGAGCTGCCCAGGTCCTATTAAAACATTTACCTTGAGGGGCACCTGCGTGGCTCAGTTGGTTAAGCGTCTGCCTTCAGCTCAGGTTGTGATCCCAGAGTCCTGGGATCTGGTGGGCATCAGGCTCCCTCTTCAGTGGGAAGTCTGCCTCTCCCTCCATCTGCCTCTTTACTGCCCCAGATCATGTTCTCTCTCTCTCTCAAATAAGTAAATAAAATCTTTTTTAAAAAATTTACTTTGAAAATCTCACTAGCCTGTAATTACCTCTTTTTTTCCAAAATAGATTTCTTGGAATTGGGGAGGGGAAAAGACAACAGTTTTTGATATAGATTGTTTTTTAGATAATGCTTTTGCGGTTGAAGGAGGCAAGTTCGCAGAGATCAGAGGTTTTATTCAACTCATTTCCATTAGTGAAAGCTCTGGACAGTTTGTCTTACTTCGTTATTCCCCCACTGAAAACGGATCCTCCTGGCTGATGTTATTCTTTTTTGTCTCCGTGATGAAGGTGGACTCCAGCGCAAAGTAGATAACCGAACACTGTTGACTTATACCTAGATACAGAACCATCATCGCACTCTTAAACAATTCTAATTCCCTGTGTTATGGAAGGAAACCGGAGATCAATTATTCATCCAAAAAAAAAGGCATATTGTATATATTTCCCCATACTTTGTGGTTACTAGAGCTTAGTTTATTTTCAGCTTTCAAGAAATGGCTAACATAGGCCTTCTAAGTTCCTTTTCTATTCAGTGAGTGGATGCTGTCTTTATGGATGCCCGACATCGATCCCTTTTTTTGCTGAGGACACGCTCAGCTGGCCCCAGTGTGGCAGGATTTCTAAGGACATCGGTGTCCTCTGTGAGGCTCCTGGTGCAGGTACGGGGCTTGTCCCTTTCTACTGGGTGTCTACTGAGGACCAGAATCACGGAGTCATCGCCTGCATTTCAGCTGTAAGAGATGAGGCCCAAAGGTTTTCCAGAGCCTTCTTACCAGTTTATAGGGCACCCCTCAGTGCATGAGGGCAGGTGAGGTTTTTTTGCCCAGAAGTGTACTGAAATTTAGTTGTTCTCAAATTTCCATCTCTGGGTCTGTCTCCTCATGCTAGCTCTGCTAGTCAATGCTATCAAGTCACTGGGGGTTACCAGCAGCTTCATAGCTGCAGAAAACTACCTCTAGGTTTTCACAGATTTGAATGATGTTGAATCAGCACAGCAACACCCTCCCCCGCAAAGAATGACATACTAGTAGATAAATCTACCACTGTCTTTTCAGCATTTAAAGAAACTCAGGATCCTGCTCAGCTCACTTACTAGATTTCCAGACTCCCTTCTAATTCCCCGTCTTGGGTACAAAGCAGTCGTACGCACTGGGGGAAAGAGAAGCCCTTTGTTTTGAGCATGAAGCCTTGTCCAGATTTTCTTAGGGTGGGATCCAGGGATGCTCTAATTTAGTCCCTTTGGTAGTTTAAGCTATAATTGCTGAGTAAACACAGGTGTCAGAGTTGAAAGGTCAGACATGGCTTGGAAGGTCAGGCCTTTGTTTGGCCACAGAGCGGTTATTGTGAGCTGCTGAAACATGACCTTTGCTGCTCTGCCTTCCCTGGTGACCTCAGGCCGACTTGTGCTGGAGGCCCTCGGTGGTCCGTATATTAGATATCCCCCCTGTAGATCAAAGATGGGTACAGCCTCAGTTCTACTGGGTAGTTGCCAACAGCTCTGCTCTTGGAACCTGGCATCAGGTTTGCATTGGGATGCTAATGGTAATGTTATAGGCTCTCCCTGCTCTGACCAAGCTGATCCTGAACAGAGAGCTATTTTATAGCTAAAATTGAAATGGCAGTCCCTCTTCTAGGTTTCAGGGGAAAAAAAAAAAAAGTCCAGGCAACGGAACTTTCTCCTTGATAAGGAGTCCCTGCCTAAAAAATTTCACCACATCTGTCACCATGCATGCGATTCTAGCTCAGGTACAATGGAAGTGGCTGTGAACTTTTATAGCACTGGGTCAGTTTTCATTTAATTTATCCATATTTCATGATATTCCACAAAAGCGCCTGGCACTCTACTGCCTGGGAGTGATTCTACTCAGTGGCTGAAGAGTTGAGTAGTATTTGAATGAGTTTGAGAACCAAGGGTTAAAGGGAGCTGGTGGTTCTAAATCCTTGTCCTGATGACAGGCAGTGACCTCGAGGGCTCTCTGTGCCCGACCGTGTTGGTCCCTGAAACCAGGCCTCCATCCAGCCTTGTCAAGAGCCTGGTGCTGTGATTCGTGATGTGGCCTTGCAAACAGGGACTCTGCTCTCCACCACCAATCTCAGAAGGCTGGGATTTTCTTCCCCTTGTTTTGTCTTTTTAATGTGAGGTTTCCTCGGGAGTTGTGGCCATGGCCTTGGGGTGGTGCCCAAGGAGGGGGTAGAGTCCAAGGGACCCTCCTCAAGCAAGGATTCACCCTCTAGTACAACCTGGTAATACCTTCATTTTTCTGAGCTTGGCAGGACGATTTCCCTGTGTGACTTTTGTGATTTTTGGGGCACTTGTTCTATGTTGGATGTCTTAAGGAAATGACAGGCAGACGCTTACTGGCATAAAAGCAACCCCCGGTTTGCACTTCTGTACTATTGTCTGGCATGCCTTAAGACTTCATGAGAGGTACAGCAACTAGATTTTATCTGATGTGTTAATGCTAGTCAACTGGTGATTTTCTGGTGTCCTTCAGGATTTGGAGGCCCTACCCCAGTGCTTAGGAAGGATAAGAAATGCCAGGATTGATTAGCCATGCCTGCCACAGGTCTGGGTGGGAAAAGGGCAAGCAGGTCACATATACTGTCTTCCTGGTGTCTAGCTGAATGAATGAAGTGGCCCAGCATCTCAGAGCCAGCACTTGGCAAGAATGAGCTCTGGGCTCTCTGACTTTTCTGTAACTTATGTCCTGAAATGCTGAGTCATCAGAGCCTGCTTAGCCTAGCAGCTCAGAGCTTAGGCTCTGAGGCCAAACCTGCCTGGGTTCACGTCTACGCTCCAGTTCACAAGCTGGGAGGCGACAGGCCAAGACCCGGGCAATGAGGGGCCTTTCGGCTCTGATAAATAAATAAGGTATGTACTCAGCAATTACAACGAATCTCCCAAAAAGATCACTGAATCCTTCTATCAAAGGACTAACGTAATGCTTCATCAGATCCCAGTCATGCTGGTGACTACCTCATGTGGTTGCTGTGAAGATTAGTCCTTCCAGGTAAGGTGCTGGTCAAAGACGGCTACTGTTTCCATCAGCATCTGTTCTCCTGCTGCTCCACAGCCTGACCTCTTCCTATGGGAAGGCCACTAGGCTCACCCCTTCGAGGCTGCAATGCTGGGACCTGTCACTGCTTCACTGGTATTGACCATGTGCCACTCCCGGGCTGCTCTCCCCACTGCCTAGACTTCACTTCCCCAATGACACCGGGTTCCTCATGTGGAGTGCTAAGCCCTTTACGTCTGCATCTGTCCATCTCACAAATCTTTCACCTAGTCCAGGAGGGGGCTGTAAAACGCCCATTCTGTGGATGAGATGTGAGAGCTTAAGTGACTTGCCTCAGGTCACGTCAGGAGTAGCAGGATTAGGATATGAACTCTGCTGTCTCCTTGATATCGTAGTTTTTTTTCCTCCTGATCAAATATTCCTTGGGTCAGGACCCCCTTCTTGTTTCCACCTGCCTTTTCTTAGAAATGAGCTTGTTTTATTTGATGACATGCACACCATCAACAGGCCAAATTCTGGGTACTGAATGATTTAGATCTTGTCAAGGACAAGACCGGTGTTAAAAGCCTGGAGGACTCTGGGCATCTGGGAGGCCAGTTAGCCAGGTCACACCTCTACTCTCTAGGTTTGCAAGCCTGATGGTGGCTCTCAACTTAAGTGTGAGCAATTAAAACGAGAGAGATTGTCCTTCCACAGAACACGATGGACCCAAACGTAGCTCCCAAATTGGCCCCAGAGCCAGAAATTTCAGGAGTGCTTGGGGATACCTTCATAGGTCCTGCCCACCTGGCCTCTCATTCTAGGCCAGTCCCCGCCCTTACCCCCTCCTTCTCCGTCTAGCTTTAGGAACAGTCCTTTTCCTGTCCTGTTCTTGTGGCTGAGCTGAGCACCTCCCTGCCGCCTGACCCACTAGCCCCCGCAGGAAGTTTCTCCATTCTTCTCCCTAACACCCTATCCCAGAACACAGCACACTGCGTGTCTTCAGAGGTTCGCCGGGGGCTGCTCTGGTGCTGGGCAGCAGGGCTCCAGACTCACACTGATGTCCCTTATCTGACAATTCCATCTCTCACTGCTGCAGGACAGTGTGACCAGAGAAAACTCCAAAGTGACACAGATGCTGAGGGTCCGAAGCTGGCATGCGAGTGGCAATGGGCAGAGGGCGCGAGCCAGCTCTTACCCTCTGCCACAGACACACAGTGTCCTCAAAGCCGAGTCACGTGGGTGCTCCCGGAGCTAGCCTCACTCAGACTTGGTTGAAATCCTAGTTTCTTCAATCCTGTAAAATTCTTCAGTGGAATTCCAATAGGCTTCTTCAAAAAAAAAAAAAAAAATTTGCACGTATATTTTATAATGGTTATTGCTGTGGTTGTCATTATTGTTTTTCTTGGGCTGGTTAGGGTTGGTTTTAGTTGTGGTGAACTAAAAAAAAGTCTCTCTGGGGATAACCAGGTGCCTAACAGGCAGGCAGGCCACAACTAGGTCCATCTGAAGAGGGTTCAGGTGGAGTCATCATGTGATTCATCCCCTAAGTGACTGAGCATTTCCCAACTGCCAGGATTTTCCAACTGTACCCCACCTGGTCCCAACTCTGCCTTCACCAAAAGCTACAAGTGAAGAAACCCAAACCTAAACATAGGTATGAAAGTGATCAAACGTAAAAGATAAACAGTAAAGTGACAAAAGCATAATGAACACAGATCTGATATTCAAAGGCATCTCTGACCTGTAAAAACAACCAAAGAATGAAAATCCCCAAAGGAAAATGACATGCGAATAGACAAGTGGGAAAAAAACCCTGTTAATAATAAAGAAAATTAAAACGGCAGAAACAGGGTGTTTGGGTGGCTCAGTCGATTAAGCACCCGACTCTTGACTTGGCTCAGGCTGAACTCACAACCTGAGTGCAGCACAGAGTCTGAATGAGATTTTTTTCTCCCTCTCCTGCCCCTCCTCCCCATCTGCTCTCTCTCTCAAATAAATCTTTAAAGAATAAAAAATAAAATGGTAGAAACACCCCTCTCCCATTATCACTTAGGAAAAATTTACCAGAATGATCACGTCAGCTGTGGGTGCAAAGTTATAGAAGGTTTCTCTTGCCTGCTGCTGGTGGAAGTGTGAAGTGACCGCCCATTTGGGAGCTGTTTTCAAAGTACTGATCAGAAGCCTCCAAAATGCTGTCTTTTTAGGTAGTGATCCCAATGCCACAGTTTTCATCAGGGAAATGGAGTTGTGCAGGAAGAGAAACCTGTACTTCATTGCATTGTTTATATAATTAAAGACACCCCCTTTTTTTTTAAACTGGCTTTCCTTTCGGAATGAAGGGCAGTATCCCAAGTGATACAAATGAGCATTTACTGAGCACTTCCCACGGGCCAAGCGCTTTCTTCAGAGCTCTGCATGTCTGACCTCATTCCTGGAGATGCTCACCATCCAGCTGAGCCCAATGCAACAGCTACATGGCCCAATGGGAGGACAGAGCCACACTGGTCTGGACTCCAGGTGGCACATAATAGAAAACCTCTTAAGTGGCATTAGTTTTTTTAAAAAGTGGTGGTGTTTTTTTTGCCTCAGAAATCAGTGACGTCTCAGCAATGGATTAATGACAACAGGTTAGACTTATTGAGAGCTTTCTCTGGGTCAGACGCTGTTCTAAGCACTTTGCATGTATTAATACTTTTGATCTTTACCCAATCCTGTGAGGTAGATGCTATCCTTAATCCATTTTGCAAATGAGGAAACTAAGGCAGAAGAGCAGATTCATGGCTTGCCCAACACTGGAACAGCAAGTTGTGGCAGAATCAGTGATGCCCGTCAGCCAGGCAGCTGGCTCCAGAGCTCATGTTCTTACCTAGGTTAACCAGGGCTTGGCGGGAGTCAAGATTGAAATGATGCTACCAACAATGCTTGGCTTGCATCTCAGAGCTTCCTTCCTAGGTAGGCTTTCTCCATGGGTCTCCATGGTGGCAGCCCCAAGACCATACTGGCCTCACAGCTTATCATACCATCAGAGGAGGTCTTCCCAACAGCCCCAGCTCAAGTCCCAGGGACTGTCAGGTCTGGTATAGGTCCGGTGTCCTCCCCTAGGACAGGCTGGATCTCATGGGAACTCTGCAGGACTACTACAGAGAGGAGGGAAAGTAGCTTCTCAGAGGAAGGGATATGTGTCCACACTGAAGACCAGTTAACTGTGACCAACGGTCAAGGTGAAAACTGGGTAATGAAATTCCTGCTACGTGTCAGGTGTTTGCAAGGTACTGGGGAGCTACTAAGATATGGTTGTTGCCCACAGTCAGGTGGGAGAGCACAAGTGGAAGGAAAATCACAAGAAGCCTTTCTGGAGCCCAAGGAGAAGGGAATAACTGATTAGGAGGTGAGCAGGATCTGGAAGACTAAGTAAGTAGTACAGAATAGTAACTACCTTCTTGAACACATATTTTCCAGGAAATAGGCTAAGCGATTGGTACACATTTATCATCACTCTGGTACCTATTGTGTCCAGATGAGGAAACTGATATTTAGAAAAATGAAATACCTTGTCCAAAGACCCATCATGATGGAGACAGGATTCAAAATTTTATAAACACATTGGATGTAACCAAGTTGCTAAGGACACCCAGCAAAGGTCATAGTCAATTTCATTTTTTCCCATAAGTAATTGACATTGAAAATGAAATCCCTTGGTTGGTAGCACTCTGATATCAGGTTATCTATTAAGGTACACAGAACACACAGTTAAGAACTTATTTAACTGGCCCCAGCAAAGAAGATGTGGTCATTAAATACCGGACTTTTTCCAACCTGCTTAAGTATCATCAATATGGTGTGCAAGTAATGCCATTAAAAATATCAGGGGAAAAAGGCTAAAAGGGCTTCAGATCCAAATACAAAGACCCTGAAACCATCAAAGGGGAAACTGGATCTGACCTGAACATACTACGTATGGAAACCCTGGAGTCACTGTGATGCTCTGGGGAATATTCAGTTACAAGGGAGACCCAGCACTGACCTTCTTGCAAGGAGACAATCAACAGAAGACTGTATTTGATAGGAAGAATTCACTTCCTGTTGACAAGGCTTCTAACCCTGTACAAGAGAGAAAAGAGGGGAGGGCAAAGACCTCAGTTGGCTTTGAACTGATGAATCCTGGTTCTTGAGGAGTCTGAAAAGAAGAAGAAAAAACAAAACCAAACAAAAAGGGAGGCATTGTGTAGAAAGGCCATATGATCTACCCAGCTGTTACATCCTTTGCTCCTACGAGTTTGCTAGAAAGGCTGAAGGAATGACAGAAGCCATCCAGCAGAAACTTGGCATTCTTCTCTTGAATACTTATTAAATCTCTTTTGCAAATACTCATGACATATAGAAGATACCAAAGTGCTTATTAATGCAAACTTTACTTCCTGGGCTGCTTCCTAGGCTATCCACCCATGTATTCAATCCACCTCAAGCCACTACCCCTGCTGCCCACACGCCAAGCAGAGCACACAGCTCTTTATTTGGTGCCCCCATAACCCCACATATGGTATTTCTATTACGGCCCTGTATTGAAATTGACTCCTCCACTAGATTCTAACTCACCTCTGTCCCCAGCACTTTAGTGGATATGGCTGCTCAGAAAACGCTGACTGAATTAACAAAAAAGCTTCTGCACATTTATAAACACTGCACTACACTGTAGTAGTTCTCTGTGGTCATCTTCGGTCCAGGAGTGCCTCAAGGGCAACGTGATCTCTTACTCGTCTTTATCTATTGCCAAGCATAATGTCTAACAGTTCCCAGCAAATAGCAGGTGCTCAGTAATCATACTGCAATAGTTAAGCACAAAATTTCTCAACACATGATGCATAGAGCCGGGTAGGAGAGTAATAAACGGGTCTCCTGCTGGAAAAAGCTTGTGAATTCGTGACACAGTCTTTCTTGGTTGATGTACGTGATGGGAAGCGGCAGTTCTCCGGCCAAGGACAAATTCGGCTCCCACGTTCCTGGCAGAGGCAATTTCTCACGAGTCGGGAGGGGGCTAACATGAACCACACACGCGCGCTCCCCACTTAAACCCCACAACAGATCCAAGGTATAGGTGGGTTATCTCCCGTGGTGCCGAAGAGGATACAGGCCCAGAGAGGTTTATCTCTTGCCCAAGCCCATCCAAGGCAGGGGCGAGGATAGAGGCTGGGCAGCGGGCACTGGGACCTGGCGGCTGGCCTTTCCTCCTCCCGGGGCTTCCTTCGGCCCTTTCAAGTCTAGCTGGACGACTCCTGAAGAGGAAAAGCAGGGAAGAAGCCGGGGTGCTAAGATGCTCTGGGGACAGGGAGTCAGAGGAGGCTCGGTCAGTAAAGAGCCGAGGGAAACAGGCAGCGCCACTTAGCCGCGCATCCTCGCCTGGCACGCATTTGGCGGCACTGGTAAGCCTGGTCCTTCTGGGCTTCCGTAGGTCGGAATCCAACTGGGATCTCTTCCGCGGGGGCAGGGTCGTATTTTTTGAAATTCAGATTCTGTCTGTGTACTCGAACCCGGAGGTTGCGAACCCAACCCCACCCTAGAGTCTCACCAACTAAAACCGCGAGAACTACATAATCCCCACTCCTCACAGCCTCACACACTTCTGTCGGAGATCCAATGGCGGAAGTTCCTGATGTTGTGTCACTTCCGTCGCGCTTCTGGGCGGTGCCAAGATGGACGCTCCGCGGGCCCGGGAGCAGCTCCGACGGCGATACCTGTTCCCGCCGGACACCGAGGCCCCACTGGACAGCGAGGGCTACGCCGGGCCGGGTGAGGGGCTCCCCCGGGCGTGCCCCGAGCCGCGCCGAGGTGGCCGGGGCCGAGGCGCCCGGAAACGGCCGGCTCCGTCGGTCTCCTGCAGCCCTGCCCTGGCAGGAGGAACCGGGTTTCGCTTTTCAAGGCTTGCCGAGTAGTTGTGCAAGTCGGGTATCTAGCTACATAAAAGATTACGGGTGATCGCGTAGCCCCGCGAATCTTCATCCCAGCTGCGCTTCAGGATTCCCGGGAGACCTGGTTAACACCTGTTTGGTAATAGCCATTAAAATAAAAAATACCGTCCGATTGTATTTCTAAGAATCTACCAAAGAATCATACTCGTACCACAACCCGAGGACGTATGTACGAAGGGTTTAACCTCAGCATTGCTTGTAATAGTGAACGGCTGGCAACATCTAATTGCCCATCAGCAGAGCGCTGGTTAAACATTTGGATGTATTCATACTTGACACAGCAGGCAGACTTTTTTCTTTTTTAACCAGGGTGGATGATTTTCCAAGGCAAGCGCAGAACAAAGTATGGTATGCCACCATTTGGGTATGAACCTGGTGACGTGTGATGTGTGTTCACCTGTAAATACATAAAATATGGAAGAATTCATAGTTGATACTGGCAGTTGCTTTCGGGTTGTAAAACTAGGGTTAAGGGTAGGAGAAAGAGATTTCATTTTAGATTTATCTGTCCTGCATGTTGTAAGTCAGGTGCACTTATTACCCTTTTAAAAATAAACAGAAAACATCATGCCCAGGCATGCTTATTTATAAATTTTGAGGGTATCTCTCAGAATTTGTATTATGACCATGCCTCCTGGGGATTCTGATGGTTTGCTAAAGGTTGGGGACCTCAGATGTATGCCAGTGGTTCTCACAAGAACTGAGAAGGCATGTCACTCATCTGGGGAACTTGTTAGAAATAACTCATCAGACCCAACCCCAGGCACCTTTTCTTTCAGGTTGGGTCTCAAATGGAAGAAATTTGATTTGTCCATCACCTGTCTGGACACTACTGTGCCAAGACTAGACCTCCAGTGTGCCCTTGCCACTTTTGAGCTGCCTCACAAGGTTGTGTTTGTTTGCAATAATCAAAATATGTAGTTAAAAGTAGTATTTTGGGGGAAATTACAAGTCTGTTTTGTGCTATAATGTCTGCTGTCTCCATTTTTCTTAATTAAGACTAACTACTTTCCTAGGCAATATATGAAACATAATACTAAAATTCTACACTACCGGAAGGTGTCATTCTTTCCAAAAGACGATAATAACTGTAAATTTGATCTTAAAATTTGTTTAAAGGGAAAAATCTGCCTATATTGAACATGTTTTATAACAGGTTCCTATTAATTATTTCTGCATATATAAACCTATTTGCATGGTTGTACAGAAGAAACCGGTACTCTGATTGGAGAGAATCTGGGTTTTGGAAAGCTCCAGGAAATTATTTTATCTGGCTTAAAATAGCTGTTCTTTGTCTTTATAAACTTATGTTAACCTGATAAGTTAAAATCTTCCTTGTTTGCAGAAACCTCTACAGCTGTTGAAAAAAAGGAGAAACCTCTTCCAAGACTTAATATCCATTCCGGATTCTGGATTTTGGCATCCATTGTTGTGACATACTACGTTGATTTCTTTAAAACTGTTAAAGAAAACTTTCACACTAGTAGGTGAGAAAACTTCATTGCTTCCTAAGTTAAACACCGTCATCTTATTTTTCAAGTTCCGTTTTGTTGGTTGAATTTTGCAAATGTTTGGAAAGCTCTTACTTTCTGCCGGGCACTGTGTTAGAGGTACTGGTGATAACAAAGGTGAATAAGAGCGTGTGTGGTTTGGACATGTACAGCAGAACGTATGAGCCTGGAAAGTATTTAATTATGCCTTTCAGCGCAAGTGTGTTGTGGGATGTAAAGGTAGTGAATTTAAGAAGGAGCTAATCCATTTGTAAAAGGTGAAAGAAGAAAGATTCTGCCTGACGGTCTTGCTGAAGATAAAGCTCAGGAGCACTGGGAGGAGGGGGTAAGGACCGTGGTGGGTAAGAACTGGGTCTCAGAGCTTGTTTTCAGAGAGTAGTTAACAGCTAACAAGGTAGCTATAGGGAGGGATGAATTAGAGTTGACATCACTCGAGGGAGGAGTTGGGATTGTCGGTCATTCAGGAGGATTGGGATTTCTTTCATATAATCTCAGGAGCTAACATGGGGGGACAAGGTGGTGAATCAGACCTTAGTCCTCACTGAGCATTGGAGAGTGTTCTGGAGGCTCCCCTCCCCCATAGCAGAACAAAGAGGGGGAGATGTTGATGAGCATTGGAGCTGGCATTGGCGGGGGGGTGGTTTACATAGGATGCAAGCACAATTATTGACAAGGAGCAGCAGTGTTAGAAAGATGTGGATATGACTGTTTGATCCCATGTTTTGTTCTCTTCAAAGGAAGGTTGGTGACCACTGGAGGGAGAACCAGGAGATGCATGCAGTCAGGAAAAAAAGAAGCATGTGGGACTTTAAACTGTGGAGGGAAAAAGCTTGTTCTGTCCTCATTCCCATGAGCTGGAGCTTTTCTTAAACACTCCCACCTTCTTGCGCATTGCCTGCCTTGTTCCCTCCTTGACTGAGTTTGGGGTGAAGAACCAGACATGTGTCACTCAGCACCTTCTTTCTCTTGGGAGCCAGCTGCCCATGGGAAGCACAGATTCTGGTCTTCTGCTCTCTGCCATCATTTATGGGGGCAGCCCCAACATGCGAGGGTCTCTAGGTTTTCACATCAACTTAGAGCCTGGCAGGTACATCTGGTCACCAAAGCCATCTTCCCGTAGCTCCATGAGTTAAAAAAAAAAAAAAAAAAGAAGAAGCTGACAGTTGACCTCATCAGCCTAACTCCTTCGTGTCTCTCAGTTGGTTTAGAACGTGGGCTGGGAAAAGAGAAAATGGTTACTTTGCACACTGCTCGTGGCAGCTGTCTCTTTGTTATTCAAAGGTGTCATGAGAACCTGAGGTGTGTTTGGCTAGGGTGACAGTGATGAATAAGGCATATTTCTAGACCTCACCAGTCCCTTCTGGGCCAGGACAGATAACTCGATCACGCAGTGGTGCTGTTTAAGTTTATGCACAGGATTTACCTCTTTGTCTTGTTATAGGAAGTATTCTCCCCAGTTTAAGGAATCGGTGTGGTAAGGGGTAATTAGTTACCCATTAAAGGTGCTGGAAGCAAGCGGGAGTAAGTGGAATGCCTCAGAGCACATAACAGAATCTGGAGCCAGGCTTTGCAACAGGAGAAGGAAATAGACGTCCCAGGCCTGGCCTCAGAAAAGTGTCCCCTTAGAGAAAAAAGACAGGAATGGATACTCAAAGGCTGAGGACTTTGAGTAGCACTGGATTCTCGCTGAGGGCCTCCATAAGCGGTGGGGAAGGAAGCGGGGGGCGGGCAGGGGGTTGGAGTAGCCACGGGATGAGAGTGGTACCTGAGAGGGAGTATGGGCTGCGATCCGCTTTCCTGCATACGGTTCATTCTTCCCATACTTGAGGTCGTTGCTTATTTCTTGCCCTGTTGTTAGCCCAAGTTCAGAAGCTCGAGGCCTTAGGGTTCTTTAAATCTGAGCAAGGTGAGGGGCACCTGGATGGCTCAGTGGGTTGAATGTCTGACTCTTTCGGCTCAGGTCATGGTTTCAGGGTCGTTAATATCGATTCCTGCATTGGGGTCTGTGCTGAACATGGCGCCTGCTTAAGATTCACTCTGCTCTCCCTTCCCCACACACCACTGCCCCAGCTCATATATGCTCTCTCTCAAAAAAAAAAAAAAAAAACTATACAAGGTTGTAAGACTGTGTGTTCAAAGACAGGAGAGACAGGTCAGCATTAAAGTGAACACCATGATGCTTTGAAAATTTCAATTTTTAGGAAACTGCTTGTTGTGCGCATGTGCACTGAGACACTGATTAACACTACAATGGATATTACCATCCCTGATGCCCAGGCTCCTCTTCGACCCACCCAGCCAGAATTTGGGAGGCTGGGGCAAGGTAGCTTCCTTTGGGAATGTTGCAGTGACTCTAATAGACATCCAGGGTGGAGGGCCACCGACTTGTAGTGTCATCTTGGTTCAGGAAGGTTCTTCAACTGTTTCTCTCCTCCACTGTATCGGGACTCCGTGGCCGTGCTAGGATCTCTATGAAGTTAAGAACAGATGAGCAGAAGGATCCTGACCAAGCAAGGAGGTCACCGTAACAGTGTTCCTCAGCCTTTCTCAGTACCCTTAAGGAGCCTTGGCAAGACATTCCTAATTGCCTCTTACATTCTACGTGAGTATCTGTGCTTTGTACATACAGGAAGAGTAAGATTATTTCTTCATTTTGGGAGCCCCCCTGTTGAGAATGCACACTCGAGTGGAAGAGAAGTCTGTGAAGACCACTTTGAAGAGGAACATGGAACTCTTTTTTCTCAGGGATCACCTCGGTGGAATAGGGATGATTGCTGCTGGGTGTTAACTGTGTGGGAAGCACTTTTCTGAGCAACTGTGTGATTCTCACAGCTATTCTATGAGTTCTGGCAACATTTCCAAAGCCAGTGAGGCTAAGTAGTTTGCCCAGAGCCACAAAGCTAGTCCTGCTGGAGCTGAGATCCAGACCCAGACCAGCAAATAGGACAGGCTGTGCTCTCCCGCCTCTCATCATTAATCCCAGAACCCAGCGTCATAAAATGCCTGTCTGGAACCTTGCCACCGTGGGAAGTGCACTCACGCCCTGCCTGTGTGACTTGACTGTTCCAGGCCCCCCATGAACCCTCTCTGGTTCATGCGGAACACCGGTCTTCTCCCCTCGGAGAAGCGGGGAATAATGGGGACATGGGGAGACAGGAGCAGGGCTTTGGTCCCCAGATCTGGCCTCCTTTCCTGACCAGCAGGGGCGAGGAGGCTACCTTCATGTGCAGAGCTAGCTCTTGGGTAGAATGAGAAGTGAGAAAAGGCCTGCCCCTGAGAGGATTGGCGCTGTTCTCAAAATGGGTGCGTCTCCCCAAGAAACTTGTTGCGAGAGGCAGTTTGAAGAAACCATCGTCCAGATTGATCATCAGTATTCCCAGAAACTCCTTTACTTGGAGGCATTCATGGGCCCTGTTTCTGACTCTCACACTCCAGTCTTCAGAAAGACACAGAAAGCTGCCGTCTGCCCTGGATCATGAAAGGGACGTGTGGCCGGGAGCTCCCTCCTGTTTCGCACAGTAGTTTCCGGGCGTGCGCTGTGCGTATGTGTTTATAACCTCCCTGTCTTCCTGCGGCTCACGTTGCTAAGTGCTGTCAACCCTCCTGTCGCTCTCTTCTCTGCAGCTGGTTTGTCATTGGCGGTGCCCTGCTGCTCCTCAGCCTGTCGATCGCATGTTACTGTATCCTCTACCTGGAGTGGTGTCGGGGGATTGAAGATTACGACGTCCGGTATCCCACCTTGATCCCCGTCACCACCGCTGCTTTTCTTGCGGCTGGAATTTGGTAAGTTAACTTTGAAATGGCAACCGGGAATAAAATGGTTTTTGATCAGTGCTGAGGTACGTGGTACAAAACTTGGAGGAAAGGAGTAACAGGAAAATGGCCTCCTGTCATTGCTGGTCTCCGAGTCCTTTTCCAGTAGGATCTTTCTTTATGTATTTAGCTATTTAATACAGAAATGGTGACATGCTATTTATATTCTGCATTTTGCTTTTTCAGTCATTTTCATTGTGAAATACAATGTACACGGAAAGTGGAAAAACAGAAATTGCCTGGTTGAACCAATTAAGAGATGCATTGGCGAAAGCCACCCAGGTCAAGGAGGAGAACCATGCCAGCCCCAGAATCCTTTTCTGTCTCCCCACCCCCTCCCTGGGCGCCATCCTTCCTGCCCAGGGACAGACACTGCCCCGACCTGTGTGGGACTTGTTTTCTTTTGCATCTCTTCAATACCCAGTTTTATCTCTTTGAACTTGATAGAAATCCATTCATATATTGTGTATTATTTCACATTTGGCTGTTTACATGCAATACTATCTATGCTGTTTATTACTCTCATGCTCAAAACTTCAGAGACAAATGGAAAGCTGCTGTCTTTCCTGTATCATGAGACAAAATGCATCTCCATGAGCGGAGTTGTGGTCTGGGCGGTGTCTGCAAAGCCTGACTTTTGTTCCTGCCTCGTGTCTCAGTCTCGTGCTGTCCCACCCCAGCTCCTGTTAGATCTGCCTTGTGAATCACAGGTGCTCATTGCTGGGTGGCATTCCAGCCTATAGCTGAAGCCCAGTTTATTGGCTCTAGTGTCACTAGCATGTGGATTATTTCCAGTTTGGTGGTGTTACTAAGGATGCTGTTAACAATGTGGACTATGACTCTCATGTGCACACATGTCTGTTGGATGTGTATATGCTCACATACGTGTATGTACTTAGCTCTAGAAGTGAAATTGCTGGCTTACCGGTTGTCCATACCTCCAATTTCAGTAAATAGCAGCCCTTTTTTCCAAAGTGACCTTTTTTTTTTAATGGAGCCTTATTGTTAATCATTTTTCCATATTTGTACCTATAGATGTGCCTTATTGTTTTGAATTATTCCGTAGTTATCAGTACATAGATGTAACCAGGATTTACTTAACCTATTCTCTTGTTGGATTTAGAGCTGTTCTTACTGTTTTACTGCTATAAAAACACAACAGTGTTTTTTTCTTAATAGTTATTCAGTGAAAAACACTGATTTTTTCATGTGTATAAAAGTACACTTCTCACCAAAGAGAAATGTATTATAGAAAAACACAAAGGAGATAAATCACCATGGTCCCGCAAGGCAGAAAGAAAAACTACTCTTACGTGTTGTGTATATGCCTGTAGCTTTTTTCCTTTTTCTGTGTTGGTTGAATTTTGATTTTGGAAAAACCTATATACTTTTGTGCATGTTCCGTTTTAATGCCTATTTTTTATGATGAATTTTCTGTAGTTGAAGTTTAAGGGTATTGACACGTGTTACCCTGTGATGTGGCCATTACTAGCCCTTCAGTGATGTGGGTGGATAGGTGTGCTCTTGTATATTAGAAGCGTAAGATTATCCCAGAAAGTCAGGTTTTAGAGCAGTGGGATTGTAGCTGTTTAAAGTTCTGTTTATCAGACTATTACATGTTAAAGTCTTGATTTAATTGACTATAGCTTTTGCTACTTGACTTCTGCTCTTTCAGATTTAGTCCCAAAAAAATCATTTGCACTTAGAAGCTGTCTTATTCTCACCTTGGTAACAAGAATAGTGTTTTTCTCAATAGGACATTTAATAGCAACTTTTAAGTGGTTACTTTTTTCATTCTGTTTCTGATAAAAAAAATATTTGGAACTGTGTTGACTGTAACTGTTGGATGGCGTGCACATCGTAAAAGGCTGTAGTCGCCATTGTCATTCCTGTTGCATCCCAGATGTTGACCCTTAGACCCTCAGGTTCCCCTTGGGCAACCTTTAGCAGTTCCATTTCCAAGTGCTTTGGGAGAGTCTGTGCTATTTCCAGTATGGGCTAAATCACATCTCAGAGGACAGGAAACCCATATAAAGTTGCTGGCTAAGTGAACTTTCCCAAACTGAGGAAACAGCAAGTTCTCTAAATCTGGATTCCATTGTGGGACGTGTGTGTGGATTGTGGCCAGAGTTGCTAACCACGTGTCCTTTGTCCTTTTCAGCTTCAACGTTGCTCTGTGGCACGTGTGGTCCTTCCTCACTCCACTGGTGTTGTTCACTCAGTTTATGGGGGTTGTGATGCTCATCTCACTGCTTGGCTGATTTCTAAAGGTAGGCATTCGGGAACAGTATTTCTGGTATTGAACTCATTAGAACCGTGTCTTCAATGACAGTTTTCAGGTGGCGGCCCAGAAATAGCAGACTACTTATCACCCATTCATTCACTGAACTCTGAGGTCAAAGGGACTGAGACCCCTTTCTTTAGCATAATTTAGTGCTTCTTTGATAAGGCACCCGCCTTTCAGAGATGTCACCAAGACTGTCCCGCACCCTCCAGTATAGAGAAATTGACACTGTTGATCATGTTCTCCTGAAGTCAGCTTCCGCCAGTTGCTACACATGTGATGACTAGCCAGATTGCTTTGACGGAGTGGGGACGTAGGAAGAACGGGCATTCTAACCTTCTCTGACTGTTCTGGCTGCTTCCTAACAGACGACACATCAACCTCTTCCTTCCACATTCCTTATGGAATTTTTTCCTCCCTGCAAACAATGGGCCCCTGGACCCCGCTGTCTTACACAGTGGGTTCTGTCTGTTGAATTTCAGATGAGCCATTTATCATACAAATACATATCAAGAGCACTCCCTCTACCTCCTGAGGGACATGGTGAAAGAGACCAAGGCACCCCCTCCCTTCATGTCACTTACTTAAGGGCTTGGAGGAAATCTACTTGGTGCATCAGTTTATAGGCATGAAAACAGGCCCAGAGAAGTAAAAGTTAATATATACTAAGCAAATGATTGGGGTGCTACAGAAAACACATGCTCCCTTTGGAGTTTATTTTTTCTTTTTCAAGATTTTATTGATTTATTTGAGAATGAGAGACACAGAGAGAGGGAGTACACACAAGCAGGGGGAAGGGCAGAGGGAGAGGGAGAAGCAGGCTCCCTGCTGAGCACAGAGCCTGACTTGGGGCCCAATCCCAAGACCCCAGGATCATGACCTGAGCTGAAGGCAGGTGCTTTATGGGCTGAGCCACCCAGATGCCTCCGACTTTGGCGTTTTATTTTTATTTATTTATTTATTTTTTATTTTATTTTTTTTAAAGATTTTATTTATTTATTTGACAGAGATCACAGGTAGGCAGAGAGGCAGGCAGAGAGAGAGGAAGGGAAGCAGGCTCCCTGCCGAGCAGAGAGCCCGATGCGGGGCTTGATTCCAGGACGCTGGGATCATGACCTGAGCCGAAGGCAGAGGCTTTAACCCACTGAGCCACCCAGGCGCTCTGACTTTGGCGTTTTAAAGGAGAGTCACTGTACCCATGTAAAGGAGAAACAGACATAATGCCATCACTGTCAGGCTGCAGGTCGTCCCTCGCATGGCCCTGACCGCGCTGGGGCGGAGAGTCCCTTCCACTCACTGTGCTGTGTCTGGGGCCTCCTGGCCCCTCTCAGTGGCCCTTTGTCCTGGTTGACGTGTGTCGCTACAAGACGTCACCTCACCTGACTGCATGTCCCGCCTCTCCCCTTTCCCCTGATGTCGTTACCTGTTTGGCTGTTCAGTTTTTTTTTTTTTTTTAATTTTTAATTTTTTAAATTTCTTTTCAGGGTACCAAAATTCATTGTTTATGCACCACACCCAGTGCTCCATGGAATACATGCCCTCCATAATACCCACCACCAGGCTCACCCAAACTCCCACCCCCACCCCTTCAAAATCCTCAGATTGTTTTTCAGAGTCCATAGTCTTTCATGGTCCATCTCCCCCTCCAATTTCCCCCAACTCACTTCTCCTCTCCATCTCCCAATGTCCTCCATGTTATTTCTTATGCTCCACAAATAAGTGAAACCATATGATAATTGACTCTCTCTGCTTGACTTATTTCACTCAGCATAATCTCCTCCAGTCCCGTCCGTGTTGATACAAAAGTTGGGTATTCATCCTTTCTGATGGAGGCATAATACTCCGTAGTGTATATGGACCACATCTCCCTTATCCATTCATCTGTTGAAGGGCATCTTGGCTCTTTCCACAGTTTGGCGACCGTGGCCATTGCTGCTATGAACATTGGGGTCCAGATGGCCCTTCTTTTCACTACATCTGTATCTTTGGGTTAAATACCCAGTAGTGCAATTGCAGGGTCATAGGGAAGCTCTATTTTTAATTTCTTAAGGAATCTCCACACTGTTTTCCAAAGTGGCTGCACCAACTTGCATTCCCACCAACAGTGTAAGAGGGTTCCTCTTTCTCCACATCCTCTCCAACACTTGTTGTTGACTGTCTTGTTAATTTTGGCCATTCTGACTGGTGTAAGGTGGTATCTCAATGTGGTTTTGATTTGAATCTCCCTGACGGCTAGTGATGGTGAACATTTTTTCATGTGTCTGATTGGCTGTTCAGTTTTGACTTTTTACATGCGTTCAGGAACTTTTGACTTCCTGCTGATGTGAATTTATATTTAGTGAGGGAGAGCCAGAGATGTTGTAGGGCATGTGGACTGCACTGTGCTTCTAACAACAGATCCCGCAGTTGCAGATAGAATGCCTCACGGAGGATATCCATGCTCATTGCCTTGCAGGTTTTAGAGTGTGTCAGTGTGAATGCTTCCATGTCCAGCCAGAAGAAGGCACCGCAGACGGAATGCAAAGGCTACAATGTGTTTTTGCTTCTAGGAAGTGAGTGGTTTCCTGGGAAAAATTATAACTTTGCAGTCTGGTTGAAATCAGAATAAATTCAAGCTCATTTGCCGATTCTTAAACTCAACAGTTATTGAATTTTTCAAATCCAAAACAGAGATCTTCTGTTCAAAATAGAAGTAATTAGTTTGCAGTGTTAATCTGAATCATTGGAGCAAGTATTGGTGTAAATATTTAAGCAGCGTTTCATTATAGGTACATGGTGTCCTCCCAAAACGGCAGATAAATTGTTGACTCCTTGGTTGTATACGATCACTGGGTGTATATAAAGGAATGATCGTGTCCTGTGCCTTTAACCCAGCTTCAGCAATTACTGTATTTCTCATTTTTATAATAGTCTTGTTAGGTGAGAGGACCAACTGGAAGCATTTTATGTATTCCTATCACTTTAGATGTTATCATGTGTACATTACTGGGTTTCTAGCATTTATTTAATGTAGGTTTAAGTATGTGTAATTTTTTCCTTAACATTTAAATAAATATTTTTATAACTTTCTTATGGGTTTTCTTACTACAGATTTTGGAAAGTGTTTTCAGCTATTAGCACTTGGCGTTAACTAAAGCAATAGGGCTTCTTAAGACGTCTGCTCTTCAGAGACCTCAGGAAGACACTCTTCACACTGTCAGATGCAAATATGTTTACGTTAAACTCAAATGTCATACAAGTTGTGGTGTTGATCCTCACCCCACCCCCTTATAGGACTTCTGCCAATGGTGGGATTCAGCCACCCACCAGCTGTGTCTGTTGGACACCCCCCCCCACTGCCCCCCGCCACACGCACACCTACCATTACTGGGCCAGGGGTAGTAATCTTTCTCCAGCTGGGAAGTGGGAACAATATCTGTTTTGCAGGGCTGTGGATAATAGGAATAATGTTAACAAAACACCCATTACAGTGCCTGGTACACAGTAGGCACTCACTCCATTAATGGTAATGGAAAGAGAATGAAAGACCAAGTAGATCAGGATCAGGAGTGGGAAAAGGTAGGCATGATCAATGAGCAGACTCGAGCCCAGTCTGGGTACACACACGTGAGAATTTCATTACAAGTCAGGAGCAAGGTCAGACAGAGGTCAGAGTCAGGTAGCCACGTTGGTCAGGGATGTGGGGGTTTCAGCTCAGGGTTGAGGGTGCAAACCCTGGGTGTTAGGATGAGAGTGAGTAAGGGACAGGCGGGGCAATGTAGGGAGAGAGAGGTAGGGGGCTACCTGATGAGGCTCAGCAGAAATCCCCCAAATGCTGAGGTGTAAGGAAACGAGAGATAAGGGAACATCATTTGTCTTAAACCTCAGAGGCAAGATACTTAAAGGAACAGTAATCATGGTGCTCTCAGTGGTGACGTCAAGAAGATTGACATTCCCTGATCAATTTTCTATAAAAGACTGACCATAAAAGCCCTCAGTGGCAACCCATTTGGGACCCCCTCTCACCCGAAAGCTTTTTCTTTCTTTTCTGTTCCCACCTTCGCTTAATAAACTTCCACTCCACTTCACCCTTTTGTGTCCTCGAGACTCATTCTTCAGCCCCGTGAGACAAGAACCCTGTAACAAGAGCATCGGTTCTGACCCTCCGGAGGGGCAGGGGACAAAGGACAGCGCCTTAGCGACGGCACCTACAAGTTCTATGTCTGGAGAGAGACTGCAAGAAAATACCTATCCTTCTCCCTTGTGCTCCCTGCTCCTTATCACAGAGTGTAGTTCTATTTGGATAGAAATCTAAGGCTGGGATTTTCTGTAGGTAGCTCATTAAAACCCAGTTAGCAAAATGCTGATGTTGTGGCCAACGAAGAGGGTAAGATGACCCTGTTAGTTGCAAAGAGACATTTTAATAAATTTTTTATATTTGGATTATGCCTAGGCCCTGTTTCTGTTACATAGCTGCCATGCATGTTATTGATGGGTCTTTCCCTGTTACTATAACTACTAAATAAATGAAAATGGTATCGGGCCATCCTTTCAGTGCTTCTAAACAAGCCTGTGGGAGGAGCACTGCTCTTCAAAGTAAAGAGTATGAACACTTGCCAATCTCTACCATGAAGGCCAGGGATATGGTAGGTCATGAGATGGAGCCCCACATCGGGCTGTGTGCTCTGCGTGGAATCTGCCTGCCCCCCCCAATACATTAGATCTTTTAAAAAATTAAAGGAAAAAAAATCCCTGACTCTGACTATCCAAGTGTCAAGTCCAAGTTTTCTACCCGGCTTGCACACACGTTGCCCAGGCCTACTGCTTAGGTTGAGGTTCAGTTGGTGAGCAGGGCTGTTTGGTGTGAAGCCTTCTCCAGGCGATTCTAATGTCAGGCCAAGTCAAGAACTCTCCTAGTCCATTCCTGTCTGGGGAAGAGACCTCTCAACAGAAGCTAGAACCTTCAAATTGGCAGGGAACAGAGAGATAAGGGAATCTAATTTTGCTCACTAGCGTCAAAACCAGACTGAGATTCCTTCGCCCCTTCTCAAACCCACAGTTTGTCTGGGACCCAGCTTGGGAGACAGTAGCCTTTCTAGGAGACTAACAGGATCTAAGACCCTGGCCCTGGCTCGGGCGCTTGAGTTTGATGCACCATAAAAAGATCTCTTAAGGCAGAGAGGCCCTGAAGGGGCCTGGGGGAAGCTGAAGAGCGTGTCTCTGCAGGTGGGTTCCCTTGGGGGAGGGGCTGGGGCTAAGACCAGTTACTCCCTGGTGCTGTCTGCAGCTGTCCCACTCCAGATAAATGCCCTCACTTAAAGAGGTGTGTGGTTTTGTTTTTTAAGATATTATCTATTTGAGAGAGCACAAGGGTGGGGGAGGAGCAGAGGGAGAGGGAGAAGCCCAACGTGGGGCTTGATCCCAGGACCTTGAGATCAGGACCTGAGCGGAAGGCAGACACTTAACAGACGGAGTCACCCACGTGTCCCAAATGCCCTGGACTTAAAAAATATATATATATATTTTTTTGAAAGACTGATTCAGCTCAGTATTTCTTGAGGTGGGAAAGAGTGTGGTGGGTTCTAGGAACATGGAATTCATAAAAATAACGCAATGCCACAACGACAGGACTGTTTTGCTCATGCCGAGGATTGATCCCAAAGGAGCAGCTTTGCAGGTCTTGGGCCGAGTGTGGTGGGGAGTTGAAGAGGAGAATTGACCGGCTGCGAAGCCCTTCTCGCCTGAGTCTCAGACTCAAGTCTCCAAGTTGAGGACCACGATTTGTCCATTTGGGCAGAAGGGGGAGGGGCAGCTGCTCTATTTGTAAAGCAGCGTGAGCAGCTAGCTTTTGCATTAGCTGCAGCTTTTGCAAACCTTGTAATAGCTCACTTGGGGCATATTTTTTGTACCTTGAGATGCATCATTCTGACACGCACACAGATCTGTTGTCCTGTTTCCCTTCTCTGAACACACACCCCGAGTTGGGTTCCCTCATGCTCCTGCAGTTACTGACCATTTTCTCCCGTCCCCCTTACGGCACAACACCACCAAAGGGCGCCCTGAGCTCATGATCTCCAGCTGTGCTCCTTATTTTAAAAAGTGTGTTACAACATACATTTGCAAAAGAGTGTTTCCTTATGTTTACAGTATGAAAGAGTCCAAAGGGACCTCAGGAATTGGGTGCCACCTGGCCCACAGGCCTCCAGTGGCAGAAGTGACTCCCCACAGTTCAGCCACTGCTCCCCCACGGTCCTCCACCACTCACCTGAGCACCACGTCTCTCTCGGGACCATCCAGACTCTTCTCATGATCCCTTTATTCCTGTCAGGGTGACCAGCACAAAAGGCCTGGGACTCCCAGCGCACATCTCCTCTCCATATGTCTGTGTTCCGGTTTTCTGTTGCTGCGTGACAAGCCACACGACACGCTTGGGCTTAAAACCACCACCACTGTGGTTTTGTTCACGAATCTGAAGTCTGAACAGGAATTTGCAGGAACAGCTTGTTTGCACTCGACTTGGGGGGGACTCGATCGGCTGGCTGGACCTTCCAAGGAGGGTCGCTCAGCGTTGGATCTGTGCCCATTTCTCTCCCCAGGGCCCTCCTCCATGGAGCAGCCGGGGTTTCCTCCCCGCAGAGGAGCTCCAATCCAAAGGTGAAGCTTGCGTATTCAGTTTTCAGTTCCTGCTGTAACAAATGGCCACACACAGCAGCTAAAAACAACAGAAATTGATTATTTCACAGCTCTGTCCTTTGCAGTCTGGTATAGGTCTCAGGTGCGGGCAGGGCTGTGGTCCTCTCTGGAGGCTCCCGGGGGTGGGGGGAACCCATTACCTGTACTTCCAGGTGGTTAGCAGAGTTCAATTCCTCGCAGTTCTAGGACTGAGCTCCCCATTCTGAGCTGGCTGTCAGCGAGGCCGTTCCCAGCTCCTAGAGGCACCTGTGTTTCTGGCCTCATGTCGCTCTCCCTCCATCTCCAAGCTTTACATCTCTCCTGCCTCCCCTTCCTCATCCTATCGCCCTGACACCCTCTTCCGCCTTCCCCTCCTGCTGAAGGGCCTGTGTGATTACACCAGGCTCACCTGGGCAACCCCAGATCTACTCCCTATTTTAAAGCCCTTAATTCATCTTCAGTGTTCTTTGGGCACGTAAAGCAACAGCATCAATAGCTTCCAGAGATCAGGGCGGGGACCTGTTTGGGGACATCATTCTTCCCACCCCTGTGTCCCAGAGATAGGAGATGGGAGCTCCCACTTAAAACCTGAGCTCAGGAACTGTTCAAGTAGCTACAGACCCCAGACTCAAGGGGGCATAGCTTCCCCCATCCTAAAGGTTAAGGAATGTGTGGGCCATGTTTTAAAATTGCCCCGGTCTCTGGCCACACATAGTCTGTATCCCGCCCCCATGCAAAAGCCAGAAACCCTGGGGAGCCTCGTCCTGTAATCAGCACCAGACACAGGCAGGCACTCCAGGATCTCATCATCTAAATCAACACAGGTGCTGGCATGTTGCTCAAGTGCAGGGACCTTGACCCGAACACCTTCACAGGCAGGCTACTGGTCAATTACGCACAGAACCTACGGTGGCCAGGCAGGCATGGGCTGCCTGCGGTAACCTGCCCATTCAGAAAGGGGTGAGCAAGGCATGCAGTCACCAGTCCATAGAAGTTCTGAAATCCAGCGGGGAGCATGTCCCTACCCCCCCTCCTTGATTAGGGACAGGGGCCACTTCCAAGGACCCTGTCAAAGCTTTAAGCTCTACCCTCTGGGCCCTATCTTACCCCCTGTGTCATCCTTTTCTGTAAAAGAACAGTTTGGAATTCAGCAACATTTTCAGCCTGCTTCCTGTCCAGAAAACTTTTGAGGTCCTGAGGGCTCTTTATTTTGTGCTGTTCTTTTCTGTCTCAGCTGGAGCTCTTTTCACTAGAATAATTTGCAAACAATGATAGCTAGGAGGTCTTCTCAGGGCATTTAAAGAAATCTTTACCTCCTGGAGCTAGAGGGTAGATCAGGATCAGGACCTCATTGTGGGAGAGTATCCCAGGCGGCTGACTTCTCAGTCTGGGAAATCTCATCCACCAGAGTCAGGGCCTGAAGGGGAAGGACCTGGTCTTGGGAAATGGACACCTACCTATGGCATGAAATGGGTGTCCTCTGAGCCACCCAACATAAGGTTGGGCAGGCACAGCGGTAAGATACTGCCCAGTAGAAATAGTATGTAAAACTTGAACTTGAGCAGGGCTGGAGACCATGAGTACATTGCCTGTACAGTGGCTCAGGGGCCTTTGAGATCCATTCCTGCTGTGTTGTCTCCTTTACTTTAAACTACACCTGTAGTTCCCTGGGGAGTTTCTCATGATGGATGAGAAGTAGCTTGGGCTGAGTTTACAGGTGGTTTTGATAGGACGTCTGACCGCGTAGACAGCTGCAACGCCACGGCCCCACCCAGGGGGGCCCTTGGAGGGAAGGTGGTGAAGGAAAATCCTCCCAGCGGGCTGAATGCTAAGTGCTACATTTGGTTGGCCGCCTTGCCTGGACTGGGAGATGTCCAGAGTGCAAATCTCCATGAATTCAGGGATGGTTGGTCAACAGGCTACTGGTTTGGCTAGATGGTCCGTGATGTGGAAAGAACTAGAACCTGAGTGACCAAGAAGTTTGGGGAGGAATACATCGAGGGGCCTGTCAACATGGATTCAGAGTGAAGCAGGAATCACACAGATGTGCACCCACAGCATCCCCTACAGAGGAGGGGGTTGGCCAGCCTCTGCCTAGCCACGTTTGCTCAACGGCCCGTGTACGAGGATGGTGGTGGCAGGAGGGTCAGGGTTGGGCCAGTGCTCAGCAACACAGAAGCCCCTCCCCAAGGCTGACCTGGGGGACACCAGCACTCAGTGCAGACCCTGCTGTGATGATCTGAAAAGAGCATTCTGAATTTCGGTCATTTCTTCCTTCCCTTGAATCCAGATGGCCTTGGGACTACCTTCACCGACAGAGTACGCCAGAAAGGACGCTGTGTGGCTTCTAAGGCTGGGTCGTAAAGGCCATTCGGCTTCTGCTGGGTCTCTTGGAGCGCTTGCCATCCAGGTGTTCCCTCCTGGGATGCTCCCTCTCAAAGCCCAGCTGTAAAGCCATGGCAGGTTCAAGCCACATGCAGAGGGTGAGTGGGGAACCCAGCTGAGCCCAACCTTTGGGTTCATTCAGGTGCCAGAATGTGAATGAAACCTTCAGGGGTTTCAGCCCTGGCCATCAAGCCATCTGCAGCTGCTCTCATCTTCCCCGATAAGGGCCTGAACACCGTAGACCAAAGGAAAAAGCAGCCCGCTTCCCCCATGTCCCCTGCAAATTCTGACCCCAGATCCATGGGCACAACAAAATGGTCACTATGCGCCCCTAAGTTGGGTGGGTGATTGGGTTGTGGTAGAACTTGCTGCTGACAGCAGACGCCATCACTGAGCTGCCTTTCCCTGGGAAGACCTGCCTGGTTGACGTTTGATCACATCAGATCCCTTCCATCTTGGAGGGAGCAGAGATTTGTCCTCCCTAGAAGAGACACGGACGCCGAAGGTGAGTTTGCCTTTCCTCTCCGTGCCACTTCTGCTGGCTTGTCCACGATCAGTCTTCCACACCACACTGCTGCTGACCCCCGACCATGGACTTAACCCAGTGCCCAGGACTTCCCATCCAGCCAGAGCCCATTCTAGTGCTTCCCAAAGGATCTGCATAAAAAAGAATGATAGTAGCGGAAAAAGAAGTTAAATCCTAATAAAGACTGCAGCTTAGCAAATACTTAGCAAATACTTTGGTATCAACGTTAATTTCTCAGTTTAGACAAAGGTCCTAGGGCGTATGATATTAGCAGGAGGTGAGGGGAGCTGGGCGAAGGGGACACCGAAACACCGATACTATCTTTGCAACTCTTCTGTAAATCTAACATTATTTCAAGAGGAAAAGTCAAGAAAATAGACCCAGTAGTGACCTCTTCCGGGTGAATGGCCACCGCGCCATCATGCTGCATGTCCTTTTGGGGAAGGCTCAGAGGAAGAGTCACAGGGTACCTGTGGTGATGTGCCAAGGGCTTTTCTCAAGGGGACCCAACCCCCTTTTCATTTGAGGACCCCAGGTCTGTGAACGGGCTCAGGTTTGGGACACTGAGTGAGAGGGTTTGACTCTCTCTTGTAATGAGTCGACATAGATCTCTGTTTCCCTTACCTGGAGATTTTCCAGTGATACAGATCGAATAATGCATGGCTTGAATTGTGCCTCCCACCCCCCAAAGTTATGCTGCGGTCCTAACCCTTGGTACCTGTGAATGTGGCCTTCTTTGCAGATGTGACAACAAAGTAAGTTAAGCTGAGGTCATGCTAAAGTAGGGTGTACCCTTAATTCAGTATGACCGGCATCCTTACACAAAGAGGAGAGAGACAGGTGCAGAGGGGAGATGGCTATGTGACAATGACAGGGGCAGGGTTATGCAGCTGGAGGCTAAGGGGCACTAGGGATTAGGAACAGGCACCGGAAACTAGAAGAGACAAGGAAGGAGCCCTCAGCCCCTTAGGGGGATCGAGTCTCTGCTGACACCTGGTTACCAACCTTGGGGCCCCAGAACTGTGAGATAATGAATTTGTTGTTTTAAGCACCTTGTAATAGTCACCCTAGAAAATTGGTTAACATCGCTCCCCTCTTTTATTCTTAGAAACTGGGATTCTGTAGCCACCATACAAGGTGACTGGGGGTGATGCCTTCTACTGGGTGCTGGGTCCTGTGGCTTGTGTTGTCTGTGGCAGTTTAGCACTCTGCCAGCTGGCTCTGTCCCTCTGGAAGCCCAGCATCCTCGCTGAAACCGGGGAGTCCCTGTCTCGGGGGCAGCGTGTCTCACCGCTGTCCGTGTGGCACTGAACTGCCCCCGGAAAGCAGCTGCCTGGTCCTTTACGGAGAGGAGCGTGCGATCAGTGGAACGTGGGTGGGGGTAACATGTAGTTAGGAGGCCAAAGCCAGGGGCCTGGATGCCACTGGGGCTCATGGTTTCTCACTACCGAGCTGGGGGCAGCGGTGAACGATGGAGGGTCCTGTAGGGCTCAGACCTTTGAAGTGGAAGGCAGGAAGATGGGTAAGTCTCTGAACCTTGAGTATTGTCTTGAGTACAGAGTTAAGGGCACAGACTTCAGTGTCTCTTTTCTGGGTCCAGAAACTTACATTTTGTTTCTTCTTTTTTTAAAAAATTTTAAAGATTTTTATTTTATTTAAGTGACAGAGCGAGAGAGAGAACAAGCACACAGGTAGGCAGAGCTATAGGCAGAGGGAGAGGGAGAAGCAGACTCCCCAGCAAGCAGGGAACCCAATATGGGGCTCGATCCCAGGACCCTGGGATCATGACCTGACTTGAAGGCAGACTCTTAACTGACTGAGTCACACAAGTGCCCCCATTTCATTGCTTAATAAAGGGGGTTGAGTTAGCCCAGAAAAGGGAGCCCCAGTTGCTCATCAGATGGGGAGTGCATGTTATCTTTCTCTGTGTTCTATAGGAGTAAATGTAGGGCTAGCTCTCTAACAGTGAACAGAGTAATCATAGTGGCTTGGTACAACAGAAGTTGACTTCTCACAGAGACCCCAATTCAGCAGCAAGAATCCACTTTGCCCCTCCCTGGGGGGCCTAGCCTGATGGACACTGCCATTTTGAACCCCGGGTTCCCAAGGGGGCTCTGGGGTGGGGGTGTCCTCACTTCTGCTTGCTCCCCACCGACCAGAACTTAGTTCCCTGGGTCCACCTAGGTACAAGAGGCCCTGGGAATTAGGGGCCCTGGGAATTAGAGTCCCTGGCTTGACAGCCACTTCCCAGTGACAATCCCACACTGTGGAAGGGGAGCATGGGTATGACGGCCAGCTGGCCACCTGTCCTGCACATAGTAGGTGCTCAGTAAATACCAAAGTCTCTGAGGTATACTGTTTGGCAGGCATGTTCCAAAATACTTTATAAGCATCAGTCTATTTTGTCCTCCTAGAACCTGGACAATGTTTACTGTGAAGAGCTTCATTTTACAGATGAGGAAATTGAGGCACAGTGAGGGTTAGTAACCAGCCCAAGGTCACAAGCAGGAAATGATGGATCCGGGGATCAAACCTTGTATTCCGGCATTAGAACTCACCCACCTACCCACTGCTTGAGACTGCTTTCCCTACAAATCCATGCTGACTTGAACTGATGTATAAAAAAGAAGAATGAATTGATGTGCCTTATAAAATCGAAAGGAAAGCAAAGGTGGATTTTATGGGAGCCTGGGGCGTTCATGAGTTCCTGCCATCTGCCAGGGACTAAGCCCTCCCTCCCTCACTTCTCCCTCTCTTTCTTTCCCTCCCAGGGTCCCGTGGCATTTGGCACAAACTATGGGCTTCTCTTTGTTGTCCCCAGGCTGTCCCCAGCCTTGTACCCAGCACTTGGGAGGTACTCAACACACATTTTCCAATGCATGATAAAAACGCAGGCTGGGTGCTAGAGAGCAGAGTGGATCAGTTCTAGTTCTTGCCTTTGGGAAGCTCAGCGTTGGAAAGACAGTTAACGATAGTCTACAGAGTGGGGAGTAGAGGGATGGAATGCTGGACAAGCCCACAGGGGGCCCCAGAAGGAATAAGTCTGGTGTTTTAGTTTCCTGGGGCTGCCATAAAAAAAGACCACCAACCGGATGGTTTAAACAACGTAGATGTTATCTCAAAATTCCCCAGACTAGAAATTCAAGCTTGGGATGTCCCAGACCTTTCTCCTAGTTTCTGACCTTTCTCCTAGTTCCAGACCTTCCTCCTAGTTTCTGGCGGTCTCTGGTGTTCTTTGGCTTGTAGATGGCATTCTTTCTGTATCTTCACATCATCTCTATAGGTGTCTGTCTTCAATATCCCCTTTTTGTAAGGCCACCCTCATATTGGATTAGGGCTCACCCTAATGGCCTCAACTCAATCATTTCCAAATAAGGTCACATTCACAGGTATTGGGGGCTAGGACTTCAACATCTTTTGGGGGACACATTCAACACATATTTATTGAGCACCTATGATGTGCTGGTCCCCACAGTTGTACATGCTGGAGATAAAGCTGTGGACAAGATGGGCAATGTCCTTCTCATGGAGCTTTCGTTACAGGGAGAGAGGTCACAAATGTACACACATTCTAGGTAATGTTGTGAGCTAAGGAGGAAAATGAAACAAGGCAAGGGAATAGAGCCCAGTGGGGCAGGTGCAGGGCTGAGGCCCATAACCTACTGGTTGGGTGAGACCCACACCTGGCTTCTTCACGTACCATCCATTCATTTGCACGTTCATTAACTCCTTGCTTTAGTTACCGAGAATCCGCCTGGCTTTGGTCTGGGGAAACCCAGCTGCAAGGCAAGTCTTAAGCTTCTGGGCTGTTTACACCCATTTCTGTGCACAAGCTCCACCCTCTTTCTGGATCACCTCCCTGCCCTGGCCTATGTGGCCTGGCGAGTTGCTGAGTTGCTACTCCTAGGTAGAAAGACTGGGCTTGTGCTGCCACCTCTGGAAACTTCTCACCTTTCCTGGCAGAATCCAGGCTCATCCACCCTCCCCTCCAGACACCCCTGCTCCTAGGGGCTGCTTGCTGTCACCCCTGTGGGGCCATGTTTCCTAGAAGGCAGAGCTGAATCTCACATTCGATGCTCCCCAGCTTCTCAGGGTATTCGTGATAAATACTTAAATATTCAGCACATCTCTGATAGAATGTTGGGTCCTTGAGGACGGTCCCAGCACCTAGAACAGAGCCTACCAAAACATTAGCATTGGATAAATAAGTGTAAATGAATGAATGAATTTGCTCTCAGCAGTCAGCCACATCTGCCCTTTTGCAAAAAGCTGGGGGGGTGGCGGTGGGAATCTCCTCTTCAGCAACATCTGAGCGGGACACCCTGGCTGATGGGTTCGCTTCAGCTTTGGATCTCCCACCGGCTTAAGGGAGGGGGTGGCTGCTGAGGGAGACGCCACAGTTCCAGGGGCAACGTCAGCTCCCACTCCCAGTGCTGCTCCATGCAAAAGCAGTTTCCTGCTCCCTCGGAAGAGGGACAGAGGTGATCTCTTTTCTTGGGAAGTAACCTCTGTCTTGTCCCCATCTGGGCATCTCCTGGAAGACACACAGGTACACCAGACAGACAAACATAGACACAAACAAAAAGACACCCCGTCCACCTATTCATAGATCTAGGGACGAGCGCTGTGACACCTTTCCTCCCAGCCCCTAGCAGACACACCCCAAAGACAGCCAGCCAGACACAGAGAAAACATACTGCAGAAAGACGCAGGGTGAAGGCCCGACAGACAGACAAGACTCAGGCACAGGGACACTTTAAGGTTCACCTAGACCTCTACGGTCAGCGACTCAGCGACTCAGCCGCTCGGGGACAGCCTGAGCAGGGCTCCCACCTGCGGACCGCCAGGCGCCCAGCTGGACCGCAGCCACGCCCCCCCTGCCCCCCCCTCCCGGCGGGCCTACTGGCAGCGGCGGGCTCAGGGTGACCCCTCATCCTTAACTGCCACCCCGGGAGCGGCAAGAGGCACCTGTCGCTAACCAGCTTTCTCGAAGCTGGGGCAGGGCTGGGTGGGCGGGCGTCCGCGCAGCTGGCAGCGGAGCAGGAGGACTCGCGGACATCGCGGAAGGGGGCTGGCCCGGGTCCCAGGCGTGGGGGTGGGGTGGGGGAGCGGTCTGTGTGGGTCGAGGAGTGGGCCGGAGGGCTGCCCTGGACTTGACAAAGTCAGGGACAGTGGGCAGTGCGCACTCAGGAGCGCAAGGAAGAAGCTGGGGTGAGCGCTGGTCAGCGGGTGGGGAACGGTGGTAAGCGGACACGCGTGCACCTTGGCCGAAGGCAGAGGCGCAGCAACTGGAAGGGCAGGCGTCGGAGGGGATCGGGAGAGGGGTGCTGCTTCGCAGAGAGCGTCAGGTCAAGGGCAGGGGTCGGGGCAGCAGGTGGGCTCCAGGCTGCAGCCACTCCGGGAATCAGACTCCGTGCGGGTCTCACCAGGATGCCCGAGGGCCAGCGGGTGCTGGCCTCTCCCCCGGCGGCGGCTCGGGGCGCCCTGGGCAGGGTGTCCTCGGGGCCCTCAGCCTGCCCATCGCCCCGCCTCCCGGCCCCGGGGTCCCCGGGGTCCCCGGGGTCCGCGGGGTCGCCGGCGTCCCCGGCCCCTCCGCGGGGCACCGTCCGCTCCAGCGTCCCGCAGAAGCTGGCCGAAGCGCTGAGCAGCCAGTATGGGCTGATAGTGTTCGTGGCGGGGCTGCTGCTCCTACTGGCCTGGGCCGTGCACGCCTCGGGGGTGGGCAAGAGCGACCTGCTCTGCTTCCTCACGGCGCTCATGCTGCTGCAGCTGGTCTGGATGCTGTGGTACGTGGGTCGCAGCTCCGCGCACCGCCGCCTCATCAGCCCCAAGGACACGCACGCCGGCGCGCGCTGGCTCCGTGGTGAGTCTCCGGGCGACCGCCAAAGTGACTTCCTCTACCCTGACAGCGTTTCTGGCTCTCCCCTCCTCCTTTCCTTCTCTCTCTCTCTCTCTTTTGTTTTTCCTTTGGTAAGCCTGGTTTGTCCAGGAGTCTCCTCTCTCTGCCCTCAGGCTCTTGTCACACATTCTGTCTTAAGACCTACAGCTACACAAACCTGTTCACATCTCTTCTTGGCTGAAATGCCCGCCCCGGGTCCACAGACCCCAGGAGGGAGGCCAGGCTCCCTATCCTATGCGTTCCTGGCGTTCTAAGATCAGTCCCCAGAGGGCCTCTCATTTTATCCCCTCCTTTGCCCTCATTCTGGGCTCCAGTCTGAAAGGCTCTTAGTTTCCATCACCAGGTTTCCTTCCTATCTCCATGACTTTGCATATTCTGTTCCCTCCTCCTCCAGTGCCTTCCCTTTGCCCTGCCTTCCAAGACAGGGCTGGGGGCTCACACGGTTCCCCCACCCCACCCCACCCCAGTGATGCTTTTCTGATTCCCCCTGCTCTCTGAGGTGCTGACCACACTCCATCCCTCATTGTGCCCTGCGTAGACAGCATGCTTGTTGATGCATTTTGCCCTTCCCCCACCACCCAGGGTAGCTCTGGGATGCTTCTTTCTTATTGCTAGAGCCGCCTTGGGGTCTGGTGTAGAGTAGATGCTAAAAGCATGCAAAAGTGTGCATTTGGGAGGAATGGAGTCATGGGTAAGTGGATCAACACTGGGGCAGTGGAGGGTGCCCTTGCTCTTGCTCATTCCTACTGGCAACAGATTGAAACGTCAAGATGGAAGGTTCCCCTCCCACCAGGAGCTTCTGCTCTTGAAAGGGAGATAGACCTGGTGGGGTCAAGGGGAGGAGGGAGTCGGGAGTATGCCCTGGAGAAAGCTGCTGTCTGAGAGAGAGCCAGTACATCTCCTTATGTGTAGACCAAATACATCACACATCTCTACCTGAATTCTCTTGAGTTCTGAATTTAAATTTCCGTTGGAGTGTGACTTTCCTTATCCTTGCTTGACCTTGGGCATGTGACTTAATCTGCCCACCCTCGGAGTTTCAGCTGAGGGAGAGTGACTGGTGGCTGGGTGCAGGCTGGGTGCCCAGCACATATCCCTTCCCCACCACACTCACATCTCTTCAAAGGTCTGGCACAGGTCCATCTTCCCCACCCTACCTGCCATGAACTACTCCTCGCTCCCACTGGATTCCGTGTCTCTCTCTGTGCAGAGTGTTTCACTCCTTGTCCATTTCCACCTTGTATCAGGAGCCCGGTATCTGGATAAGATTTTAGGCTTCTTAGGCTCAGGGACTGTGTCTAGTTCATTTTGCCTTTGGAAAAACTGGACACAACTCCAGGCTGCCCAAATTCCTGCTCTGAAAATGGTTGTTTCAGGGAGGGTCATGAATGGCAGGGAATCCAGCACCATATCAAACACCCACACAAACAAACAAATGGGCATGAAATATTTTGAGCATATTGATTTACACAGGCTAAAAAATATTACACATGGATTTTGACCTATGCTTTCCTATAGTGGAAGGATCTGTTCTTTGTCCCTCCCTCACTTCTTTTCTCCTCCATCCTTCTTCCCTTCCTCCCTCCTCCTCCCTTTATTCCTTTCTTCCTCACTCCTCTCCATTCCCTTCTCTTTCTATCCTTGCCTTCTTCCCTTCTCCACCCCTCCTTCCCCTGCTCTTCCTCTATCTCTGCCTCCTCTCTCTCCCTCTTTCCAGAAAGACTCCAAGCATTGGGATCTGAGTCAGTGGGTGAATAGTCGTGCCAGTTCACAAAATTAGGAAGAGAGAGGGAGGACCAGGCATGGGTATGCAGAATCAAGTTTCCTCTCCTGGGCTTGTTACATTTGAGATGTCTATTGGATGTCAAGTAGTGATAGAATAAATGTGGCAATATAGAGAGAGCACATAGTAGGTGTTCAATAAATGGTGGCTTTTTAAACAATCGTGATAACATAACCATTCAAATGAGGTATGTAGATAATGGAAATTGTGCTGGCCCTGGAAGGTTTGGTTCCATGTTCCAGGTTGAGGACTTTCACCTTCTGAATCTCTGCTTCCTTGTCAGTAAAATGAGAACCCCAGTTGCCTTTCAGGGAAGATCTGGGAGAGCCGTGTCAAGTGAACACAGTTTGCAAAGCACTCTGATCCTTGCAAATGAGCTTCAGCTCATCAAAGAATCCAGAGGCTAATTGTCCCAAGAGGAAAGACCGTTGGGGTGCCAAAAAGAAATGCCTTAGCCAGGGCTGAGGTTTTCCCTAGAAGCATAGCTGGAAAGACAGGTTTGACTTAGCTCTGCCTTGGCTTCTATGATAGCCTTCGAAGTCTGGGGTGCTGAGAAAGGGCCAGCCTGTGGAATTCAAGGCACTAACATTTTCCAGAGAAAGTTTTGTGGTCTTGGTATGGGCTGTGAGGCATTTCTTTGAGCAGAAGACATTCTGTTCTACCTACTGGGTGTGAGAAAGTGAAAATTTCTTTTGGGACACAAATTATTGACCTATTAAAAATTTTAGAAGAAATGATGGATTATTAATCCAACTCCTCTGATTGCCAAGTAAAGAGATTCATTTTTTTCTGAAAGGAATAGCAGCCTCCATGTCTCAAGTCAGCCCAGTGGGCGTGGTGACATGCATGCCCATTGAAAAGTTTGTTCATCTGGTGAATTACCAACGTCCTATTTCTTGTCTGTTTCTAGCCCCTTAAAAGACTACAGTGGCTTACCTACCAGTGGTAGGATTTTGTTGTTGTTGTTACTGCCCTATCTCAAGCCCAGGGAAGTGTCATTAATGCAAACTTATGGGAACAATGCCAATAAGTATAGTAGCTTGTTTTATTTATTTATTTTTTATTGAGTGTTTTCTGAGTGTTTACTGAGTGTTTATTGAGTGACTGGAATGCGGGTACGTTCGAAGTGTTGTCTCAATTATTGTCATAGCGATCCTTTTTTTTTTTTTAAATGCTTGTGAATAATACCCCCAGATTCACTCCTTTTATAAGATCAGATTTTTGTATAATTTTTTTCTTAGACTGAGACACACCCATGTATATGATACATCGCATCTCTGTCTAGCATCCTACTGGTGGAAATGGGCTGCTCACAGCACCATGCTCATTGTCCCTTAAGGGACTGGAAGCAAAGGGGCAGAGGTGAGCTGCTTATGTAAGACCAACCTAGTGGTGGTGGTTATACAGGCTGTAGACGTCAAGATCGGGAATGTGATGACGGATTTGGGAGAGAAGCTGTCCCCACCTGTGAGTAAGTGAAGGTCAATTAAAGAGATGGGTCCACGTGTTTGTGTGTGTGTGTGAGTGTGTGAAGAGGGCAGAGAGCAGCAGAGGGGGACGATGGGAGGGACAAAGGCTACAGGACACAAGGATGCAACAGTTTGGACACTCAGGGGACCCACAGTGTGGAAGTGTGGTTGGAACTCCTGAGAAACCACCAGGGGTAATGCCAGGATCGCAGAACCCTGGATGAGCTATCATGGGGCTGAGCTGTCGGGTGGGTCCCGGGGGGATCCCAGCCCACCCTGCTGACTTTGCGGCAGGTGCAAGCTCATGAACATTGGTCTGGGCTTCACTTTGCTCTCCCTTCTCGGAATGCATGTTTACCTTAATTTCACAGCCTCATTCTTCTGCAGACATAGTGTCTGCACTACACTCCTTGTTTCTCGTGGGATAGCAAGCCCCACATCAGCATGTCCCAGACTTTGTTGAGATAAAGTCCAGAAGCTCTACAGTTCTCCAAAGTGAAGTGCGGGAGTCAATGGTTTTTAGTATATTCACGGATACGTGCAACCACGCCCCAGTCAGTTGGAGAACACTTTTACCATATCGAAAAGAAACTCTGTCCGCTTTAGCTGTCATCCTCTATATCTCTAACTCCCCGCCCCCCACCACCCCAGCCTTGGCAATCACTTGGCAATCACTCGTCCACTTCTGTCTCTGGATCTGCGCATCAGGACCTTTCCTCTGGATAGAATCGTGTGATCCATCATGGGCGTGACCAGCTTCTTTCACTCAGCAGGTTTCAATATCACACGTTTTCAAGGTCACAGTGACTCTTGAGGTGGTGTCATCACCCCCATTTACCAGACCGGGAAGCGGGGTTTCAGGAGGAGTGCTGAGCTCCCCAATCACCGGAAATGTTTGAACAGAGAAAGAAAGAGAAGCGGCTGAGCTCCTCACTTAGGGGCAGATGGCATGGTATCAACAGTTGTCAGCGAAGGCAAAAGTCTCCTTCCTTCTTGCTTTCTGTCTTCCTCGTCGAGCAGGAGGATCTTGGGAACTAGCAGAGAGCAACAGAGAAGGGAGACAGGCGCACAGGGCGGAAGCTCTTGTGGTGATTGGCAGGACTGTTGATTGGGTTTTGTTTGACAGCCTGGCCTGAGCTCCCGGGACTCTCTGGGCTTTGGGGATGTTAGCACGGTCAGGCATGGCCCTGCATGGAGGGAAGCGGGAGAGGGCAAGCACCACGGGGATGGCGAGGGGCAGCAGAGTATCGTGGCTGAGGGCTTGCCTCCACCCGCGGCATGGAGCTCTGCTTCTGCCTCTGTTTTCTTGTCTGTAAAATGGGGATGACGATACTACCACTCACATGGGGTTGTGATGAGACTCAGTGAGTTAGTACACAATAAAATGCTTAGAAGCCTCTGGCACGTAGTAATAGATGTGCCTTATTATGAAATAAATGATTCAGCATGATGATAGGCAAGTGTAGGAGACGGGCGGGGGGCAGAAGAGTAGCCCGAGGGTGCAGGCTTGAGGATTCAGGCAGGGATCCCCAGGGGAAGGTCTTCTGTTTTTGCTGGAGTCTGGGAAAAAAACCCTTAAAAATCATTAAAAAATGCAAAAAGAATACACGAAATACAGGAACTACACACTCCCAAGACGCAGCCTGGGATCACCATGAGGGACTCTTGCCTAAAGGCATCCTTTTTCTTACATACTTTTTTTTTTGGATGAGATTTTTTTTGTCTGATAGAAAATATAAAAAACAACGCCAGAATTCCAGCATCAGTAAGATGATGGTCCTGCCCAAAAAGCTGATGCTGGTTTGACATTCATGGAAAGGAAGTCACACTGCATGTGGGGAGTACCTTTCCCCCCTTGGAGCATCGCACAGTCACCTGCAGAAGGGAAGGCCCTAGGAGGAATGCAAGGGTATTGAGGACACTAGAGGACAGAGGATGTAGCAGGGTAGAAAATGATGCAGCTTCACTCCAGTTAGCTCAAGGCTATCCTCTGGTTTCCAGAAAACAGAGTCACTTCTTTAGGGAAGCCTTTCCTGATCCCTTCAGACCAGGAGTGGCTCCCAGGCTGTATGGTCTCCGTGCATCCTACGTTTTTTTCTTAACCCCAATCAAGCAGGATATTTTGTTGTTCACTTTGTCAGTAACCAGATTGTGGGCTCTCACAGGCAGAGCCCTTGTCTGAATGTGCCCCCCCCAATATATCCTGAGTCCCTGGCACAGTGCCTGACACATAACAAGTGGCATCTGGTATTTACTGAACCATCAAGGAAATGGATGGATGGAAGGCTGGCTGGATGGATGGATGGATGGACGGACGGATGGATGAGTGAATAATGACAGACTCTCCAGAGGAGAATGGCAGTTCTAGGAGGCTGACTGCAGTTCAGTGTAAGGAAGAACATTCTAATATAAACTCCAGCTGGTGATGGAAGGGTGTGCTTTGAGAGATAGTGAGCCTCCCAGCCCTGGGCATGTCCAGATGGAGACCCATTGGTTGCTAATCATGATGCACTGGGAAGCATTCTTGTGTGAGGTGGGGGATTATAGATTGACTCTGTGGGACCTTCTTCCCCTAAGAGCCTGCAGTTCAAGATTTCAGACTCCTCGCGGGGATTTGGGTGCTTAAGAGAGGAGGGGTATCCCTCTGCCAACACTAGACCTAATAGGATTAGTCTCAAGTGATGTGGTTGGGAAACTTTCTACTTGGTTCTAATTCGTTAAACTTTTCTTTGTGGTTGCATGTGACGACAACGATGATAGCATCTGTTTATAGGATTTCCTGCGTGTGAGGCGCTCTTCTTGTGCTTTTCATAAAGCGACTCATTTAACCTCCTCTACAGCCCTACGAGGGTGGCAAGCAACTTACTTGATTGTTGTTGATACTCCACTGATATCCAAAATCATATATTCTCTTTTTGAGGTGTGCAAAGGGATATTATAAAACCAGGTTTATCAGTTATAATGTGATTTAATTCTTCTGTGCCTTATGTTCCATCCTACCAGATCTTTCATTTTATCTCTTTAAAGTAGCAGGTTGTTGGAGAGCGCCTGGATGGCTCAGTCAGCTGAGCATTGGACTCCTGATTTCTGCTCGGGTCATGATCTCAGAGTTGTGGAATCGAGCCCCACATCAGGCTTTGCGATCAGTCGGGAGTCTACTTGACATTCTTTCCTTCCCTCTCCCCCTCCCCCTCCCCCCCATCACACTCACATGCACGTGCACTCTCTCTCAAATAAATAAATAAATCTTAAAAGATTTAAATTTAATTTTTAAATTAGTGAAATTAAGTTAAATTAATTAATTATATATAATTATTTTATATATAATAGCATTATATATTATGTATGTTATATATTTATAAATTAATTAAACTTATTTTAATTTATATAATTAAATTATATTTAATTAAAAATTAATTTATATTTATATAAATTTAATTAATTAATTTAATTATAATTTTATTGTAATTAAATAAATCTAATTAAATTTAGTTAATTAAATTAAATCAAAATTAAATTAAAAAATTAAAGTAGCAGGTAAATATACAAGGCAAAAACTGCTTTATTTGGCAGACAAAGGACTATTATATCTTCATCATACATTATGTTTTCTTTTTCATGTGTGATGATACCGGTGAAGGTATTCTTTATCCTATTTATTCCTTTTAACTTAAATTCCACATGGTCTGACATCAGACCTGTTTCTGCTTTCCCTTCAGTTGCAACATCTCTCTGTGCCCACTTTGATTTTCTTCCATTGCCACTAAGTGAAAAGTGATTCATAAAAGAGATACAGTTAGGTTTTGTTTTTATGTTCAATAATGCCATCTTTGTTGTCTAATTAATGGGAGATTTAGATCATTCTCACTTTTTTTCCCATTTTTCTTTATGATAATTATAATTATTTCTTTTACATATTGTTTCCTTCATTTTCCTTTTTTTCCACTGTAGCGGAATTTAATTTAATTTAATTTAATTTTATTTTATTTTATTGTGTTCTGTTAGTCACCTTACAGTACATAATTATTTTCTTATTAACATATAATGTATTGTTTGCCCCAGGGGTACAGGTCTGTGAATCATCAGGCTTACACATTTCACAGCACTCACCATAGAACATACCCTCCCCAATGTCTATAACCCAACCACCTTATCCCTATCCCCCCCACCCACTAGAAACTCTCATTGCCACTAAGTGAAAAGTGATTCATAAAAGAGATACAGTTAGGTTTTGCTTTTATGTTCAATATTCCCATTTTTGTTGTCTAACTAATGGGAGATTTAGATCATTAATTAAATATTTAATTAATTTTTGTTAGGAATTCGTGAGATTAAGAGTCTCTTATGGTTTGTCTCCCTCCCTCCCTCCATCTTGTTTCATTTTTTTCCCTCACTACCCCCCACGACCCCTGCCTCGCCTCTCAAATTCCTCATATCAGAGATCATATGATAATTGTCTTTCTCTGATTGACTTATTTTGCTTAGCATAATACGCTCTAGTTCCATTCATGTCTTTGCAAATGGCAAGATTTCAGGTTTTTTGATGGCTGCATAGTATTCCATTGTATATATATACCACATCTTCTTTATCCAGTGATCTGTTGACGGATGTCTAGGTTCTTTCTATAGTTTGGCTATTATGGACATTGCTGCTATAAATATTCAGGTGCACATGCCCCTTTGGATCACTACATTTTTATCTTTAGGATAAATACCCAGTACTGTGATTGCTGGGTTGTAGGGTAGTTCTATTTTCAACTTTTTAAAGAACATCCATACTGTCTTCCAGAGTAGCTGCACCAGCTTGCATTCCCACCAACAGTATAGGAGGGTTCCCCTTTCTTCCACATCCCTGTCAACATCTGTTATGTCCAAACTTGTTAATTTTAGCCATTCTGACTGGTGTCAGGTGGTATCTCACTGTGGTTTTGATTTGTACTTCCCTGATGATGAGTGATATTGAGTACTTTTTCATGTGTCTGTTGGCCACCTGGATGTCTTCTTTGCAGAAATGTCTATTCATGTTTTCTGCCCATTTCTTGATTGGATTCTTTGTTCTTTGGGTGTTGAGTTTAATATGTTCTTTATAGATTTTGGATATTAGCCCTTTATCTGATACGTCATTTGTGAATATCTTCTCCCATTCTGTCAGTTGTCTTTTGGTTTTGTTGACTGTTTCCTTTGCTGTGCAAAAGCTTTTGATAGTGATGAAGTTCCAATAGTTCATTTTTGCCCTTACTTCCCTTGTCTTTGGCGATAGTTCTAGAAAGAAGTTGCTGCAGCTGATGTTGAAAAGGTTGCTGCCTGTGTTCTCCTTAATGATTTTGATGGATTCCTATCTCACATTAAGGTCTTTCACCCATTTTGAGTCTATTTTGGTGTGTGGTGTTAAGGAAATGGTCCAGTTTCATTCTTCTACATGTGGCTGTCCAATTTTCCCAGCACCATTTGTTGAAGAGATTGTCTTTTTTCCATTGGACATTCTTTCCTGCTTTGTCGAAGATCAGTTGACCATAGAGTTGAAGGTCCATTTCCAGAGTCTCTATTCTGTTCCATTGATCTATGTGTCTGTTTTTGTGCCAATATCATAATGCCTTGATGATTACAGCTTTGTAATAGAGCTTGAAGTCTGGAATTGTGATGCCACCAGCTCTGGCTTTCTTTATCAACATTCCTGTGGCTATTTGGGGTCTTTTCAGGTTCCATATAAATTTTAGGATTATTTGTTCCATTTCTTTGAAAAAATTGATGGTATTTTGATAGGGATTGCATTAAATGTCTAGATTGCTTTAGGTAGCATAGACATTTTCACAATATTCATTCTTCCAATCCATGCACATGGAATGTTTTTCCATTTCTTTGTGTCCTCCTCAATTTCTTTCATGAGTACTTTATAGTTTTCTGAGTACAGATTCTTTGCCTTTTTGGTTAGATTTATTCCTGGATATCATTAGTTTTTGATGTAGTGCTTCATGATTCAATGTTTGCTTGTAACAACCAATGCGCCATGCAATCTGTGCCCTCCTTAATAGTCATTGTTGGTCTCCACATTTGCTTTTTGGAGCACTTGAACATTTTACTGTGTCTTTCTATTAAATTAATGACTGTCTTTCCTTTCTTCCTTCTCACAGTCAGATGCATGTAACTCCATTCTTATCCACCCCCCAAAAGAAACACCAAACATTTCCCCGAGCAAGGCACATTGCTGCTGGCTCCAAGATCCCCCCACTTACTCTCTGCTCCACTGAGATGAGATCTGTGAAATACATTTGCTTCTCTCTCTCTTTGTAATTTTTTTATTAAAGATTTTTATTTATTATGTATTTGAGAGAGAGAGTGTGTGCATACCAGCAGTGGGGATAGGTAGAGGGTGAGGGAAAAGTAGACTCCCAGGTGAGCAGGGAGCCCGACATGGGACTTGATCCCAGACCACTGAGATCATGACCTGAGCCGAAGGCAGATGCTTAATTGACTGAGCCACCCAGGTGCCCCTGCTTCTCTCTTTTGCCCCTCTTTTTACCTACTGCTTATCTCTTTATCATGAGACCTTTGAAATGTTTTCTATGCCTGCTTCCCACCAGTCGGCCTCAACTTTATTCTGTATCACAAAGTTTTTAATAGAATATGTAAATTATGCATTTCCAGTGGTCTTTTAAAAATATTTTATTTATTTATTTGAGAGAGAAAGAGAGGACAAGTGGAGGGGTGGAGGGAGAGAGTGAGGGAGAAGCAGACATCCCACTAAGCACAGACCCCAATGAGGGGCTCGATTCCAGGACCCTGAGATCATGCCCTAAAGTCAGACACTTAACCAACAGAGCCACCCGGGTGCCCCTCCAGTGGGTTTATCTTCATCAATTTGAATTTAATTTCTCTTATCCTGTTTTTCTTTCCTATTAATTTATTTATGTATCTACTGGACAATTCACCTTCTGACCCATCCACCCAACCATCCTACAATTTTACACCCTCTGTGCCTCCCTCCTTCCATTATACATCCATCCTCTCCAATCTTTTGCTAAGTTTATTTCTCACCATTGTTCCCTCTCCTTTTCATCTTCCCAATGATGAGGACTTTCCCTCAGTTCACTGGCTGTTTGGTTAAGTCCTTTGTCAGATGAGTCATGTGGATGACATTCCCCCCTCCTCTACTCTCTGTCTTCCCCAGTAGAATGTGAAACTCACCAAGAACAGACACTTTATTTTATTGCCCTTTTTATGTCTCCGGTGCCTGGGACAGTGGCTGGACCACAGTTGGTGCTCAACAAATAGTTGCTGAATGAATTACATCTAGCCTATCTTCAAATTGCTTTCTGTCTTCTGCCCTGACAAGCAGGTGACATGTTGGCTGGAATGCAGTCGTTTCCTTTTTTTTTTTTTTTTTTTTTAAGATTTTATTTATTTATTTGACAGAGAGATAGAGAGAGAGAGTACAAGTAGGCAGAGCAGCAGGCAGAGGGAGAGGGAGAAGCAAGCTCTCCACTGAGCAGGGAGCCCGATGTGGGGCTTGATCCCAGGACCCTGGGATCATGACCTGAGCTGAAGGCAGCCACTTAACTGACTGAGCCATCCAGGCACCCCTGCAGTCCTTTCCTTGAAGTGAACTCTAGCTGCTCTTCCACTGGCTTCTGGTTTCCCATGTTGCTGTTAAGAATTCTGGTGCCAGCTTGCACTTCTACATTTTTGTGCACACCCCAGTTTTATGCAATATTACACATGTGTATTTTTGTTTCTCCAGCAATCTTGTTTGTTTACCTTTGAGCCCCTGGCAAAATGCCACATGTATAGTAGAAGTCCCCAGAATATTTATTGTATACATAAATGGATGGATAAAGGAAGGAAGGACTTCAAGACTACGAGAAGTTATACGATGTATTTATCATACCTCTTGAAATGTCAGTGACTGGGACATTCTAGACCAGTGGTTCTCAAGGTGGGGTCCCAGATCCAACAGTGTCAGCCCCACCTGGGAACTTGTTAGAGATACAAATTTTGGGGCTCCACCCAAACCTATGGAATCAGAAACTCTGGGTGTGGAGCCCCACCATCTGTGTTTCAATAAGCCCTCCAGGTGATTCGGATGCATGTTCAAGTTTGAGAACCAGTCTCATCTTCTAGATGGGGAAACTGAGGCTAGGAGCAGGGAAGTGACTTGCCTGAACTCACACATGCCATCCGTGGTACAGCCTGGACCTGTGCCCAGGTCCCCAGAGCTACAGCCATGCTGCCTTACCTCATCTTGCTATCTCCTTTGTAACCAAAACGAACTGTGCATTTGTCAACCATTTCAAAGCCCTGGGACTGAATCTCCACTCTTACTAAGTCTTTGATTTCACTGGGGGCTTTCCAAGATGAAAAAAAAAAATGTGACTTACAGTTGTTTCTATAAGGCTTTGAGCAATGGAAAGGAGCCAGGCGATTGCATTACTTTTCACGGGGGCTTCTCAGGCTGGAGCTGTAATGTTATAGCTCAGTGTTATCAGTCTGTCCTCTCTCTCTCACCACAATGCACGTCACACACTATCCAGTTTCCTCCCATTCGTGGGAGAGAACGTATGAATGGCGGTCAATGTTGGCCGAGGAGAAGGATTAGGAAATTTGACATTGATCAAGGCTCCAGGATCACTGTGTTTTTCTTGCTAATATTTTTGTTTGTTACACGTTTCTTTTTAACATATTTTGTGTATTCCTTTCCAGTCTTTTTTTCTCATAGGAATCTTTTTTGTTTGTTTTTATTGTTTGTCTGAAACCATGCTGGATGTACTGTCAAAGGATGCTTCCTTTTTTCACCCTACCTAGTGTGGATCCTTTCCACACCACTGTTATGGATTCCCACTTCCTATCAGTTTTAAAAAGATTCTTTCTATTTCAGAAATTTTTAGGTTTACTGAAGAGTTGCAAGTTGCAAGGATAGTACAGAGAGGTCCTGGATACCCGTATGCCCCTCCCCTTTATTTTCTTGAGAGCAGGATTTTCAGATTGGAGAACTGAGATTTTTTTTTTTAAAGATTTTATTTATTTATTTGACAGAGATCACAAGTAGGCAGAGAGACAGGCAGAGGGGAAGGGGGGAAGCAGACTCCCCGCTGAACAGAGAGCCCAATGCAGGGCTCCATCCCAGAACCCTAGGATCATGACCTGAGCTGAAGGCAGAGGCTTTAACCCACTAAGCCACCCAGGCGCCCTGAGAACTGAGATTTTTGAGCATAGCAGTGGCATTCTTAGATTAATCATTCTTTGGGAGAAGCTTCTAGAGGCCTTCTGTTTATTTGGGCAATCTTTATTGAATGTATATCATTTGTCAGACCCCGGGATACACATTGGGTGGGAACAATGATGAACAGGACACAAAACTGTGTTATTAATTAATTATGTATATTAATTAATTGTGTATATCTAATTAATTATGCATATATACACATATATACATAACATACAGTTTACTGACGTGTTTACTGACTTAATTGAAAGTGTACTGTTCAGTAGCATTAAGTACAATGACATTATGACAGTTTACATCCGGAAGTCTTCCATCCTGCAAAACTTAAACTCTGTACCCACAACTGACTATTCTCCTCTCTCCCAGCCCCCGCCACCCAGCACTCTCCTTTCTGTCTCTGTGAATTTAACTATTCTGAGGAACCTCAGGTAAGTGGAATCATATGGTATTTGTCTTTTTGTGGCTGGCTTATGTCACTAGCTTCCCCTGTATTGGAGCCTGTGTCAGAATGGCGTCCCTTCCTGAGGCTGAATCATTTTCCATTGTCTGGATGGACCTCATTTTGTTGATCCCTTCATCTGTCAACGGACACTTGGTTGGCTTCCACCTCTTGGCTGTTGTAAATAATGCTGCCACAAACATGGATGTACAAATAGCCTTTTGTGTCCCTGGTTTTGATCTTCTTGGGGATATACCCAAAAGTGGGATTTCTGGACCAGGTGGAAATACTCTTTTAATTCTTTGAGAAACAGACGTTCTGTTTCCAGTGACTACACCATTTTACCTTCCCATCAGCAGGGTACACAGGTTTCCATTTCTTCCCATCCTTGCTAATATTTGTTATTTTTTTCTTCTTTCCTTTCTTTCTCTCTCCTATTTTTGTTTTTTATTTGTTTGGTTTTTTTTGGGGGGGGTTGCTAGCAGCCATCCTAATAGCTGTGAGGTACTATCTCATTGTGGTTTCGATTTGCGTTTCCTTGATGATGAATTATGTTGGACATCTTTTCATGCATTAATTAGCTATTTATAAGTCTTTCTTGGAGAAATAATCTATTCAAGTCTTTTGCTCATTTTTAATTGGCATTTTTATTGGTTGTTGTTGAATTATAGCTGTTTATGGATTCTGGATACTAACCCCTTATCAGATACACGGTTCGCAAATATTTTCTTCCCTTCTGGGGGCTGTTAGTGTCCTCCGATAGCCAAAGGCTTTTTCATTCTGATGTAGTCCAATGTATCCATCTTAATTTTGGCTGCTTGTTCTTTTGGTGTCCTATCCAATAAATCACTGCCCAGTCCAACACTGTAAACATTTTCCTCTATGTTTTCTTCTAAGAGTTTTATAATGTTAGGTTTTACATTCAAAGTGTTGATTTATTTGGAGTTAATTTTTGTATGTAGTGGAAGGTGAGGTAAACTTCATTCTTCTGCGATTGGATATCTGCGCTCCCAGTGCCATTTGTGGAATTGACTGCCGTTTCCTCCCTGAATGGTCTTGGCAGCCTCGTCAAAGTCATTTGACTGTATCAGTGAGGGTTTAATGTGGTTTGTTTGGAAATAACTTCCATTAATATCAGCACTTATAGGTGTGTGTTTCTATGCTCTCCCCCCACTCAATTTAGGTAGTATCACACTGTTTGCAGCCATTACCATCATCCTGGGATGCCTTAAAGTTGGGTACTTCATTGGATTTTCTGAATGTCTATCGGCCACCGAAGGAGTCTTCCCCGTCACACATGCAGCACATACTCTGTTGCAGGTAACCTGACGATGTTTATTTATGTTGCCTTGGCTCCCATTACGTGCATCCCAGAGTGTGTATGAAAGGGATGCACTGGGGGGGACAGCATAAGGTAGGTTTGACTCCTCCCCTGAGGCTCAGTCCTTCAGCTGCCTCCCCTGAAAAATGGGTCTCTATGTTTCCTTGGCCATCTTTGTGAGAATCCTATGAGGTAGAACTTGTAATGGAGAGTCAGGAAATCTTGCCAAGCTTGAGTCTACCAGCAAAGGATTGGGGAAGGGGTGGAATTTGAACATAGTTCATCAAGCTTTATGGAGCTGTAACTCACACATCATACGATTTAGCCCTTTAAGTTGTACAAATCAGTGGTTTGGTATATTCATGGGGTTGTGCAACCGTCACCACAATCCATCTTAGAATATTCTTGTCACCTCCAAAAGAGACCCTGTGCCATTACGGTCTCTCCTCTGGGTCACTGAAAGATTGTATTTGGAGATAGGGTCTTTTTGGAGATAATTCAGGTTAAACGAGGTCATAGGGGTGGCCCTATTCCAATAGAGTTGGTGTCTTTATAAGAATGAGGGGATTAGGACACAGACTCATGGAGAAGGAAGAACATGTGAGGAGGCTGGAGGGAGACGGCCATCCACAAGTCAGGGTGGGGGGCAGGTCCCAGGAGAAACCAACCTTGCCCACACCTTGATCTTGGACTTCTGGCCTCTCAGACTGTGAGCAAACACATTTTTGTTGTTTTAAGTCACCCAATCTACGGCATATTGTCTTGGAATCACTGACAATTCATTTGTTGGTTATTTATTTCAGGGGAGTCAAATCCATGGTGACAAAGACATATAGTGATTCTAGCAACAATGTGGTCTCTTAGACCAGAAAGAACCAGTTTCCCTTCCTCCCTCCCATCTCTCCTTCTTGCCTTCCTGACTTCACTCTGAACCCAGCAAATACTGTTCCCAGGACTAAGAGTGCAAGGGTGAAGGGCAGTGTCAGTCAGATGGGGAGGAGTTCATAAACACAGACAGTGACAACACGGAGGCTCGATGCTTTGACCAAAGTCACCCAGTGATGAGGGAGTACCAGGGAGGACTCTCTCCAGCTTTGGCGTGAGGGATGGTTTTTGCCAGGAAGAGCCCCAGAGTTGTCAAGGAAAGAAGGGTGTGGTGTGTTAGAGATGTTAAAAGAGGACATTGGGGGATGCATGATCTTCCCACATGACAGGGAGAAGATGTCTGGGTCTGTGGGGGGGAGGTGGGCTGGGGCAATGGGCACAGACAGAGCCATGGTTTGGTGTAGGGCTTATGAGCATGGACTCTGGTTAGAAGACCCGGTTCTGGCTCGCACCAGCAATGTGAGCTCTGGCAAATTACTTAACCTCTCTGGGCATCACGGGTCTCATCTGTAAAGGGTTTACTTCTCGGTGTTGTTGTGAGGATTAAAGGTGCTACCGTGTATAAAGCACTTTACCAAGGCTGACAGCCACTCGGGAGTTTGAACTTTATCTTGAGGGCAAGGGGGAGCCACTGAAGGCTTTACGGAGAGGCATGACCTGGACAGATGTTACTTTTCAAAATATCACTCTGCTACTCAGTGGGTGGTAGATCTCTATCTTCCTAATTTAAGGCATTTTATCAGCCAAATAATCAAGCATTCTGTACCTAGTTGTCACTTACTACATGCCTTTGCTACACTAGATGACTGAGGAATGAAAGACATTCTTTTAAAACAACATGGTATTTATTTTAAAATTGTACTAATATATATATTATATTATATGTGTGTATATATAATATATATCATAAAACTTGCTGTCTTAGCTGCAGTTCAGTAGTGTTAAGTGTATCCACACTCCTGTGGATAACAGAACTTTTTCATCTTGCAAAATTAAAACTCCATCCCCCTTAAACACTAACTGCTGATTCCTGCCTCCCCCAGCCCCTGGCACCCACTATTCTATTTCCTGTGTCTAGGAATACAAATTCGACTACTCTAGGTGCCCCAGATAAGGAGATTCATACAGTGTTTGTACTTTTGTGACCGGCTTTGTTTCACCGACCTAATTGTCTTCAAGGTTTATCCACATTGTAGCAGGTGTCAGGATTTCCTTCCCTTTTAAGGCTGAGCAATATTCCATTGTATGGATGGACCACATTCTGTTTACCCCTCCACCGGTAGACCCCTGGGTTGCTTTTACCTCTTGGCTATTGTGACTAATGCTACCATAAACAAGGGTGTACAAATATCTTTTTGAGACCCTGCTTTCAATTCCTGTGCATATATACCCAGAAATGGGATTGCTGGAGTCCATGGTAATTAAAAGATATTTATTTTTAAAATAAAACTTAACAGAAAAAATTGGAAAAGAGAACAACAATGTATCTATAAGCCCATTAACTAAAACATTTGTTGCTGTTTTTGTGTTCTGTTCCTTCTTTATACTCCAGTGTATGTTCTTGTGGAAGTTTTAAGGAGAAGGGGCAGAATTTTCGCTTCTGAAGTTTCACCTAAAAAATTGTAAACATTTTTTGGGGTGCTATGAAGTCCTTATGAATGTATCAGTGAAGTGGCTGTCTAATTTGGAAATTATTGATAAATCCTTTACCAAACTGCTTCCCTATTGTTGGGCTGAAAGTCGTCTCCACCAGGAGCCACTGCTGTCAGACTTTTAAGTTGCTGGATGTTTCAGGAACTGTGCCCTGAAAGGATTTTCAGAGCAGGCCAGTAAGTCTTAGGTAAAACAGTGTGGAAGAGAGATGATGTGTTCATGAATTTTTTTCTTTTGTGCTATCTGATTTTCTTTTGGTAGCACTTAATTGCACAATGAAGATTAAGTGAGACAAATAAAGTGCCCAAAAGTGTATAGTATGTGGTGGGTGCTCAGTGTGTGTTTGTGTGTGTGAAATAAAGCCCAAAATATTTTAGGAGCGCAAATAAAGCAGATAGGCAGGAGAATTTCAGCTAACAGGGAGTAAGTTGCCGGTGGAGAGCGTTCACTGAAAACGCGAGTACGCCAAGGGCTGTTCTAAGTACTTAGCCTGGGTAATCTCATTTGATGGCTCATAATAACCTCCAAGGTAAGTAATGTTACCATCCCTGTTTCATGGAAGGGAAAAGACCTGGAGAAAGGTACACTGACTTAGCCCAGGGATCTGTACACAGGTTCTACACTAGCCTCCCCCATGGGTCCCTGCCCTGTGCTGGGTGGTGCATGGCACACAGGGAAATGAAGGACCAGCCTGAATCAATCTTCTCTTCATTTAAAACACTTAAAATATGGTGTCAGGCCACTGGCATAGGAACTGTTTGGTGGATAGTTCTTGGAGGAAGCCTAACACAGGTGATAGACTCGGGCTGCCACTCCCCAAGCCCCATCCCCGCCAATAGCTTCGACCTCTCCTGGAAGCTTTTCCTCCCAAACCTGGAAGCCTCACTCGGTTCTTACCCTAGGCTCCAGGAGGAGCGTGGTCCCCACCAAGGAATGGCACTGACACCTGAGACGAATCTGGGAAGGGAGGTCACTGAGGTCCTCAACATCTTCCCATTCTGTTCTGCAAGTTTCATAGCTTCTCAACATGCAAATACAATGATGGTTTTCACTGAAACATCTTTCTTTTTTCCCTTTATTTCCTAGGTGTATTTTCTTTGGGGGCACGCAAAGGATGTCATCCAGTCTTTCAAAACCCTGGAAAGGTAAACATCATGGGACTTGCTTGACTATTGAATTTGGTGTACATGGAGAACAAACAAAGTCATGGCAGCTATGGACCTTGGATTGTAAATATGAGGCCAACTCTCCCCTCCATCCCAACAAGCAAAGCCCTCCCTTGTGGCAGAGGGAGGAGACCCTGCACCATCCGCCTTTTTCTGGGGACGGCCGGGAAGTAGGATGAAGTAGGACGATGTGGGTTTCAATTCCCACGCTGCCATCTGAGACACTTTCCCTTATGATCCTCAGTTTTCCTCATCTGTAAAATGGAGATAAGAGTAGAGCCAAACTCTGAGGACTGAATAACGTAATGGATCTAAAGTGTATGCCTAATGCATGACAAGTGCTCAGTGAGCATGCGGTCAGTGACTATATCTGTCCCCTTTCTCTCAGCTATTGTGAAGATCGAGGGAACGAACCGATAGGATAACAGGGTGAATGAACAAGATGGGAAGTATTGTTCTCATGCAAGAAAGCCCTGGGTGCACACATACCAGTGAATCAAAGGATCAGCATTTGCTTCCTAGAAAGATCTCTCCTAGCAGTGAAGAACAGACAATCCCCCAGTAGCACTGGAAATGACAACAGATATTTAAAAGACTGATTTATGGATGAACACTGGATAGAACTATTTTGATAAACTATTGATACAGGAATAACTTGCACCAATCTTCTTATGTGGGAAGGATCAGCCTCGGGAAGCAGTTAAGCATGAACCATGTGGCTAGTGTGCGCTGAGCTGGCTGCCAGGCAGGGGTGATGGGCCAGCATTATTCCAGAAACATAGGGGCAGGTCCTTGGAGCTGTGCCCTGGCAGCCTGTGGTAGCCCCAGACAGCTCCCAGTCTCCACTGGCAGTGATTTCCATGTGTTGCTGTGACCGCAGTAGCCCCCTGGCTTTGCTGGTGAGCTCTCTCTTTGCTTTTGTCACTTGTGTAATAACAGCCTTAGGACATTGGGTCTGTTTCCCCGCAGGCAGAAAATGGGTTTGCTTTCCACATCCTTGCTGCCCAGTACAGCCCGCCACCAGACACAGGTGGCTACAGAGCCCTTGAGCTGGGGTTACGTCCAATGGAGATGTGCAGGAAGTACACAAATACCAGATTTCAGAGACTAGGATGACAAACAACATAAAATATCTCACAAATAATTTTTTTTTGTTCGTATTGATTATATGTTGACATCATAGTGTATTTGAGAGATTGGGTTTCAGAGAAAATTATTCCAACCCACTTTCACCTGTTCCTTGTCTTACCACATTTTAAAAATGTGGGGAAAAGAAAATCTAAAATCACATGTGTGGCTCCCATTTGTGTCTTGCACCATCAGTGTTTGGATTAACACTTCCCTGGGCCACACACCCAGACATTTGCCACCTGGATCTGTCATCTGAGGGAACTCTGAGGGATGGGACACAATGCCCTGCTTCCTGAGTGACTGGACACAAGCCTCTTCCTGTCTTGGGGCCCCTTTGCTAACCTTGACAGAGAGAGGCTTGAACAAGATAGGCATAAAGCTTGATTTAATCTGTTCCATTTGTAGGGTAAAGTGTTAAAATATTTTTGGGTTACTCACCACCTTCAGGCTTTAGATTCAGACTTCTCTAGAAAAATTGGAAGATTTGGCAATCCCAAAAGTGCATACAACAAAGGGCTAGAGCTGAGTGGGGGTTGTTCTCTCAGTTTGCTTCAAACCCCACCACTCCCTAATGTGCCCCAGACCTGCTTTCTTCTTTCATATTTCCTGCCAGGCCCTGAAGGCTTCAGAACTTACCACTCCTGGACTTGTTTTTTTTTTTTTTTTTTCCCCTGGTCTTTTGAGCTAATATTCCACTGTCCTGTGCTTTTAGTATGTCCTGGGACTTTTCTCCTGATTTAAGAATTCTCCTTAACTTGCTTGAGTCCCTTTCTCTTCCCCAGGGTGAGGTTTGGAGGAACAGGAGTTCTGCAAGTAGAGCTGAGAATATAAACTGAGATTAGAAGTGGCTCCTAAGACTTGTCTTTGTTGTGGTCTGGGGCTATCAGCCCCAAGTATGAGAAAGGTGGCCTGGCACGAGGAAGTCCTTTAGGCTATAGGACAATTTCCAGGTCAGACCAGCAGGCGGCTGCCAGCCCGCAGGGAGCTCACATGGCACACCAGGCTCTGGTTGCAGGTGGCGTGGGCATTATCTCATCGGCTTCCGTGGCCTGGGATTGGACAGTGCCATTTGGCTCAGGAAAGAGGAGAAGAAAAGGGAGATGTGTGCATTATAAGTAAAAGAAAAGGCAACCAGCCTGAGGCAAACAGCATTGTCTACATTTGTCCAAGGATCTACCTTGTGCCTCCCAGATGCCCTGGGGCAGGCTGGCCACAGTCTATAGAGCTGGGCAAGCACAGGGGTGAGCAGCTGGGCAAACACCTGTTTCCTTCTCCACGTGTGCCTGGGCATTCTGCAGCTGCCCAAGGAAGCCAGGGTTCAGACGAGGGAAGTTTGACTTGCAGTCACTTGTGGGAGCCCCAGGGGGTCGTCTGGGGTTAAAACTCAGAGGAGAGGAAAGGTGAGGGTTGAGGACCCAGTTGTAGCAGTTTTCCTGTGGGCAGATCATGGACAAGCGTGCTCTTGGTTAGATGGGTTGGGCATGCTTCCTCTGGTGTTGTGCTCTCAAGGAACCATCAGCTCTGCATGCTTCAAGGATGCCTCTCCCAAATCACCAGGATTCATTGCTTCTGCTACCCGCAAGGCCCATTGTTAAGTGCCTGGAAACTACCAATGTGCATACATCTTAAACTGCAGGCACGGGGGACTGGAGGTTTTGAGACAGGCTCTGATCCCTTTGGAACACTATTCCCCACAGACCTCTCTTCTGTGCCAGAGTCTAACGTCCTCCTTTCTCTTCATCTTCTTCTTCCCAGGAGCCACGTGGCATTGAGGCAAGGGCAGGCCCTGGGATCAGACTAGGACAGCTCTGCTGCTTACTACTTCTTCAACCCCCAAGGCAGCTACTGTCTTTATTTGTGACCTCAACCTAATTCCTGAGCCTGTCTGAGACTCCAGCGGCTCAGCATTTTGCCACAGAACAGACTCTATGCTTTTGCTCTGCCATTCTCAGTGGGTTAGCATTTCAGCCTATGCTGCTTTCTTCATGGTCACAAGATAGCTGCCAGAACACCAGCCTTCGTTTCTGTATTCAAGGCTGGAAATAAATAGGAGAGGGACAGTGAGAAGGCTTTTCTTATTTTTATCTCTTTCATCATGAAGGCAGAAACTTTCGGTAGTGCCCGGTAGTCTTGACCTCACACCCCACTGGCCAGGGTGGCCATGCTTAACTTCAAGGGAGACCAGAGAGCAAGTCTCTGACTTGCTTCGGTTTCCCTAAAGGTAAGTGGCAAGATAAAGGGAGTGGATGATGATCACTGGGTTGGCCAGCCAATAGTAAAGGCATGCCCAACTCTCTAGATTTCCAGTGTAGCCCTTCCTCTTTCCCTCATGGTTCTTTCCTGTTCCCTTCTGGAAGAAAGGGTTTGGGGTATGGTGGGGATGGTGTATGCTTTCAGGAATTTTCCATCCCTCGACCTCTGCTTCCAAGACCCAGTTCCTTTTTGTCCCATTGACAGTAAGTTGAGAAGTGGCAGGTTCAAGATTATGACAGAGTGCCAGGACTGTGGCTTTGGAAGCTCCCATGGAACTGCCTCTCTCCAGACAGGAACCCACCCAGAGTCTGAGCTGCCTGGTGAAACCAGAATCATGGCTAAGAAGGAAACATGCATGTGCATGCATGTGGGCGTGTGTGTGTGTGTGTGTGTGTGTGTGTGAGTGTGCACATGTGCCATGTCTCCATCTCACCCCATGGGGCTTGGAGCCTCCCAGGGCTGTTCAGTAACTGAGTCCTTGTGTTCTTCAGGTTTGGGGTGATCCACTCGGTGTTCACCAATCTGCTTCTGTGGACCAATGGTGTCCTGAATGAGTCAAAGCACCAACTTAATGAGCACAAGGAACGGCTCATCACTCTGGGCTTTGGGAACATCACCATAGGTGAGTGCTAAGAGTTGCCCCACCCCCACGCTGGGACCTCTTGGAACCCCGCAGAGACAGAATGCTCAGAGATGGAGGGGAACAGGGTCCACCCAACTCAACGCTGGCCAGACAATCATCTGTTGTTGAAAATCTTTCAAAACTTCCCGAGTCCCTCATCCTGGTTCCATAAGTAGGACATGCTGAGTGTAATTAATGGTTTCTTTGGTGACTCAGGGACTTGTCAGACCCAAGGGTGATCATTTAGGATACCATTTCTCACGGTACAGTTTGGAATGGAAGTGAATGTCTTTGTTTACAACTATGGAAAATTGGCAGTCATTGCGTTTTTAATTAAGCCTCTATTACCAGTTCATTTGACTAAAAGTATAGCTTTTTAAAAATACCCAGAGAAGTCTAAGGGTTGCCATTAATTGGTTTCAGTTTGTTTGAAGTTGTTATTGAACTCTACCAGGCATGTACTTTTGACCCATCTTTATTCCCTCTTGCTCTTCTTTGAGAGTCTGTGGTGTCAATCAAACTCCTTCCGAAGTTCTTTAGCATTTATGACCTGTCGCTTCTCCCTTAGAGCAGTGGGATCAGGCTGACAGGAATGTGAGGAGAGGAAATGTATAGGAACCACATATCCCAGATTTGGGTCTTGTTCTTATTGCATACTGGCTGTGTGACTTTTTGAAGCCATTCAACCTCTCTGGGCCTCAATTTTCTCATTCATGAAGTGAAGGAACCCACAACAGACACTTTCAGGGAGTCCTTTCAGCTTTGATGTATTACACATCAACACTCCCTGTATGACCCCAGGGCCATCACCAAAGGCAACTTTATTTATTTTTTAAATTTATTTATGTATTTGAGAGAGAGAGAAAGAGAGAGAGAGAGAAGGGAAGAGGACGGGGGAGAGAGAGGATCTCAAGCAGACTCACTACCCAGCTTGGAGCCAGATGCTAGGCTTGAACTCATGACCTTGAGATCATGACCTGAGCTGAAACCAAGAGTCGGATGCCTAACTGACTGAGCCATGCATGTTTCTTGAGGGCAACCTTAAAACTGTTTCCTCACCAGTTGGGTGGGGATGGTGAAATCAGTACACACTATTCCTTTACCCCCAACCCTTGCTCCACGCTGGCTGCCAACTCTTGGGGAAGTTCTTCTCTTTTCCTTGTCAGTGCCCATAACAGTAATAGCAGTGAAAACAATGATAAAAACAAACTTTTATTAAGTGTCTGCTGAGTGTCTGGCATGCTGCTCTATTACATCTATGTGGCACACTTAATTTTGGACCCCAAACACTGTAGAGTAGTCATTTTTGACCTTATCATATGGATGAAGCCATCAAGCCACACGAAAGTTAAGTAACTAGCCCAGGTTCACAGAACCAGGATTTGATCCGGCTCCAGGAACCCCTGTGGGAATGCAGACATGGATACGTTTACAAAGGAAGGACTCCATCAGCTCTAACATTCTGTTCATCTGAGCCTTTCTCCTCAATTTCGTCCCTTGACTTTTGTGGAGTAGTGTACTGGGTTCATGTGGTGGGAAGCTCCTTATGAGTTCAAAATTGTGGTGTTCTGCAAAGGTGAGGTGACTTCTGCTACCACGGAACTTTCCATCTGATTTTATGCCTGGCGTATGCAAATTATAAGCTAAAACAATGACAAAGCGTAAAGGAAAAGAATCTACCATAGCACCTGCCCAGAAATGTAGTTCCATGCTGTTAATATTGGTTTATTTTTTGTAGTGTCCTATTTATTTATTTATAGTTAAGATCATGCTATAGCTATTCAATCTTTTTTTTTTGACTGAAGCCTGTAATAAGAAATAGAACTTACATTGCAACCCAAATGCACACAGACCTGTGTGTGCACAGATATGTCATGAAATAGTAACCTTACCGTACCAGAGATGCTCACATTTCTATTGTCACTGATGTCATTCCATCCCATTCTGTTCTATTCTGTGACAAATCCATTCTGTTGAAAAAATATATTGGCAGCTACCCACTAAATTGATTTCACAACTGAGTACTGAGCTGTGATATGCGTTTAGAAGATACTGTATATAGAATTTATTCTTACTTGTTTCCATTGTCATGTAACATGATTATTTTCCTGTATCATTATAACACAACTTAATTATAATTTTTTAAAAGATTTTATTTATTTATTTGAGAGACAGAGATCACAAGTAGGCAGAGAGGCAGGCAGAGAGAGAGAGGAAGAGAAGCAGGCTCCCCACCGAGCAGAGAGCCCGATGTGCGGCTTGATCCCAGGACCCTGAGTTCATGACCTGAGCCAAAGGCAGAGGCTTTAACCCACTGAGCCACCCAGGTGCCCCTAATTATAATTTTTAATGGCCACCTACCATTCCATTGTATGGATGTACCAAAATTCACTTAATAGTTTCTAAATTGTCGGACACTGATGTGTTTCTCTCTTTCTCTCTCTCATGTGCATGTACACATGCAAACACACATGGACACACAAAATTTTACCTAATGCTTTAATTACATTTTTGACTTGTCCCTTAAAACAGATTAGAATTATAGATCAGAGACGATAGCTGTATCATCTTTAAGGCTTTTGTTACATATCTTATTATTTATTTATTTGTTAGGAAATAGTTCTTTTTTAAAATTTAAATTCAATTAGTCAATCTATAGTACATCATTAGTTTTAGATATAGTATTGGATGATTTGTCAGTTGCGTATAACACCCAGTGCTCATCAGATCATTCCCCACCCCCACCCCCCGAGATAACCATTGTTAACCTTTTTGCTTATATCTTTCCAGATTTTTTCTATGTCTGTCTGTCTATCTATCTATCGTCTATATACCTATAGTTTATAAAAATGAAATTATACTCTATCCTTTTTAGCAAGCTTCTTTTGCTCAGCAACATCTTGCAAACATCTTTATATGTTAAGTAAGTTTCCACGATACCATTCACAGGGGCTGGTATATGGATGAGCTATGATTCATGCAGGCAGTACTCATGACTGTCAATTTAGCCATAATATTAAACGTGACAATAAGCCACCAAACAAAGCTTGAATTCAATGGGAAAACCCACGTGTGAATCCTCAGTGGAAATATTTCTCTGTATTTTTCCACTTGCCCATTGACCATGTTAACCACACCCCAATGCGTGTCCTCTGACCCCCTAGTCTTGGATGACCACACGCCTCCGTGTAACTGCTCGCCCCCGACGTTCTGCTCTGCCATCTCCCAGGGGATCTACTACCTCTACCCCTTCAACATAGAGTATCAGATCTTGGCTTCCACGATGCTCTACGTCCTGTGGAAGAATGTCGGACGCAAAGTGGACAGTCAGCAGCATCAGAACATGGAGTTCAAGTTTCCTGGGGTCATGGCAGGCTCGGTCCTGGGCCTGAGTGTGCTGGCCGCCACGATTGGGGTCGTGGTGGTGTATCTGGTTCAGATCGGGCATTCCAAAACCAAGAGCGAGTTGGCACTCATCATGTTCTACCTGTACGCCATCGCCTTGCTGACGCTCATGGGGGCCGCGGGGCTGCTTGGAATTCGGATCTACAGGATAGATGAGAAGTCGCTAGATGAGTCCCGAAACCCCGCCCGCAAACTGGACGCAGACCTCTTGGTGAGCACTGCCTCCGGCTCCTGGCTCATCTCCTGGGGCTCCATCTTGGCTATCCTCTGTGCTGAAGCCCGCCCCCTGTACACCTGGTTCAACCTGCCCTACTCCATCCTGGTGATCGCCGAGAAATACATCCAGAACCTCTTCATCATCGAGTCCATTCACCGGGAGCCGGAGAAGCTCTCTGAGGACATCAGGACCCTGCGGGTAGTTACAGTCTGCAACGGTGATACCATATCCCTTGCCTCGTCCCGCCTCAAGAGCGGAGCCCTGGCCATGGACGTGGCTTCCCTGGGCAGGGAGATGCCCCACACGGCCAACGGAAATACGCACCTGAGAGAAGGCCTTGGCAGAGAGTCAGAGGAGAGGAGCCAGGAAGGGACCCCGGGCCCAGCCGGCCAGCCCCGTTTCCTGCAAGGAGATGCCAAGAGAAGAGTGTTGAGGAATATTGCAGCCTTTTTGTTCCTCTGCAATATCTCGGTAATCTGCATTGAGTTCTTTATCTTAAAAATAATCAAACTTTTCCCCTTGCTTTTCTCGAATGGAGGCAGCTTATTAGCAAAATGATTCAAGGGTCAGGCTAAAGAATGATGCTGGAATGAAAGCCACTTCCTTGCCTACAGCTGGATGCTGGCGGCTGGGATTGGGGCTAAAGACAGCAGCTGAGACGGCTCAAGGTCTGTCGGTTACACCCTCCCGGGTGTGATCTGAAACAGAACCCCCCATGCGGAGGGCAAGGAGAGGTGGCAGAGAGAGCAGGCCACTCCAGCTTTGTAGGTGACGGTTTTCATAAGCCAAGGGAACTTTCATACAAGGCCTGTCTGGGGCAGTAGCAAGACAAGCGGATCTCTGCCCCTGCCTGCCAAATTGTAAAAGCTTGTAGATACACAGACAGAGAAGCCTCAGCCAGGCTTGGTCCCATATTCTGTGCAGGTGTTCTCAACACCACATCCTTATTTCAGGGCTGTGTCCTTGGAGCAGCTTCTGGGAGCAAAAAAGGCCAGCAGAGTCCACAATCCAAGGACAAGGGAGGGGGTGAGGAGCCTCTGAGTACCCCGATCCAGCTCAGGGGTCAACTACCAGCCATGTCTTTTGAATGACCTTTCCCAACAACCTCTTCTTCAGAGGGGTCACAGTCTAGGGAGGAGGGACACAAGGGAAAAATGTACAGTGAGCAGGACAATCATTAGGACAGGTGTGTGCAAGGTGTCATGGGAACGTGGATCCAGGGAGGGGCTTCAGTGAGTCAGAAAGGATTGAGGGGAGGCCCAGGCTTAGTTAAGAGTGCTTTTGGCTATAAAGAATAGAAAGCTGGGCCAGTGGTATCTTCAGCCTTAAATATAAGAATTCGGAAGGTTGGCAACTTGGGGTTGGCCTGGCAGCTGAACTCTATTATCAAGGATCTAGGTATATTCATCTCTCCACTTCACCATGCTTAGTGTGGTGCTTGTTGCCGCATGGCCACAAGGTGAAGGCAACAGCACCAACCATCACGTCTGGGCTTAAGACACGAAGAAGGAGAGAAGTACTAGCACCAGGCAATGGCTTTCACATGGCCACCTCTTGCTGCAAGAGAGGCTAGGGACGTGGAAGTTTTGCCTTCCGGCCTTTGGTGGAAAGTAGCACTGTTGACGTTGTGCTGTGTCTCAGTTTTGGCTGCCTCGGTATCCAGGAAAGGCTGGAAGTTTGCCAGGTGGTTAAGGCAAGCGGAAGCATTTGGAGCAGAGGGCACACCATGTTCAAAGGCACAGAGGTAGAAGACACCATGGCCTATTTTGGGAGCCGCACATAGTTTAGCATGAATCCCATGCACATAGAGGAGAGCGGTGGCTCGGGAAACAGGAAGGCAGGTCCCTTTAGTGGGTCTGGCTCAAGTGAACTTCATAAGCCTGACTGAATCTGGTCTTTATGGTGGAGGCAATGGAGGCCCCTTCTGGTTTGTGTTGTGGAATGATCTCCTTAGCAGCAGGTGCGAGAATGTTGGAGAGAGGGAAGCCTGAGGGCCGGGACACCTGAACAAAAAAGCAGCCCCGTATCTTCCCAGATGGGAGATGATGGGCCCTTGACCCAGAGTAGTGGGCGTGAGAATCTAATCTGAGTCTTGCTTTGGATGTCCCGGACCTCGGTCCTCCTCTGGTCGGTGGACAGTTATGAGGACCTCTGAAGGAAGAAGGGGGTCCCAGGAAAGTTTGGCTCCAGGTGGGCCCTCCTCTTTCATTGAATTGGCACTTATGGAGCACCTGCTGTATGTCGGGCACTATGCGGGCACAGCAGTGGATGAAAGAGTTAAACGGGAAAACGAGAGAGAGATTAGCAACTACAGCAGAGCTGTGTTTTACAGGAGGCTTGTCTGTGTTTTACGGGAGGGGTGTATCAGCTCATCTGACAGAATCAGAGTTGGTTCCAGAATTTCCCTAATGTGTATTGTTTTGCTCCACACCCAGAGGGATGAATAGATCTGTCTTCAGCAAGTTCAGGAAAGCCACTTTCCCTGTGAATTCTTTGCTTGATCACCGGTGAGGAAGGTGGCTTGCATTTTCGGACAAGCTTGAACAAGAAGAGCAGTACGATAGTGGAATCAAGTGCTAACAGATGGTCTGTTGCGACCCAGAGGCCAGACTCTGGGCTCTGTCCCAGGAGGGGGACACATGCTGTCTCTCCACGTCTGAGCTCAGCTCCCGATGTCCCCAGGCCCTGCCTCTGTTCACTGTGGAGTGAGCCAGAGGACGGAACTCACTGCAGAGTGATGGTGAGGGTGCCCTCAGCCGACTCCACGGGCAGCACTCGCAGACCTGCGGTGGGTTCCACAGGAGGGCAAATCTGCTCCAGGACCGGGTGGCTGGGGTCTAGGAGGGGACAACAGCTGGCCGTGGAGTGGACAAAGAAGGGTGGTGGTGTTGACAATGGAATTTAGGGTGCCATGGGAACACAGGGGTCTGGGGTGACAGTGGCAGGTGGCAGGGGGTAGGTCAGGCAGAACAACAGGCACGGGAGATGCCACGCCAGGCAGGACTTGCTGGAAGTGCTCCAGGAAGGGAAACCCACGCAGCGAGTGAGGGCAGGCAAGGGAAAGGACCCATGAAAGGTGCCATGGCAGACCACGCAGGGCCTCCTGAGCAATGGCCACAGGCAGACGGAATCCCAAATGCAACAGAAAACCACCAAAGGGTTTCAAGGTCAGGACAGAATCTGAATCCTGCTTCTTTTCTTTTTAATTCAGCTTCATTTTTAATTGTAGTAAACAGCACGTAGCATAAAATTTCCCATTTAACCATTTTTATTTATTTATTCTAAAGATTTTATTTATTTGATAGAGCACGAGCAGGGGGAGCAGCAGGCACATGGAGCAGGGAGCAGAGCAGGGAGTCCGATGCCAGACTTGATCCCAGGACCCCAGGATCATGACCTGAGCAGAAGGCAGACGCTTAACTGACTGAACCACCCAGATGCCCCCCATTTTAACCCTTTTAAAGCCTATAGTCCAGTAGTGGGAAGTCCACTCACACTATTGTGCCCCCCAACCGTGTCTGAAACCTTTCCACCCTGCAAACTGTAGTTTGGCAGGTACGAAACAGCTCCTATGCCCACCACCCCGGGTCCTGCCAATGGCGCCCTACCTCCTGTCTCTGTGACTTCGATCACCCCACGGAGCTCATGTAAGTGGGATCACAAGGCATTTGTCTCTTCGCAGCCGGCTTATCTCACTCAGTATAACGTCCTGGGGTCATCCACGTGGTAGTGTGTGAAGGAGGGGAGATGTCAACAATGACGCCCGGTTCTCACTTAAGCTCTTGGAGACATGATGATGCTATTTATGGAGACTGGGGACTCTGAAGGGGAGGCAGGCTCGGGGAGGGGCTCAGCCTGGAAGAAAGATCCTGAGTTTAGTACTGGACACCTGCTTTTGTGCGGTGTCTCAGAGACACCCAGGTGAGCGTAGCCAACAGGCAGATGTTTCGTTTCCTACTGCTGCATAACAAAGGACCCCAAATGTAGGACGAAAATGACAGCTGTTGGGCTGCTCAGATGGCTCCATCGGTTAGGCATCTGACTCTTGATTTTGGCTCAGGTTATGATCTCAGGGTTATAGGATTGAGCCTTGGAATGCTCTGTCTCCCTCTCTAAAAAAACAAAACAAGGATAACAACAACAACAGCCACGGGATTAGGTCTTACGACCTTGTGGGTTAGAGATGCTGGTGGGGCTTGGCTGGGAAATCCTCCTGTTCTTCTCAGCTTCAGTCAGGGTTGGTGGGCGGACTGGGCTGGAGGGTCCAAGATCTGGTGGCTGGGGTGGGGGAGGCTAGGAGGGCTTGGCTATAGTGCATCCACATGGGTTCTCCAGTACGGAGAGTGGGGGTCTCAGGGCTTCTTATGTGGCAACTCAGGGCCCCAGAGCTGACCAGCTGGGAGACCAGCAGTGCCAGTCCATTAGGGCCTGTGTGTGGATGTTGTGTGGTGTCACTTCTGCTATATTGTATGGGTCAAGCGGTGACCACATCTCCCAGATTCAAGGGAAGGGGACAGAGACCCACCTCCTGATGGGACGAGGAGCAAGAGCTCTAGCCAACTTAACAGCAATATAAAGATCTGGATTTCAGGAAAGAGGACCCACCATCTGTCCTTCCCTTTTTTTCTCTCTGTCTTCCCTCCTTCCTTCCCTCCTGAGTATCTATCCACTGGGTGTCTCCCAAGGGCCAGCATGGCTGTGAGTGATGGGGGTAATGTGGCCGAGGTTCCGCCTTCCTTCCGGTCTTGCGGGGCAGAGCTGGCAATAAGCATCACGCAAGACACCGTTACAGTGATGCGCGCTCTGCAGAGAACGAGCAGAGAGGGTGTGAGGTCGCAGCTGGTGGCTGTTTCAGATTAAAATGCCCAGGCTGGGGTGAGGGGCTTTCTCTCCCACCACACAAAGGGCCAATGGACTGGGGCCCCAGGGGTGCGGGACATCTGGGCTGTGGGATTAGGGGTTGGCGATGGATCAGCCAGCTGAGAGAGGGCTTTAAAATCCCATGTTGGGGGTAGACTTCATTTTAACTACTCCATGAAGACCTGAGGGGACTTAATCAGGAATGAGTCTGGCAGCTGAGTGGTGAATGGACCCATCTGGGGCTCAGTGTAAGCCGGAGAGCAGGCAGGAGGCTGCTGCAATGGTCCAGGCGAGAGCAGAGAGCAGGGAGCCTGGGCAGGTATATGGGAGCAGAAATGGCTACACGGCTGCCTGGGTGTCTTGGGGGCACGGTCCTCCAGGCTCGCTGATGGGCTGGGTGGCAGAGGAGGGTTTTGACGGTGAGCAAGATAACAAGGATGACACCTGGAGTTTTGACAGCAAGGGGAGGAAGATGTTGCTGATGGTGGTGGGGGGCGGAGTTTGAGATTCAGGTGAGACACCACGCAGCCTGTGGGGTCCTCGAGGGTGGAGTAGGTGGGTGATTCCAGCTGGGGAGTCATCAGCCTATAGTGGGTACTTACAGCCAAGGCTGGGGGAGCTCATCCAGGGATCACGTGTGTAGAGGGAAGGACCCAGGGGTGAGCCTCTGGCTAACCCTGAGAGACTGAGCAAAGGAAGAGCTAGGGACCAGCTGGGGAGGAGCAGGTGGAGTGGTGGGAGGGGCCTGAGAAGCAGAGCCTGAGAACACAGTGGGGCAGAGATACAAAGTGACACCTGTACGGAGAAGCCCGTGTCCGTTAGCTCCTGCGGTGTAAGAAATCACCCCACACTCAGCAACCCGATCACCACTTCCTTGTCATGGCGTCTGTGGAGCAGGAGTCCAGGCCCTGCTCAGCCGCTGCTCTGCTAGGGTCCCTTACTAGGAGAACATGGCCTGCTGGGAACAGCCGCCACTTCAGAATGGACTCTGGGGGGCTCTTTCCCAACCCACTCCTGGGGGGCTGCTGGGCCTAGGGTGTGAGTTCCTTGAGGGCTGCTGGGCTGGGAGCTCCCTCGGCGCCTGGTCACAAGGCAGCAGGCAACGGGGGGCATAGCTCCTTCTCCTGCATGAGGGCGTGAGCAAGAGGGACTCTGCAGCCTTTCAGCACCCAATCTCAGAAGTGACACCTCATGAATTTTGTCATATTTCGATGGGAGAGGCAAATCACTAGGCTGAGCCGGACTCAAGGGGAGGGGGCTTCACAAGAACATGACTCCCAGGAGGTGGGATGGGAGGGGGAGGTCATCTGAGAGGCTGCCTGCCACCGTGCAGGGGTGGAGGAGAAGGACTCAGGGCAGGGAGACCAAGGGGGGGACCAGTGTGTGGCTTCCATGAGCAGCGGTGACAACAAGTTACGGCTTTTGGTTTTGCAAAAGTAGTTGGGATTTTATTCTCTTCTGAGCTGTGGGAGATGGGTGTCCGTGTTCGCATCTTACAGGTGAGGACACTGAGGGCTTGGAGGGGTTAAATGAGAGTCCGTAAGAGCCACAAACCCAGATGTGGCTCCAAAACATGTGCTCCTCTCCCCTAGTGGGGGGGATGTGGGCAGGGCCTGGGCTCTCTCTCTAGGTCAAGCCAGAGGGGAGACACCGGAACTCAATGGCCCAGGCCCATGTGGCTGGGATCTCTGAGCACCAGTGTTAGTGTGTGAAAACAGGTGTGATAAACAGATGACCTCTGCTGTAGGTAAACCCTGGGGGTGGTGGGAACACAGGGCATTCCTGACCAGACTGGTTAGATCAAGGAGGACTTCCTGGAAGGAGTGGTAATCTCAGGACTTGGAATAAGGTAGGATTCAATCAAAAAAGGCAGACAGGGAGCCTGTGACAGAGGAAGAGGCACAAGCAAAGCTGAAGACTTGAGGGAGAAAGGCATATCTGGCCTTCAGAGGTTGGAGTGAAAGGCATAGTGAGGGACATGGAGACATGGACAGGGGCCTGGTCATTGGGGGAAATTGGACTCTCTCCTGAAGGCTGTTGGGAGCCACTGGAGAGTGACAAGCAGAGGAATGTCAAGGTCAGATGTGTGCTTTACAAAGATCACTCCCACCGTCAGGTCTGCAGTGGATGGAAGGCATCCACTAGAGTGGGGGAGGATGTGTGTGTGTGACCATTTGGAAGCATTGTGGCCATTCCGGTGGGGGATCCTGAGGACCCGTCCAAGGTGAGGGCTGTGGGGATGGAGAGAGTCAGGTGGGGGTGAGCAGCATTCACTCAGGATGGGGCCAAGGAACAGAGAAGGGTCAGGTGGGCTGTGTGGATTTGACGAGCTCTGTAGAGACGCGCCATGTGGTGCAGGGACAGGTGTGGCTCCGTGTCCCCGAGTCCAGGCCAGACCTGGGGGTCACATCGGGCTTCTGAGGCGGCTGCTAACACAGGCTCCTCTTCTCTTCCAGCTCTGGATCCCTCCCGCCTTCGGCTGCCGCCCTGAGTACGACAACGGATTGGAGGAGATTGTCTTTGGCTTTGAACCTTGGATAATTGTGGTCAACCTGGCCATGCCTTTTTCTATTTTCTACCGAATGCATGCAGCTGCCTCTCTCTTTGAGGTCTATTGTAAGATATAGTCTGTGTCCGCATCAAAGCCCGAGGAGTGACTTAACAAGAGAATTCACTGAAGCCACCTGGGAATGGCCAAGTTGGGCAAACATTGCCTGACAAATGCAGGAGGGCTGCCTTTGTTTGTACCAATTGTGTTTCCCGTGAGCTGGAATTGTCTGTCACCCCAATGAATGTAATCAAGTTAGCTCAGCATCAATGAGGCGGCTGAAATCTGGCCTTGAATAGCTCATTCTAATTGAACCCAAATTATTTTATCTCCTTTTAAATGAGCTCCTTTGTTTTAAAAGAATGGGATCCCAGGTTGGGGAAAGAAAAATGATCCAGTTCTTTTTTCATAAAAATTGTTTTCTGTTATCATGTGACTCCCTACAACTTTTTCTGCCCATCTGAGTCATATAATCATCCTTACATTTTATCCTTCCCAGGGCTGATCAATGTAGAGAAAAGCACATTTAGTTCATATTGTACTTTCTGAATATGTTTAAGTTTTGAACAAAGTTATTTTTATCATCTGGATGGAAATTAGTGTATAGATCAGTATGGAGAAGTATTTCTTGCCTGAAATGTTGGCACATTTTTGTTTGTGATCATTTTGAGGTGTTTTTTTTTTTAATTTTACTTTTTCTTCTATCACTGTTAATACATATATGCTTATTACAGAAAATGTGGACATTTTAGAAGACTAGAGAGGAAAAAACCACCTCGGATGCCACTGCTGTATTTTTCACACCTTGCTGTATTTCTCTTATCTGTGTTCCTGCCCAGGGTTCTTTTTGTTGTTATCATTGTTATGCTCACCAGTTATGATGTGACAGGTTCCATTTTGTACCTGCCTTTTTGTCACTTAACAAAAGAGCATAAACCCTTCCTTCACATTGTTCCAAACTCTTTGCAAGTATCATTTTGATCCTGTATTGTAGTCTGTCAAGTGGACGAGCCATAGTCAGTTTCCTATTGTTGGTTTTAGAGTGTTTATACTTTTTGGTTTTTATATGGGACTCTGCAAAAAAAAATCAACTACCTTTGTAAAGCATTTCCTACATAATGGTTTCTATAAGACATATACTTAAAATTAGGATGCCTATTCAAAAGGTTATAAATATTTTAAAGCCTCTTAAGGAATAATGACATGGGGAAGGCCTTTGTATGTACTTTGCCATAATCATTTCAAGTTCAGAATAAAAGTAGTTTACTTAACCATCAATACTAATGTGAACATCTTCTCATCTGAGTGTATTTTAGGGGGGACAGAATGGGCAAGGGCATATTAAGAAACACCAGATTTTTTACATGACTCAAATACTTGATGTTCATTCCAGAAAAAAAAAAAAAGTGGGCAGATGGACTAAAAACAAAGTGAAAGGTTGTCCATCATACCTTCTATATAGGCTGGTGGTTTTCAACCTGGGACCATCTTGTCCCCCTGGGGACATTTGGCAAAGTCTGGAGATACTTTTTATGGTGACCACTGCGGGGGAGGGGGGCAGCGGGCATCTAGTGGGCAGCTAGCTGAGATGCTGTTCAACTTCCCACGATGCACGGGATGGTACCCGCAGCAGAGAATTAGCTGGCCCCAAAGGCTAATAGTGTCCTAGTTGAGAAACCGTGATCTAGAGTTAAGTGCTGTTCATTTTCGGTCCTCAGTACCTCTCAGGACACACACACATGCACATACACACATGCGCGTGCACATACACGTGAATGAGATTATTTTTGTATGTACTGAATTTGCGTATAACTAGCTTCTCTTTCTTTTAATACACCAGCGTATTTCTTAACTTTTGGCATCCCCATGGCACAGATTCTCACACTTTAGCATGTGTAAGAATCATCTGGGGGAGCCTGTTAGGTTTCCTGCCTTTCCAGCCAGAAGTTCAGGTTCTGTTGAGCTGGAGGGGGGCTCAGGATGCTTAAGTAAGCATCTCAGGTGATGCCAACTCCCTTCTAGAAGCATCTCCTTGGGAGTCCTGGACCCCAAGTCCGGACTCCTGAAGAACATTCCTTGACATTGTGTCCTCTTCTGCAATATGACCTTGGCCAACTTCAAAGTACATTCCTCGGAGGGATGTAGCATTCCTTATTTAGTCAGACCCGATGTTGGACATTTAAAGACGTTTGATGGTTTCTCCCCCCCTCTTTTTTTCAATTACAAGTGAGGCTGCAGTGAGCATTTTCACAACTAAATCTTTTCATGTGTTGATAAACCACCCTGTGCGAGATGACTGCATGTGAATGCCCATTTTATCCAGAGGACCCCATTTTGGCGGGTGTTAATTTCCCCCCTGTTCTGAGCACATTAGTACAGCCCTAGGACCTCCACCTGTGGGGTTAGGGCTCTGCCAAAGAGATAAAGGGAATCACAGGAGGGGAGTGATGCCCCAAGCGCTCAGGGTATCAGGAAAATCCGTTACTCACCAGTTGCAACCTCGTACAGGTGCATTTGCTAGCTCAATCTCATTCGTTCCTGCCCCCTACCAAGCCAGCATTTTGACTCACATTCTAGGAGTACCCTGGCTCTTGGTGGGGCTGCGTGGAAGGGGGAAGGGCAAGAATTTCGAAACTGGACACCCAGGCTCACACCCAGACCTGGAACGCCAGGCATGACTTAGAAAAGACACCCCGTCCACAAGACATTTTTCAAACTCTGGAACTAAATGCCACCAGCACCTGCTGGTCACTTGTGCCTGGAGGTCAGATCAGATTCCTTTGTCTGTCCTCACAAACACCAGTCAGGAGCCTTCCGTGTAACCCCGGCAGCCCACAGGGCATCTCTGGTACCTCTCTATGAAGCCGCTGCCAGGTTGGGTGAGTGTTACTACTATATTTGAGTGGAAGGAGCCTTTGGGCATGCTAGGGAACATACATGGCTAGTAAATTGTAGTGATGGACTATTACATTTTAAAAAACCCTTTTCCTATTACATACTCTTTAAAGTCAATTTGGTAAAAAAAAAAAAAAAAGATCCGTCCAACAATTTCTTGAGGATATATGGACAGAATAATCCATCAGCTTGACAGGATATTTCTCTTTTTACTCAGTTATAAATTGCTACATGTGGCTTAAAAGGGTGAAGGATGGAAGCTACCAGAAACAGAGGGTTCTCCGCCCCCTGTGAGTTCGGCTGGGGAAGAGCACGACCAGCAGGGGGCACTGGTGCCTTTCCTAGGAGTCTTTGCCTGCGCTTTCAGGGCAGCACTAGGGGAGATCTGGTCCACCCTGAGCAACTTCAAGAGTACCCAATGAGGGGATGGGTGATGGGTGATGGGTGCAAACTGCCCCATCTGTGCCCCCTCCACAGCTCTGGGCTGCTGTAGTGTGTGTTGGGGGCTGTCCTCACTCCCAGGTGAGAGCTTGGGAGGATTCTGGGTTCTCCTAGGGATGCTGAGAACTAGTTAAGAGTTTCAGCAAGGGTGTTCCTTCTCCCTGCCCCCACCACCTCCCTCATCCTTGTTCCCATCAAGAGGCTTTGCGGAACATGGGGTGTTCCCATGTGAGGAGAGTCCCCCAGAACGTGGTCAGGGAGGAGGCTGGGGCAGCGGGCTGGAAAGACATTTTCACAAGGTCTGATGGGGAAGGGCAGCAACATTAGCTCTTCCTCAGAGCAGACCTTAGGGGACCATGGGGAGGGGTTGGGGGAGGGATGAAGGCAGTATTTTAATACTCAAAAGGAATGAGAATTGTGGTATGCTGTTTCAGCCACATTAAAAACAACCATGATAGTTCACTGTCTCAGAAATATAAATTAAATCAAGTCCCCTGCTTAAACACTTCATTGGCTTCTCATTGCTTTTAGAAGAAAGTACAAACTCTTGACCGTGGTCTGCAAGGATCTTCACTATCTGACCTCTGCTACTTCATCTTCGTCTTACGCCAATTCCCCTCTCTGTCACTCTCCCCCAGGGACCCCCACCTGCAGCCACTGCTGCAGCCACATACAGCTCCCTTGACTGTCTTGGATCCCACAAACTCTGTTCCTCAGGACCTTTGCACGTGCTAATCTCTCTCTCTCAGGAGAATGCTTCTCTGGCTCCTTGAACTGGGTCAGCCTCTTTTCATCCCTCAGGCTATGCAGAGAGGTCCCTCCATTGTGAGGGGTGTCCTGGTCATCTGTCTAAATAGAACCCCCCGTGACCCTTCACCTTGGCCCCTTTATTCTTAGTCATTTACTTATTTGTTTGTGCTTCTCTGTCCTAGACACAACCATCTGTCTTGTGAGGGTAAAGGCTTAGCCTCCTTCTACCCCAGGCCTCACCACATGGGTTGCTGCCCTCACAACCCAGAGTATTCCATGGTGTGGGAAATGCCTGGAACACGGCGGAGGTCACGATTGGCATGTTTCCATGAATCATTTTTTTTCTTTTTAGAGGAGAATCTTTTTTTTTTTTTTAATTTTATTTTATTGTTTCAGTGTTCCAAGATTCATTTTTTAAGGGCTTGGCAGACTGCCCCCTGCTTCTAGCACAGACCTCCAGCTCCCTCTTCGCCTCTAAGGCACAAGGTGGTGCCCGAGGCCTGGCCCAGAAGAGCCCTGGGTTAGGCTGCGCTCCCCTTGGCTTGTTCCGGCCCCTGGACAGAGCACAGGGACCACCTCTCTGGAAGCCTGCAGGTGCCTTCTGCCCTCCTCCTTGGGAGGGAGGAACCGCTGGGGCGGAAGAGGAGCGGGGACTGTCTTCCTGACAGCAGCGAGTGTTGCCTCTGGCAGATGTTTCTGGAACACCAGTTGTGGATGACTGGTCTAAACCAGACAGAATAAGCCCCCCCTCCCCTCAGCTGGAGGTTGGTACGGAGCAGGGCGTGTGAGTACTTCCAGGCCAGGAGTCGGCAAACTACCCTCTGTGAGCTAAGAATGGCTTTTACGTTTTGCAAGGTGCTTAACAACAACACCGACACAAGAAGATTATGTGGCAGAGACGTGCCTCACACAGGAGCAGAAAATGGAGCAAATGCGAGCTGGGGATTGTCAGTGCAGTCTGCCCAGGGAAAGCTGGTGGCCCGGGCACTGATCAAGCCCCTCCCTCTTGGTTTCCCTGTCTGCAGAGGGAGGGGAGGAGAGGCTGGTGCGCAGGGTGGCTTTGATGCAGGGTGGCTTTGATGACCGGCTCCCCTGGGGCTCCTCCCACTGCTCTGACCACCCCAACCCCCACTCTCCGCCTGCAGGCTCCTCACCCTCTCCTTGGGCAGGTGGTGTTGCCGCCCTGCGTCCTCTTGGCTTCTCACTCGGCTCTCTTTGGTGCTCTAGTTCATGGCCACTGGCTTCCTTGCTGTCTAGATGCTGCTGACTCTGAAATGTGCATTTGCAGCCTGACCTCTCAGTCCCTGCTGGTTGTTTCCAGCAGCTTCGATGTCCCATAGGCACTTGAACTGAATGTGTCTGACCCCAAACTCAAGAGTTCTCAGTCCCCTGGCTGGTTCTCCCTCCTTGTCTTCATTCCCGTGGATGGCATGGGCCTGTCTTGCAAGCCCGACATCCAAGGCATGTCTTTACGTGCCCCTTGTGCCACATCTCCAAGCAATAGCCACACCTGTCACGTCTACTCCCAAATCTCTTGGCATCATGTGCTTCTCCCCGCTTCCACCTCCTGCCCACTCCGACATATGGTCATTTCCTCTGGATCTCCTGAAGGAGCCTTCTTGCTCCCTTCTCCAGTGCATCCCTGTCCCCTAGCAGTCTGTCCTCATTGTGGTGAGAGTAGAGTTTGAGGAAGGCAGTTGGGCTCCAATCCCTCCCCTAAACAACATCCCCCAATTGCTTTTCATTGCTTGAGTTGAAAACCACAATCCTTACCTTGGCCTCCAGGGTCCAGAATGGTCCAGCTCCCCACTGTCTGGCCTTTCCTAGTGCTCCACTTTCCCTCTGTGCTCCCCCACACTGACCAGCATCTTCCGTTCTTTGGACATGCCCTGTTCCTTTCTGCCTCAGGGCCTTAGCACTCACTGCTTCCTCTTCCTTCCACTTAGTTAATTCAGTTGCTCTCGTAGATCTCCATCCAAGCAACAGCTTCTCAGGGAAGTCTTCACTCACCCCTACACCGGGTCTGGAGTTCCTGTTACGAGCGTTCACAGCACCAACTAGCTTTCTTTCACTGTAACTATTGTATCTGTTAATCACACAGTTATGTGTGGGATTGTTTGACCACTTACTATAAGCTTCCTCTTTTTTCTTTTCTTTTTACATTTTTTAAAGATTTTTAAAAATTTATTTGAGAGAGAGAGGGAAAGCCAAGCAAGTGAGAGAGGGCATGTAGTTGGGGGTGGGGAGCAGCAGAGGGAGAGCGAGAAGCAGGCTCCTTGGGATCATGACCTGAGCCAAAGGCAGACGCTTAACCGACTGAGCCACTCAGGAGCCCATAAGCATTTTTTTAAAAAAACTACTTAACTATAAGCCTTAAGAAGAAGGGATAATGTCTGTTTTGTTCCCCAGCTGTGTCCCCTCTACCAACAAAGGAGGAACTTCCTAATAATTGTGGCTTTAAGAAACAAATGGATGGATGCTTGATGATCTCTTGAGACAAAAACGGGAACTGGGAGATAGTTTCAATATGACAGAAAACTCAGGAACCCCCCCCTCCACATATTTATCTGGTATTTGCAGGTTAAAAAGCTATTTATGTATTTCCTTTTGGAAAAACCTGAATCAACTCAGTGAGGTCTCCTTTTGCAGCATCCTATCCTAGCTGAGCTCTGAAGGGGCTTCCCTACCCTGCACAGAGAGCTGTGGGGTGTGGGGGAGGGGTACGGGACTGCCCAGGAACACACACCATGAGCTCTGGGGGTTGAGCACTGAGTCCTCCTCTGTCTTGTGTCAACCTGGGCAGGAGCTTCACAAATATTCATTACGGCACACACTGTTAACTGCCCTCTCAGTGACAATCCTTTTCTTGCTAAGAAAACCCTGATTTTGGTCGGGGAAGCAAAGCGCCCAGTCTTTGGGGATGAAGCCAAGCACTGGCATTCCGTTTCCCATGGCCTGATGCTTGAAACCGTTTGCAGTCTGCCTTGTCATTAGGGCTGGTTTTCTTCTGGCTAACAAGAACTAAGTGCCTCCTAAGATCTACTTCACTGGTGATAGGTCAGAGACACATTAAGAAAACTCCCCCTGAGATAGCTCCCTCCACCCTGTTTTGCTCCTGGAGGCTGAACTTGGTCATGGTGCCCACAGCTGTAATAGCCAGCCTGTGACCAGGAGGCTCCAAGGACACAAAAGCCACAACACTGAGAAAAGTGGCACATAGGATTAAAAGGACCTGGTTCCTTAGTCCTGTCACTGAGTTTCCGCACCAGCCCCTTGCCTGTTCCTTTGGAAGTTCTCGTTATGTGAGAGGATTAAATGTCTTTATTGCATAAAGCCATGAGTAGGCAGACCTTCCATTACTCACAGCTGAATGCATTTCTAATCAATGTATTTATTTGAATTTTCTTTTATTTTGATATAATTTCAAATGTGTGGGAGCGTTGTCAGAGGACGAACTTCCTTGTAGCCTCCACCAGATTCACCAAGTGTTCCTGACCACTTGGCTCTCTCTTTCCGGCATGGACATGGTGGGATATGACGTGATGCCCTCGTTTCTTCCTGAAGCCCGGAAATGTGGTTAGGGCATCCCACTCCTTCCACTCCAGATGTTTCAGCATGTACTCTCCAAGAACAAGCAGCATCTAGTGACCTAATTCAGGAAACTTAGAATTGATACCATAGAGTTGTCTAATGGTCACTAACTGTCAATTGTCAGTGGTTTCATTGTCAAGAATTGTCTAATATACCATCCACATGATCATTTTGCCAACTGTCCCAATAATATTCTTCAAAGGATCTCTCCCCTGATCCAGTCGGCATGCCTCTGTGTCTCCTTTGACCTGGGACAGCTCCTTGTCCTTTCTTTGCCTGTTGGGACATCAGTACTTTGAAGGGTTCAGGTCCATTGTCGACGGTCCCTCTGTCTGGGTTTGTCTGCTATCTCCTCAGGGGGCACGGATACTGGATAAGGATGCTGTGTGGCCTCAGGATGTCCCACCATGGGGTCCTTGACGTCCGTCTGTCCTAGCCCGGTCATGTTAACTCTGTTCACTAGTTAAGGCAGAGCCTGCCAGGTTTCTCAACTATAAAGTTACCATCCTTTCTTTTTGTCAATATCCTGTTCTTCTCCAAACTTGTACTTGGTGATGACTCTCATCTAAATCAGTTATTAGCATTATGGTTGCAAAACTGTGATTTTCTGTTATTCCTTTGACATCAATTGGCATCCTCTTGCCTTTCTCCCTCCCTTCCTCTCTCTTTCCTTCTTTCCTTCCTTTTCTGGTTTATCACTATAGATTCTCATTGTATCACATAGATTATAATCCATTAGTATCATTATTAATTCTGATGCTCACGTTGTCCCAGATTTGGTAAGTGAGAGCCCCTTCACATTGGTGGTGGGGTAATTCGACATGCCTTCATCTCCAGGACTCCTGTGTGTCTGAGCTGCGAGGGGGCAGAGATCTAGGGGATGAACGCTGGGTTTGAAGAGGAGGCCTCCAGGTCACTGTCAGGTCATGGGCTTGAGGCCACTTTTCCACCTGCAGGATGGATGCGGATGGCTCGTCGCTGCCTTTCTGCTTGGGCTCTGCTGAGCCAAGCTGAGCGCACGGACAGAGCTGGCACCTGGGGAGCTCAGGCGTGTCCCATAACCAAGGACCAAGTCTTTCTGGGTATAAAACAGAGTTCAGTCTTTTGATACCAGCTGTGGCAGGAGCACCCAAATCCTGACTGCTGTACCTTTTGATTTTGTCATTTGTCTCAGCGAAGTGAAACCGGTTGAAAATAATACCTTCAGAAGGAGGAGAATCAGGGAGTTCAAACAGAATACTTCCCAGCTAGATTAGGGAAGCCCCCTTTGTGCTAAAATGTTCTAGGCAAATCCTCTTTGGTACAATTTTGTAGGAGCCAAATGTAGGCAAAGAAGCATTTCTTGTTCCTATCCTCTGGGGCAGGGCTCCGGCTGGGATGATGAGACAGGGAGTTCATGGGCTGCCTACTTGCTTAGAGTCCTTGCTGATGAGTCTGGCTTCCCAGAGACTTCTGGGAAATGTGGCAAGGAGCCGGGGTGAGAGAGGGCAGCCACTGCTCACACGAAACCATTGTCCCCCAGCAGACAAAGGGCTTCAGGAGCCCTCCCCACGAAGACAAGATATTTAGGGGAGTCCTTCGTTGGGTTGAAATCACAGTTATGTGGACCAAAGAAAGAAAGAACGAGCAGAAAGAGCGGGAATTTGCTAGCTGTGGGATCTTGGTCCATTTACTTGCTCTCTCTGAGCCTCAGTTGGTTTCTTGTCGAGGTCACTCCCTACTGTTACACTTTTCCTTCATAGCACCCATCACGGTTCTAATTGTACATTTATTTGGATAATTCTTGTATTAAAGTCTATCTCTAATAACCTCGTAAAGGGAAGGGACAGCACATTTTTTATACTCCCTTGTATTCTCATGAACAAAACAGCTAAGAGGTAACAGGTGCTCAATAAGTACTTGCCAGATAAAAGTAAAAGGAATTGAAATTCAAACCTGTTTCCAAAACCCAAGTCCTTTTCTGACATCCTAAGCTGGTGTTCTCCAGGAAGACAAGATGGATGGAGGTCATTCCAGGGTGAGGGATTGCCCTAAGGCCCATTGGGGAAATTATCACTGGTGTTTTTTTGTTGGCCGGCTTGCTTGTGTTTCGTGGTGGTAGTGGTTTGAATCTAGGCTGTAGGTGGAAGAGGAGGGGCAGGAGAACATTTGGAGCAAGGGGGAGATGACTGAAAGACTTCACAGTGCTTACCTGACAGTTAAGGATCAGGGACCCCGAGGAGATACTGAGGGTTTTCCATCTGGGGGAATGGTATGATCAGGTACATCTGAGAAAGATCACTCTGCCTGCCATTGATGGGAGGGTGGACAGAGGATCAGGGCAGAACCTGGAAGCTAGCAGCGTGTCGCTGTAAAACAGCGTAAAGAAGACACAGTCCAGTCCGGGATGGGGTGTCAGCGGAGAGAGGAGCGGATTAGCTCCTAGGAGATGGGGAGAGAGAGGAAGTAAGGATGACTCCCCAGGTGTAGGTGCAGGCCCCTGGACAGATGGTCTCGCCACCTCCAGCAGCAGAAAGCACTGAAGGGAGAGAAGATTTGAGGGAGAAGAGCTTGGGGAAGGCCGGGCAGGCTGAGTTGGTCCAGCAGGCAGATGGGGGCGGGGTGAATGGGGCAGGGAGGTCTGAGTGGAGAGAGAGATTAAGGAGGGAATGAGACAGTCCAGTCCCTGTTTCTAGACCTCAGTGCAGGGCAGCTATATGCCTCAGCTCGTTCACTCCCCAGTTGTCTTCAGCTGAGCTTAACCCAGGCAGAAACTTGGCCCTTCAGAAGGGGAACTTGTCTGCTGGAGGGAGGAAGCATGCTATTCTTTTCAAAACTTTGGGCTTTGGATCATCGGTTCAAGCCTCAATTGCCACTTCTGTTAAGCACTGAAATATTAATCCATCTTTCTCAAGGTTATAAAAGAGAAAGACTGAGACGGTCCAGCAGGCAGGAGGCTCCCAGCCCACTGGAGGCAGCCTTCCTCCTCCTTGTCTTCTGGACTCATCCAAAATTATTCCCCAAAGGAAAAATCTCTTAAAGACAGGGGAGGGGGGGTGATGGTGGGCAAGAAGACTCTCCCAAGAGGTCAGGTTAAGCCTGAATTTTAGAATGGATGATGGGGATGGGGAGGGGTAGTTTAGAGAAAATGGTTTCTAGGAGACATGCTTCCTGCATGCTTTATCTAGATGTCGATTTCATTGAACCTTACACCACCGGGAAGAGCAGGAGTCATTAGCCCCTTTTGTGGATGAGAAAACCAAGACCCGGTGAAGTTTAGGGCGCTCAAGGTCACGCAGCCAGGAATGAAGTCCCAGTTGGAACTGGGGTCCGGGAGAAATCTAAAGCTGCCCCCTACCTTACAAACGCTCTTTCCCAGTGTAGAAGCCAGCGATTCCCCCATCCCTACCCCACCTCCCCGTTCCCCAAACGGGTATGGGGCCAGGGCACCAGGGCTGGATCAGGGACCCCTTGGTCTTCCCGGGGTGTGCTTTCCATGGCACGCGGAGAGGGTCTGGCACGCGAGCGCCTCTCGGACCTGAGGATTCACCTCCAGACTCCGGCGACGGAGCGCGGAGAGTGAGCGCGCCCGGGTACAGGTGGGGCGGCTGCGCGGGAGATTGGGGAACGCGGAGGCGCGGGGGCGCGGGCCCCGGGCGCAGACGGCGACAGAGGCAGCACAGTAACCCTCACCCGCCGCCGGCCTCTCCCGACCCCCGCCCCATCCGCGGTGCCTGTTGGTTCTTGGCTTCTCCGGCTGCGAACCAGACACAGCCACAGCCACCGCCGCCCGGCACGCATCGGCCGGCTTCCTGCTCCTGGCGCTGACCCTGGAAGGGCGCAACGCAGCCACGGACCCGGAGGCGCTCGAGGAAGCCAGAGGGGTCCCCGCGCACTCGGGGCCCTGGCGCAGCGCACGGTGAGCGGCCCCCGGGGCTCCGGGATCCCTTAACCGCGGGTCCCGGTGCGCCAGCCCCGGGTGCCCGATGGGTCACCCGGGGGGCGCAAGGCCGAAGTTGGGACCTCACGCGGCCCGCCCCCGCGGCCGAACCTGACATGCTGCCGCCGGGGCGCAACGGCACCGCGGAGCGGGCGCGGTTCCGGCAGCAGCAGCTGGCGCAGCCGGGCGCCGCGGGGGGCGCGGAGGGGGCGGCGCCGCTGGGGCCCGCGCAGGTGGTCACCGCCGGCCTCCTGACCCTGCTCATCGTCTGGACCCTGCTGGGCAACGTGCTGGTGTGTGCGGCCATCGTGCGCAGCCGCCACCTGCGCGCCAAGATGACCAACGTCTTCATCGTGTCCCTGGCTGTGTCCGACCTCTTCGTGGCGCTGCTGGTCATGCCCTGGAAGGCAGTCGCCGAGGTGGCCGGTTACTGGCCCTTTGGGGCCTTCTGCGACATCTGGGTGGCTTTTGACATCATGTGCTCCACCGCGTCCATCCTGAATCTGTGCGTCATCAGCGTGGATCGCTACTGGGCCATCTCCAGGCCCTTCCGCTATGAACGCAAGATGACCCAGCGCGTGGCGTTGATCATGGTTGGCCTGGCCTGGTCCTTGTCCATTCTTATCTCCTTCATCCCAGTTCAACTCCACTGGCACAGGGACAAGGCAGGCTCCTGGGGAGGGGTGGAACCGCCATCCAGCCTGGCTAACGGGACACCCCGGGAGGAAGCGGGGGAGCCAGAGGTGAGGGCAGAAAACTGTGACTCCAGCCTGAATCGAACTTACGCTATCTCTTCGTCACTCATCAGCTTCTACATCCCTGTGGCCATCATGATCGTGACCTACACGCGCATCTACCGCATCGCCCAGGTGCAGATCCGCCGGATTTCCTCCCTGGAGAGGGCGGCGGAGCACGCGCAGAGCTGCCGCAGTCGCGCGGCCTGTGCCCCGGACACCAGCCTGCGAACATCCATCAAGAAGGAGACCAAAGTCCTCAAGACTCTGTCGGTGATCATGGGGGTCTTCGTGTGCTGCTGGCTGCCCTTCTTCGTCCTTAACTGCATGGTCCCCTTCTGCAGTGGACGCCCGGAGGGTCCTCGGGCTGGCTTTCCCTGTGTTAGTGAGACCACCTTCGACGTCTTCGTCTGGTTCGGCTGGGCCAACTCCTCCCTCAACCCCGTCATCTACGCCTTCAACGCTGACTTCCGGAAGGTGTTTGCGCAGCTGCTGGGGTGCAGCAACCTCTGCTCCCGCACCGCAGTGGAGACCGTGAACATCAGCAATGAACTCATCTCCTACAACCAGGACACCGTCTTCCACAAGGAGATCGCAGCTGCCTACATCCACATGATCCCCAACGCCGTGACCCCAGGGGACGGGGAGGCGGACAAGGAGGAGGAGAGCCCTTTTGATCGTGTGTCCCAGATCTCCCAGACGTCCCGGGATGGTGACCCTGCTGCGGAGTCTGCTTGGGAGCTGGGCTGCGAGGGGGAGATTTCGTTAGGCAAAATAACGCCTCTCACCCCGGATAGATTCCATTAAACAGCATAAGGAGTGCCCCTTGTGGATCTACACAGCAGCACGGACATCAACGAGCACACAGAATTCACACTCACCAGTACATTTCCAGAGCTGCCCAGTGGATCACATTTTCTGTGTCTGAAGAATTGGCAGAAGCATTTGGCATCAACTCAGTCAAATATACCCCAGCCTAACAGAAACGGACCAGTGTCCAGTTAGAGAAGAGAAGGTGGTGTTTGATTCTTAAAAAAAAAAAAAAAAAAAAAAAAAAGTAGTAGCTGGTCTTTAAAAAATACACTCTCCGCTCCCTTTTAAACAATTGAATTGATTAGTCACTTATTTTTGTTTGGTTGATTTTTAGACAACAGGATCTATGTGGGTGTGTCGTGCTGCTGGGATGTATGTGGCTTTTGTGCATTTTGCTTCTTGTGGCCCTGTGTTATTGCAGTTTCTGCTGTCTCTGTGTCTTTACGACAGCTGATGAACTCTTTCTGATTTGTTCTGGTGTCTAATAAACACAAATTTATGTGCATGATGGGGTGATTATCTTTGCTTTGCCAGATTGGTTTTCAGGACAGTTTCTGGAGAAATCACGAGAGTATCCTTAAAATCAGGGAAGAATTTGGCTTGGTCTGGAAGCACATCTTTATTTTATCTTTGCAGACAGGTTGGCCTTACGGGTACACACAGGAGCAAGGACCGTGAAGAGCTTCCAATTCCTCTGTTTTGTTTTTTAGATACACCCATCTCAAGTCTGTGCTGAAAGCCGGCTTCAGTGATACAGCATCAGATAGGAACTCCTGTGCCCTGGAATTGTAATATTTTTTCTCATTTGGAATCTCCTGTTTAAATAACATAAAATAATTCTCCCAGTTCCTCCCAGATCAGTTCATTGAAAAGATCATAGAGCATTAAGAGCTGAATCTTTCTCAATCTCAAATCTGTAGTGTTTTAGACTTACATGGCTTTTGATCTGCTTTCTGAAAGTCTCTGAAATGTGTGAGCTGATATGCTTTAAAAAAAAAAACAAATCTCATTTTTAAATAGACATTTTCATCTGTAGGCACCAGGAAATGAGAGAATGCACTTTAACAAAAAGGTAGGCGCCCGAGATGATATTTGAATGAACTTGAAATGGGAAAATCTATTGGTTGAGGTGCTCAACATGAAAAGAGCCCAAAGACTTTCAATCTTTTTGTTCTTCTCTGCAGCCTGCGTGGGGAAGAGAAGTGTTTTATGCCATTCCAACTGAGAGCATGTTATTACCACTGGATCTAAATGTGAGCATTGTTAATGGAAGCAAATGAAATCTGAATATGTAATTTCTTACAAGTCCCTACTCTGAGGCAGGCTCATCAAGGACAGTTCAATCAATTTTGGTCTCTTTCGGGATAATTTTATTGTCAGTCTACTAAGCAACCACATCTTGTTCATGGCAAGATGTACCGTACTTGACACATAATGCTTCATAAATATTTGGTGAATGAGTACCTCTGGAACACTGAAGTTGAAGCCAAGTCCCATTCGGTACCTCAATTTTCATACAGAATCTCGTCATACTGATAGGAATCTGAGGTCTGTGTTCCGTTATTGGCCGCTGGTAACCTGATCACTTCTGTGGACCATTAGGGAAACATCGGGGGCCGTGAGACGTGGTCTTGCTCTAGGATTCAGGAGATGGCTGCATGACCTTGAATGAGTCCAGTAACCTTTCTGGGCCCTACTTTCTGTCCACATCTGTAAGTTGAAACACTTATACTGAAGCAGTGTTTTCCAAATTGTTCTTTACTGTGCAGATGCTATGGTGGGGGTTTCAGGTGGGGTCGCAGGTTAGTGCAGCAAACCTGGGGAAAATAAGTCTTTTCTCTACAGGGCTTCTTAGAGCTTTTCTGTGCTGTGTGAATCCCCAAGCAGGAGAGAATTCTGCATTGCTTTCCGATGTCTTTGACCTTGTGAATCCTTGTTTGGCTCAATTCGTTACTCCCTTTTCTCTGGAGACCACAGCTGCAGGGAACAGGGTTTGAGAAACCGAATCAATCTGGATGTCTCTTAAGTTTATCTAATCTATTCTAAAGGACCCATTGTCATAAGCAAGATTTTTTTTTGTTTGTTTTCATTTTTTTTTTTTTTTTTGCAAACCTGTTCTAGGCCCCAGTTTAAACAACTTCTGTTGTTTAACAGAAGGAAAATGGATTATGTGAGAACCTTAAAAATCCCTTTTGCAAAAGAGCTCCAATCAGTTCTTGTAATTATTTATACCCACTCTGTGCTGGGCATTGTTCTAGGAATGTGGTCACCAATCAGATACTCTGGGGTCTTGAGCTTCTGCTTCAGCAGGAGGGAGACGAGCGAAGGATCACTACCACACTGCCCTGTGGTGTGCGGTGTACGCGGGGCAGTGACAACTGATGGGACACGAATGGCCCAGTGTGCAGAGTGGGGAAGCTGCTGTCTGACTTCAGGTGGTACCTCTCAGAAGAGGCACGATGCAGAGAGACCCAGATGAAGGAGGAGGGTCAGGCGATGATAAGGTCTGGGTGGAGGAGTGCTCCAGGCAGAGGGAATGGCAGGGCGAACTCCCAGAAATGGGACTATGCTTGGCACAAGGGGAAAAGAGAAAGGTGGTGGGTGTGGCTGGAGGCCAGGATGGGAGAGCAGCAATGGGCCGGCATTCAGGGCTGGGCACCTCACACACGCTAATACATTCAATGTTCACAACCCTGCGAGGCAGGCACCTCTTTTACTCCCATTTTACAGATGAGAAAATGAAGGCATTAGGAATCTAAATAACGAGCCCAGGGTCATATAGCTCATGAGTGGCTGAGCTGGACTTGAACTTGGGCAGTATGGTCTTGGAGTCTTTAATCTTCACACCCTGCACTGGTAAGGAGGGCTGCCAGGGCTTTCCCAGGCAGCAGGTGCACTGCTGCTGGGATCAGAGCATCCCTTGTCCATTGTTAATGAGCTGGTTACCTGACACTTTCCTAGGACACTTTCCACATGTAAGCCAACCTCCACTGTGCGCCAGCTCTGAACATTCTTGGTGTTTGGAGGGGAGGCAGCAGAGGGCGGTGGAAAAAAGAGCCATGTCCTGAGCCTGTATGTGGATGGCCAAGTGCTTTCCTGATTCTACTTGATCCTTTCGTTAACCTCACCTACTGTCATTTGTCCGTTTTACAGAAGGGGACACTGAGCCACAGAGGGGGTAAGTTGCTTATCCGAGGTCATATGACAGTACGTGTTGGAACAAGTGTTTACACTTGATCCCGTGGTTCTCCGTGGGGGTGATTTTGTTCCACAGGGGACATCTGGCCATGTCTGGAGACACTTCTGGTTGTCACAGCCGGGTATGGAGGGTTCCTGCCATCAACTTACAGAGAACAGGACAGCCTCCAGCACAAAGAATTCTCCAGCCTGGAGAGTCCCTGAGGCTGGTGGGCTTCGGAACCCAGTGGTGGCCGACAGATCCACAGCTCCGGGATTCTGAAGCTCCACAGCTTGCAGTCCAAATTTTAGCCCCCACATTTATTAGTTGTCTGAATTTGGGCACCTTTTCTAATTCTAGTTTTTTTTTTTCCTAAGATTTTTTTATTATTTGAAAGAGAGAAAGAGTGAGCAGGGAGAAGGGCAGAGGAAGAGGGAGAGAGAGAATCTCAAGCTGATCCTGAACTGCGTGCTTGGAGCAGGATGCAGGGTCCATCCCAGAATCTCAAGTTCACGACCTGAGCCAAAACCAGGAGTCAGACGCTTACCCTACTGAGCCACCTAGGAGCCCCTCGTTTTAGTTTCTTTATCTGAGAAATGGGAACATTAACCCCAAAGGTTTGGAGGAGAATTAAATGAGTGTGTACATCACTGAGGTTATTTTTGTGTTGTTCTTTCTCTTTTTCCTCCTTAAAAGAACTCCGTGGCTTGATGCCGTTTAAATCGACCTTGAGGTTTTCTATCGTCCTAGAAGCTGAAGCCCTGAGAGCTGAGAGTCATTCTGTCTTGGCCTCACGGTCTTCTTGGCCTAGAAGAGTGTCTGGTATGGTGGAGGTGTTCAGTGAATGTGTGTCCCCACCTCGGACACACACACACACACACACACACACGCACACACACCAGTCTTACATGCTACAACTGAGTGAGTAATTAGGTGTTTACGCAGCAATCCCAGGGTGGTGGTCCTCACATTTTGGGCTAAGCAAAGGCCTACAGGGCTGAAAGCCCCACACGGAGGGTTATTATCGTACAACATACCCAGACGCTCTTTTATAACTCGGAGAGGGCTTCCATATTTCCCCCAGAGCCCCATGAATATCTGGTGAGGTCCTTCCAGCCTGACTATGGCAGAGATGAGACAAGCTGACCAAGGACAGGGAATGAGACGTCCTGAGATTCATCCAAGGTCACCCAACCAGGGACGCTCACACTAAATCTGAAGGTGGCCATACTTCCTGTGCCCTCCCCACCGCACGGCATGGAAGGAATGTGTGACAACAGGGGAACAGCAGGCATGTCCTTAAAATTCGTGCCTGACTGTCCTCACCCTCTCCTGGCTCTGTGTGACAGCAGGAATGATGTGTTCCTGTCACATGGTGGCATGTCCTTAAATTTGGGGTTGTCTCGTGCTCCCTGCTGTGCAGATTCAGACACGCACTTTGGGCAGGAGCCCCACAGAAGCAGCGCCCTGTTCCTCTCACAGCATCGTACCGGGGAAGATGCTGTCACTTTCTGTCACTGGGAACGTGCGTTCTGGTCACCGGGTGATGGTGGTGAATATAAAGTTACTTGATACTCAATACAAAGATACTTGATAAATATCCTTTGGAGAGATACTTTGAGACTACGGAAACAACCCATTAGCCCTCAGATTTTACCCACTGGCGTTGGCATCTATGAAAGATCTTTCCCTGAATCAATTATTGTTGTGATTGCCAGATGGGGTATTTGAAAAATTTCCATCATCGTTTTACTGTTGGCTTTTTTTTCTGCAAGGAAGGGCATTTATTTAATTCATACCTGTGTAGACTCTTGGATTCCTAGATCTTATAATAGGTCATAATCCTTTCCTCTCTGTATTTATTGTAATGTTTAAATGGTCTCCTATTGGACCAGGGAGGAGCCCTTTCGAGTTGCATTCTGTGCCTTTTTGAGAAGCCCTTATTATTCATTGGGCAGTTTGCTATTTTTTTGGCCCAAGATACTCCAGACTCATCTTGTATATTTCTTGCTTGAGCTTTGGAATCAACCATTTCTTTAAGGAGTTTCAGTTCCTTTTAGCAGAGAATTGTATTTAGAAATAAAGATCTGGGAGCTAAGGTGTTATGCTACTCAGGCAATTGGTTTCCAGGCCCCCGCAGAGGACAGAGCTGGGACACAGATATATGTATATATTCGCACACATATTCTCCTATGCTTATATGCACAGACCCATAAGCTTCTCTCTACGTCTGTTCCTAGCTATATACAGACATTAAGTCCCTAGGGTTTCTTCTGACTCCTTGTGGACATATTTTAAAATCATTACCCCCATTCAAACTCTGACTCACTGAACTTCTTAGTTCATGAGACCTGGAAGTCAAAGGGATTAAGTTACATGCCAAGATTTGTTTTGTTTTGTTTTTCCATATCAAAAAGGGAATAATCACTAGACTTCCCTTGGAGTTTATTGATAGGGTTATGTCATATGATGCAGGCAGAATGGAAAGCCACGCAGACAGTGAGAATGGGAAATCTATCAGCTCTGTGATTGTACCTGGAAAGCCTAAGGCAGGCCTCTCTGTGTCCATGCAGTAGTCCTATGCTCCATTTTTGGGTGCCCCATTCTAGAAACCGAGAGCTTAAACAAACCTTTTAACCGTAAGTCTATCAATATCAACACATTTTTCCCTAACAAATATTTTCTACAGGAAAAAGCACTGAACATATTAAATGCATTGATCGTTTTTCTCTTTGGTGCAAGGAAGCCATTTAGAGTGTTAGGAGGGGAATGAAATGGATCAACAGCAAATCAAACATGTGGTCACAGGAAGAAATAGGGCAAGATGTCAAGCTTGATAAGGAGAGGAATAATTGAGACCGGGGGAGATCTAAGAAGAGAATATTCCTGAGCTCAGAAGGAACCCCTCGGGGCTCCAGGCCACTTTGGAGAGGACTCCAAGGAAGCATGAGCATGCGCACTCACGAGCAGGGGTGGGGCCATCAGACTTTGCTTTGACTTTCCCAGTTTGGGGCGTGGGGCCACCTGTGTCCCATTTGTAGGACATGAGCACAATGCTGGGCCCAGAGAAACATGGAGAATGTTGTTTTCAGAACAGAAATGGACACTATTCCTTTCTCTTCTTTAGCAATGTTTTATGTGCTTTAAGCAAATTTTGAAGCTGGCTGCAGACATCGAATCTCATTTTGTCCACCTCCTGTATTGTGCACATGTGGAAACTAGGCCCAGAGAAGTTGAGCTACTTGGCCAAGAAGCCCAGCAAGGTCATAGGAACTAGAATCTAGAGCCCAGGTGTCCAGGCCCCCAGAGCAGTGCTCCTTTTGCAGCCATGTGCACCTTTCACTGGGGGTAGGGGTGCAGAGGGTGCTCCCTGTCCTTAGAAATCTTTTTCTAAAGGCAATCACGATGCAAAAAATTCACGGTCAATGGTCTTTTCCATGTAAAACTAAGTTGATGAGATTTATTCTTTTCCTACAATATTCCCCATTAAGAAGGAACACTGCCAAGTTGCTTGTGGATTAAATACAAATGCTCAGGGATTTTTAGGACCCTGATTCATTCCTACTGAATGAAGTGTAGAGAATGGTAATTTAGCACTGATGAACCGTAGCTCTCACGGGAGCAAAAGGGCATCTGGAAGGCCTGTTCTTTGTTTGCCTTGTTATTTCATGAGAGAGAAACTGAAGTGGCAGGAAGCTCTTGTCAAAGAAGAAAATAGGGCTTTAAAAATGAAGTGAAAACAAGCTCAGAGGCACTGGGTCTCCTCCTGCAGGGAGAGGGGCTGCCACAGTCCAAGAAGGAATGTGAGTGACTCTCTGTCCCCTGCCCAGCCTCTCCCTCTTTGGTAAAATCATCTGGACATTTCAGACATCGAAGTCCTGTTTCCCTGTGCGAGTACAGGACATGTTCAGGTTCTGTGTCCACAGAGGGCCTCGGGGTGCCGAAGAGCACCCTAGCGGAGGGTCATGAGAACCCGATTTGTGGTCTCCTTGCTGCATGCCCAACATTTTACCAACATTAACTCATTTGATTGTTCACAGAAAAGCCAGGAGATAGGTACAGTTAACACCATCACTTTACCATCGATAACGGAGGGAGAGGTCCAGTGACCCGTCCAAGGTCACACGGGGACTGTGGCAGATCTGAAATTCAGATTCGGGCAGTAAGGCTCCGGAGGCCACTCCCCACACTAAATGCTCGGCCTCTTAGGGCCACGTGGCTTATGCTCCCTCAGGCCTGAGTGCTGGGAGATCCCATCCAAAGACATCAATCAATCCCTATCTTTTCTTGAACATGGTATTAACAACAGTTTGAGGTTATTAAGAGCAGTTTCCTGACCTTGACCTTGTCACCTGGAGTGGTTCCAGACCATTCCCACCTGCTCTGGCCATGCCTTTCTCCAGCAAGCTTGGCCTGGGGTCCTGGTTCACCTGGTTCACATTTTTGTCCCTACCACTGGACACTGATGATGGTTCTGTGGCTCTGGAAACAAACCTTTTAACTGTAAGTCTATCAACATCAACACATTTTTCCCTAACAAATATTTTCTATAGGAAAAAGCACTGAACATATTAAATGCATTGATCGTTTTTCTCTTTGGTGCAAGGAAGCCATTTAGAGTGTTACTTTCCATGTTCTTGTTTGAATCTTACTAACTTTATTTTTATGGAATCAATTATTTCCTTGAAAAACTTCAAAGTGGAGATATGAATTTATCGATCAGTGTCTTTCCTCCATATCAGACTTCATTGATACCTTCTGCCACTGTGTTTTCTGTTTGGGGAGAAGGGTGTGATTTTTAACAATTTACCACGTAATTGTGTGATCGTCAGTTTTGTTATTTATTGATGACTTCTATCAGCAATATTTATTATGTATCAGATTAAAAACTGGTAATTTGGATTTATCATTTATCTGACGGATAAGAAATCTGTGAGCATATCTCAGATGACCCAGGAATGGTGTATTTTCCTGGAGTGGTCAATTCCACTGCTAATTCAGTTTTTTAAAATACTTCCCATCAGTTTGAAGGTTGTGTGCTAATTGGGTCTCATGCCTATCTCTAGCTTGCTGGCTACAGATCTGGGGATTCTTCAGTCTCCATAACTGCATGAACCGATTCCTTCTAACAAATCTCATTTCATATATATTTATGATACTGGTTCTGTTTCTTTAGAGAACCTGATATAGTTTCTGAATGGCTAACAGGTGAATGTGGTACAATGAGAACTGGGCAAGTCTAGAGACTCATTCTGGAAGTTCAGGGGTAAGGTGGATGGCCAGCAATCCAGCAGCTGGTGCTGGAGTTTCCCATTATGGGATCTGAGAGTCTAGACATAGACTCTCTTCTTGAGGATCCAGTGGGGTTGTTCAGGAGTTCCGTCTTGAGGAGGCAAGACCTTGGCACTGTGTTGGCAAATGGGGCTCAGGGGATGGGGTGTCTAACCAGCATAATGCAGGAAGAGCAGCAGAAGTCACGACTGCAGGGCTGGGGTTCAAGGCAAAGCCCCAGGCTGACCCACATGCAGATTAATTTATTAATTTGTCAACTCCTGTGGGAGGCAGTATGGCAGAGGTGTTACGGCACTCAGGCCCTGGAGCTGGAGTGCTCGTTTTGGAATTCCTGTGCTCCCACTTACTATATGACCCTAGGGATAACGCATGCCCAAGTTCCCCTATTTGTTGAGGGAGATAGTTATAGTACCACCCCATGGAATCCCGTAAGGATTCGATGAGATACTCTGTATAAAGCCCTTAGAACAATAACTTCACACTCTTAGTACTGAGTTAACTTTGTATGATGTGTTAGGCTTTGTTGTGATTATGCTACATAACAAACAATCCCCAAATCTCAGTGCTAACCAATAGTTACTTCTCACACTCACCAGGGAGCCCAGCTCTATGGGGCTCTATAGGGCTTGCCTGGATGCAGATGGGCCTGAGTTCAGGCTGTGAGCTGGGTTCATGCCTGCCTCACTTGGCTGTCACTAGAAGACCCAGGAAAAGAGCAGCAGTTGTTTGAGGCACTTTCACGGCCTGTTGGAGGACAGGATCTTAAGAGGCCACGTCAAACCAAGCAAGGAAGGACACTGGATGCTTCTGCAGGGATGTGGCCCTTGCTAAGCTGACTCACACACCAGTAGCCAAAGCAAGTCACACAGCCAAACCCAGCACAGCTGGGGTGGGGGTGGGGCACGTGGGGGCAGGGGATCTAGTGCCAAGCAAAAATATAGTCTACAAGAATACAGTCTCTCACAGTAACATTGCCTGGGTGCCCAACAGCTCCCAGGAAGTGTCTCAAGCTCCAAAGATTCAGAGGTGAGTCAGTGACCTGCCCTCAAGGACACTGTCACTACACCAGCAATAGCTGGCACGGGAGGCCCAGGAGACCCCCCAGAGAACTTAACCCTTCCTGGGGGCCAAAAAGAACTATTTTAATTCCCATATTTCTATAAACCAGGTATCACCAACCCCATTTTACATATCAGGGCCCTGAGACTCAGGGAGCTAAGTCACTTTGGTCCCATGGCCAGAAAATGGCAGAGCCCGGAACCATACCTTGGTGTGACTGTCCCAGTGCTGTGCTCTTGGCATGGCAGCCATGAACTCAACTATGAAGGCAGGGACAGCAGGACCACGATGAGAACTGGCCGAAACTTCTGATCCTGGCAGGAGTCCGGTCCGCATGCATGTGAGCTCCGACAGGCACATCTGCAAGCCTAGACCTTCCCAGCTGGGCTAGTGACTCCAGCCATCTGAAGGGCAGATTCAAGTAATCAACTGCTGGTCCCTGAATTGTCCAGAAGCTGCTTTCCACATCCTCTAGCCCATCATTCCCTCCCGGGAAACATCTTCGATTTTTCTTGCTTGGTCTGTCCACAGTGCTGGGCACATTCTGCAGGCGCTGTCCCCCTTGTTACTCTTTATATGCATGTATATCCTGGGTGTCCCTGTTCCCAGAAAGCCTGTGTTCTCCAGTTTCACCTCCATGGCCCCTGGAGTGCCTGCCCAGGGATGGGTGCTAAGCGGGGCTTGAACAAAAGTATGTGGAATGGGTGTATGGATGGCTGGGTCAGTAGGGGCTGCTGAGAGCCCAGGAAGGGGAGTGGATGAGGCTTCTGCTGGTCCCTATCTCTGCTCTGGCCTTGGGAGGGATTTCAGGCAGGACAGGTCTGGTGAACCCACACACTGGCATGTCTCAGGGATGCAGGTGCAGGGGACGTTGCCGGAGCTCCCTTGGGTAGTCAGTGAACAGTGGCCATCTAAGACCACAGTCTTGTGTCGTGTCCTGATGTGTTAGTTGTACTTGCTGCATTCTATCAGCCGGCTATAGCCCTTCACCCAAACACTCCTCTCAAGCGGGAGCACCTGCCCTGCGGAACCAGCGGCGGCCTCCCCGTCAGTCTAGAGCATCTGTATGGTCACGGTCATGCATCCCAACACCCACTACAATCAGAGCCTGCAGAGAAGCCTTATAATCTAGTGGGTTATTTATAGCCAAATCATAGTGGGAATCATTATGTAAAGAGGGCTATTTCCTCCCCCGGGGCTGTCAATCTCTCATTCCGTGGAAGGCTCTGGCTGCAGCGATCAGACTTAATGAATTGGCTTGTGAATGGGAAAGTACTAACAGCAGAGGAGCCTTGTTACTCTTATCTTCAGAAGAAAAAGAACCCCTGAGAGAAAGGAGACCTTGGGGATTTTCTAGTGTAACCATGCAGTGTTATAGATGAAAAAACTTGCAGATCGCAGGAGGGAAGCTAGTTGTTGAAGTCAGATAGTTACCGAAAGGCCTGGGGCCTGGAGACCTGAGACTTTGTTCTAAATCATGCTGGATCACTTAAAATATACACGATTCTGAGCCAGGTCCCTGGTGGTTGGGCCCAAGGTTTCCCTTCTGGAAGGCGGGGAGGAGGACATCGATTCTGTGACGGTTGGAGCTACTGTGTATAAGCCTCTGGGCCTAGTAGATGCCACAGCGGTGTCATCACAGAAGACTCAGGACCAGAATCTCTCTTCTCATCACCCCACCTTGCTTTAACCAGAGTAACAACACAAGCCACAAAAGCCGAGTACGTTCCCCTCATACACCAGGAGTTTTCAGCGGGAAGAACACCACCCACGGAGGGTTCTGAATATTGTATTAGCGTACCAGGAACACAGAGCTTCATCCTGCAGAAGTGGAGTCTGTGGCACCGGCTGTCACTGGAGGTGGGCGAGATCCCGACTTGTTCATGTAGCAGAGAAATAGTTGGCAAATAGTTGCCATCTGACTAATGGGGAAGGCGGAGGATCTACTGAGGGAGCTTGTGGGGCTGCAGGCTGAGAAGCAGAATGTCTGCCCCATGACCCCCTGGTCCATGAGCCCAGAACGGGCGAATCTCTAAGCAGGTTTGAGCAGGAATAGAGAGCCCTGGAAAATTGGAGGGCTTGGAGGGGTGGAAGGCTCAGCCGCTTCTCATCTCCAACCATTAGAAGACCCAAGACACAAAGGCCAACCAGAAGTCAGAACTAGGACCAGAGCAAGTGTGCAGCTGTCATGGTCTTTGTTAAATCGTGGTCTCTATTAAGTTAGTAGGTACTACATCCTTCCCACGGGCAGAATGGGGAGAAGGGAAGAAAGGTGGGCTCCGCCTGAGAAACAGGAGAGTAAGCACTCACAGTTCAGTCGAGAGAGAGGGGTGTGTGTCTGAAAGGATCGTGGTGTGGTTCTTGCTTCTTGGAATAAAGCAGTAAAACACCCAGGACGTTTTTTCAGAGCTCTGCCCTTCTGCTGGAGCTCCAAGCCCTATATATTTTGAGACTGGAATTGACCTCTGAGCCTCCTCATTCTACATGCAGAAAGGAAGGAAGGAAGCTTGGAAGGAAGGAAGGCTGAGGAAGCCCTGCAGTCCCTGAAATGGAGTTTGTTTGATGACTTTCTCGGGCGGAAAACAGGAAAAAAAAGGATTTTCCAAAAGTAGAGTGAAAGTCTGCAGGAAACCAGTGTTCTGGAAGCTACGGTGGGAGGTGAGGTGTAGAACCAGGGTATCTGCAGGAAGCGTTCTACTCTCCGGGGTGGGGCCCCCAACATCTGCCCAGCCCAACGCGGGCCCTGACGGCAGTGTGCCTCCTGGTCTTCCCGGGCATGGACAGCAGTATCTACTGATGCTGTCTTGTCCCTGTGTCTACTGAGGATTGATCTTCTGGTGTCCTTGGCCTTCTCAACCTCAAGGTCGCATCTGCTGCAGTGGCTGGCCTCATTTTCATACTAAGAGTTTTTTGCAATTACATGGGTAATTTTTTATTTTTATTTTTTGGGTTGTGAATTATGGAAGCCTCACACCCAGTAACTGTCAGTCCTTACTCTTACCTTGAAAAGTCACTTCCCCTGGCCTCAGTTTCGTCTACTGTAAAATGGCAACAGTCCCATCTCTGGGACCTTAGTGTGACGAACAGACAGGACTGTGGTTATCAAAATCCTTTGACGACATGCACAGTTTTGTGTCTAGGAGGACCACTGTCACATGGTGGCTGGCCCTGGACTGGGAAAGAGGACCCCTCAGTTGGAGTAGTTTCTAGGACTGCCTTAACAGAGTCCCGCATCTACATTTATATCCCTTTATTCCAGTTGTCATAGTAATTTTTTAAAAATTAAAATTAAAAATTTAAATTAAATTAAATTTTAATTTTAAATTAAAATTAAAAATTAGAAAGCTCTGAAAGTTCAAGTTGCTGAAAGAGTTGCTGTCAAATTAATGTGGGAGAGACAATTGTAGACTATTTTTTAAAACTAGGAAAAATCTAAAAAATCTAAAAATTCTAAAATCTAATCTAAAAATCTAAAAATCTAAAAAAGTCCATATTCAGATTGCGGCGGAAGATCCAAGCTCCCATTCCAGTTTAGAGGCTCGTGAGAGACAAAGTGGAGGTCCCATCAACTGAATGACGCTGAAAGGAACGCTCTTGACTTCTGTAAAACAGGTGAATGAAGGCACATTTACATTTTAAGAATACACTAGTTGTGGGGCACCTGGGTGGCTCAGTGGGTTAAGACTCTGCCTTCGGCTCTGGTCATGATCCCAGGGTCCTGGGATAGAGTCCCGAGTCAGGCTCCCTGCTCAGCAGGGAGCCTGCTTCCTCCTCTCTCTCTCTCTGCCTGCCTGCTTGTGATCTCTGTCAAATAAATACATTAAAAAAAAAAAAAGAATACACTAGTTGTAACGTATGGATTGCTTCTCATCTCCACCTTATTGACTTAATTAATCTACCCAACAGCTGGGCCAGGCTGGGTTGTGTTGCAGTGATGACCAACCTCTGAACCTCAGAGGCTCTCAGCAGCGAAGGTTTAGTTCTTGCTCATGCTGCAGGATCACTCCAGAACCCAGGCTGCAGGGCTGACCTCTCTCGGGGACACTGCGACTTTGTGGCAGAAGGGACAAGAGAAAGATGGTGAACCAAGAGCTGCCTCTCTACGCTTATGCCCAGAAGGGATGCAGGTCACTGCCACCCCTGTCTCATTGGCTAATCAAAGTCCCATGATCCCTCCTGCGCTCACCTGGCCGAGGAAGCCCTTCCCAGCAGGGAGGGGCGGGAAAGCAGAGCCCAGCCGCCAGCCACAGGCTCCAGCTGCTTCTAATAAGGGAACTTCTGCTTCGTCTTACTGATGACCTAGTAATAGTAATGGCCAACAATCACTGTGCGTTTCTTAAGTGCTGGGCACTGTTCTGGGAGGTCAGCATTCATTAATTTACTGCGGTCTCACTGAAGTCCTACAAGTAAGTACCATCATGCCCATTTTACAGCCGGGGAACACTGAGGCAAAGGAGGGAAAGTGGCTGATATAAGGCCCACGATGAGAGTGTGGTGGAGCCTGCACTTGACCTCAGGCTGCCCACCTCCAGAGGCTGCCCTGCAGTGCTGCATTCCAAATGAGGGAACACACAGAGAGCGCTGGGCTCAGTGGCTGAGGCCACTCGGCACACTTTAAATTCTTCCCACCTTCTTCGTCTGGTCGGGCTGCACTGGGTTTTCTGGGAGAGCGAATAGTGGAGAAGGCTCCCTTCCCTCCTGGGTAACGCTTGCATGTGTGTGTGAGGGATGCAGACGTGGGTCTCCCCAATTCTGCGCCCGAATACACAGGACCTCCCCTCTCCCCGAAAATGGGTTTTCTCGTCCCTTTGTGATACTTCTCTTAAAAGCCAGGAAAATGGCCCTCTGCTGCGCTGTTTTCAGGCTGGCGAGAGCCACTTAAGAGGCTGGACTTGACTCAAAATAGCTTTTTGGGAGATGCTCTCACTGGCTGGAGAAACATCTGTGGGGCTTTTAAGATTCTTAAAGACTTAAAGGGACCAAAAGTATCAACTTCTTCCCGCGCTCCCTTCCCAAACCCGTTTTTAGTTGCCTGACATCCACCTGCCCGGCTTGTTCAGATGTATACGTGCTGTTAGGGCTTCAGTGCTTGGCTCTAGGGACAGAAAAATCAACCCTCTGGCTCCAAATAACCCAAAACCTAAGTGGCATCCTGCTTTTTGGTGTGGGGACGGAGGGGAGAAATATCATGACTCTGGAAAAGTAGAGGCAGCTGGTTCAGGAGGGACCACATTCAGGCGAGGTCCTTTCCCCCACCAACGTTCTTGACCTCTGCATCTGCCTGGTCTTGCTCTTGTAGCCTCTCCTTCTCCTCCTTGAGCTGCAGCCACAGGGGACTGCTGAGCGTGCCCAGAACCCACCCCGATGTTTCGTATTCCCATGCCTCTGTTCATTCTGTCTTCTAGGACATCCTTTCTCCCTTATTTATCTTACACATTCCTACTTGGCTTCAAGGTTCAGCTGAGGTGCCTCTTCCTCCAGGAAGCCATCCCTGATCTCCATCACCTTCCCTGTGGCTGCTGGGCTAGCTGCCTCTCATTTGAGCTTCCAGAGCCTGTTTTGACATTTGTCACAGACCTGCTTGTCTGTTCATCAGCTGGTCTGAGCTCTTCCGTAGGTGGCCCCATGCCCCTCGCCCCTTGCCCTCTTGCATTCCCAGTGCAGAGCATCTGTGCGTGATGGATCCCTGTTGACTTGAATGACTGCTTGAGACTCCACAAGCTCAAGTTAGCAGATGTGACATGCTGGGATCTCACTGCTCTCATTAGAGCACAGGGGTCAGGCTGTCTTGAGTTAGCCTGAGGCTTGACAGAAGACTTGGCTAGAATCCACGATTGCCGAAATCCTTGGCCAGCTGTCAGTAGCCAGGACAGTTTTATGTGGAAAGGCTGTACATGCTTCTTTTATTCTCTGGGCTCTGGAATGATATCCTTCTAGAGCCTCATTGCGCCATAAGCAAGGTAGGACCCCAGAGACTTCTGTGAGCCCCACTCTGCCCCCAGCCTTATTTCTTCCTTCTTCCCTTGCCCATTCTACCACACCCTGCCACCAGCAGCTGGGTGGCTCAAAACCATGATGGAACCATGGAGAAAACTCACCGTCTGTGGGAGGTGACCTGGCCCCTGGGCTCTGTGTTTGGTCAGGTGGAATCTGGGCTGTCGCAGTGCCCTGGCCAGGAGCAGGGACTCGAATTCTGGCTTTTGTGCTCACTTTCTTAACAGCAGCTGGGCCCAGCCTCCCTTTGCCTCAGGCCAGACTTTCCTCAGCAAACCTATTTCCATTTTGATGAGGTTCTTTACAGCCAGGGGCCAGCTACAGTCCATCCTTGGTGGTTGGCATTATTACTCGCCTGTCTTTCAGGGGCTTTTGATCCTGCTCAAACTTTGTAGGTTTGGGGCTTTCGTGATGTTCGGCCAGCAGCAGCCACAGTGGGAGCCAGTCAGCTATAGGGGCGGTGGCCGGTATTCCCACCTAGGGGCTGGGCTTGGCTGTCAAGGCCTGAGCAACTCTTGGAATCAGTCTCAAGTGGGGATTCCAGAAGCCACTCTGGGTGATGGGGCAGGATTTTCCCTTGTACCCCTAAGACAGAAAGGCATTCAGCACAAGACAAACAAAAGCAAAAATGAACTATTGGGACTTCATCAAGATAAAAGTCTTTTGCACAGCAAATGAAACAGTCAACACAACTAAAAGGCAACCCATGGAATGGTAGAAAATATTTGCAAATGACATATCAGATAAAGGCTAATATCCAAAATCTATAAAGAACTTATCAAACTCAACACCCAAAGAACAAAGAATCCAGTCAAGAAATGGGCAGAAGACATGAACAGACATGTCTGCAAAGAAGACATCCAGATGGCCAACAGACATGAAAAAATGCTCAACATCACTCAGCATCAGGGAAATACAAATCAAAACCATGATGAGGTAACACCTGACACCAGTCAGAATGGCTAAAATTAACAAGTTTGGAAACAACAGATTTGGGGAGGATGTGAGAAAGGGGAACCCTCCTACACTGTTGGTGGGAATGCAAGCTGGTGAAGCCGCTCCGGAAAAACAGTATGGAGGTTCCTCAAAAAGTTGAAAATATGATAATTGACTCTCTCTGCTTGACTTATTTCACTCAGCATAATCTCTTCCAGTCCCGTCCATGTTGATACAAAAGTTGGGTATTCATCCTTTCTGATGGAGGCATAATACTTCCTAGTATAAGTCAAACAGAGAGAGCCAATTATCGTATGGTTTCACTTACTTGTGGAGCATAAGGAATAACACGGAGGACAAAGGGAGATGGAGAGGAGAAGTGAGTTGGGGGAAATCGGAGGGGGAGATGAACCATGAGAGACTGTGGACTCTGAGAAACAAACTGAGGGTTTTGGAGGGGAGGGGGTTGGGGGGTTGGGTGAGCCTGTTGATGGGTATTAAGGAGGGCACGTATTGCATGGAGCACTGGGTGTGGTGCATAAACAATGAATTCTGGTACACTGAAAAGAAATAAAAAAATAAAAATTTTTTAAAAAGTTGAAAATAGAGCTATGCTATGACCCAGCAATCACACTACTAAGTATTTATACAAAGGAACATAGCTCCTTGAAGGGGGCACGTTCACCCCAATGTTTAGAGCAGCAATGTCTATAATAGCCAAACTATGGAAACAGCCTAGATGTCCATCAACAGATGAATGGATAAAGAAGATGTGGTGTGTATATACATATATATATGTGTATATATATATATACACATATATATGTGTATATATATGTGTGTGTGTATATATATATGTATATATGTGTGTGTGTATATATACACATATACACACAATGGAATAGTATGCAGCCATCAAAAATGAAATCTTGCCATTTGCAATGACATGGATGGAACTAGAGGGTATTATGCTAAGCAAAATAAATCAGTCAGAGAAAGACAATGATCAGATGATCTCACTGATATGTGGAATTTAAGAAACAAGGCTGAGGATCATAGGGAAAGGGAGGACAAAATGAAACAGGACAAAACCAGAGAGGCAGACAAACCATAAGAGACTCTTAATCTTAGGAAACAAATTGAGGGTCGCTGGAGGGGGTGGGGAGTGGAGGGATGGGATCACTGGGTGATGGACACTGTGGAAGGTAAGCGTTGTAATGAGCACTGGGTGTTATGTGCAAATGATGAATCACTAAATTATACCTCTGAAACAAATAATACACTATATGTTATTTAAATTGAATTAAAAATTTTTTTTAAAAAAGGCAGAGGGGGAGCACCTGGGTGGCTCAGTGGGTTAAAGCCTCTGCCTTTGGCTCAGGTCATGATCCCGGGGTCCTGGGATCAAGCCTGCATCGGGCTCTCTGCTCAGCAGGGAGTCTGCTTCCTCCTCTCTTTCTGCCTGCCTGTCTGCCTACTTGTGATCTCTGTCTGTCAAATAAATAAATAAAATCTTTAAAAGAAAAAAAAAGGGCAGAGGGAACAAGGCATGGGCAGCAGTAAGATGGGAGCAGAGGAGTCCCAAAGGTGAGTGGGCACAGCCAGTGAGGCAGAAGGGCTGCAGTGGGGAGTCACCAGTGTTAGAAGCAGGGGCAGGACGGGACACATCTGTGCTTTAGAAGGATGGCTCTGCTGCAGTGGTGTGAGAGATGGTGGTGTGAGAGATGGAAGTCATGGCGCTATTGCAGTGGTGCCTGTGGGCAATGGGGAAACCCTGGTCAGGCAGAACAGTGGGGAAAGGGCACACGAAGGGGAAGCATCCTTTCCGGAAGTAGCATCTGACGTCAGGACTGGGTGGAGAGCAGACAGCAAAGTCCACATAGCCCTCGGGATACAGCCCGGGCAGGTATGGGTGCTGCTGTTCTGAGTTTGTTTGACAGAAGAGGAACAGTTGTATTGCAGGAGGCGGGGGCGTTCTGGTTTGTAGGTCCCCACAGGCATCCAGGAGGAGCTGTCTACCAGGTATCTGAACCAGGTCTGCCACTGGAAAGCGACCTCTGGCAGGAGGTGCATATCTGTTGGTTGGGTTGCCGAAACCATAGGGATAGGAGATCTGGTCCAAGGACAGCATTTGAACTTGAGAAGGGATGAAGGCTAACAACGGAGCCTCAGCAAGAGCAGGAGAAGTCAGAGTCAGTGACGGAAGCTGAGTAGGATCCTAGAAAGAAAGGAACCTGTGTGGTCGCTGTGGTCACTGTGCCACATGTCACCCTGGGGACTGAGTGTGGCCATCTACTCAGGGATCAGGGGAAGGTCGGGGAGGGTGGGTCTGGGGAGCATTCTGGAGGATATGACACCTGAACTGAGCTTTGGAAATGCCTGCCATAGGTGAGAAGGAAGGACACCAGAAGGATAAAGAAAGTAAGGACAATAAGGGGTGACATGTTACAGTAATTGTGATATTGGGAGAAAGTCTAGAAGCGGGCTAATGAGGTACACCAATCCAACCAGGTCCTTCTTGTGCTTCAGAAGGCATTCAGAGTCTCCCCAGAGGCTCTGGCAAACTTTTCAGAGTGTTCTGTTGGACCCTTATAGGAATCTGATTTCTCCTGGACAAATGTATTTGGGAAGGGTGCCCAAATACATTTGTCTCACTTGGGCACCTGGGTGGCTCAGTTGGTTAAGCCACTGCCTTTGGCTCAGGTTATGATCCTGGAGTCCCAGGATCCAGTCCCACATCGGGCTCCCAGCTCTGCGGGAAGTCTGCTTCTCCCTCTGACCTTTGCCCCTCTCATGCTCTCTCTCACAAATAAATAAAATCTTAAAAACAAAAAAACAGGCTCTCACTGCAGGACCTCTCAGAGTTGTTAATGCACTAATGTATTCAGTGACCCTCCAAGAAATTCGAAGACGAGGAGGATTTCCCAAACTGTATGACCAAGGAGTCCCTCTTTCCCAGGCACCTGGGGTCTAGGATTCCACGAAGCACATTTGCTAACTGCTTGCCTTCCTCATAATGGAATGCTCGGTCCTGCCTGCTTTTTCTTACTATACCTTCCTGTCCTTCTAAATCAGCACCCCTCCACCTCAACACTCCACCACACCGACCACACACAGGCTTTCATGTGCCATTGTCTCCTGTGGTTGGGCTCTAGGTAGCAGGCTCTTTCCTTCATCTGTGGTTCACTCTAGTGAGAGCCCACCTCCTCCAGGAAGCCTTCTCTGACTCTCTCAGTCTGTTCAGGTTAATTCCATAACATCCTTGCTTCCCTCCATGCCAGTACTCACCCCTTGGTGCTGAAATTGTGCACCAGCTGCCTTTCTCACTGCCTTGGCTCTCTTCAGTGGTGAGGGTGTGTCAGAGCATCTCTTATCCCCAGGGCTGGCCACATGCTGAGTGTCCCTGATTATAGTGTTTTGAGTTAATAGAAAGATGGAGAGAGGCAGAGACAGAGCTTACTGGTTAAATTTCTGCCAGACAATTATTCTTTGGCCTAGCTCTTACCAACCTGTGAGCAATTCCCTACATTCTAGGGCCCTGTGTGGTTTACAAGGCACTTTCTCATACACCCTCTTACTTCCTGAGATTGTAAGTGTGGTTGCACGTCTAAAAGAGAATCTTTGGAATTCTTCCATCACTGTCTCACACCAACAATAAAAATCGTCCACACATAGGATGCAGGCTCAAAAACCCAGTCTTTGAGAAAGGCCTATTCTCTCCGCCTTTGCAACACACTTCCAAGGGAAGCAGCAGTGTGAGTCCTGGAGGAGTGGTGACTTTTGGGTTAGGAATCTCTCCCCTCGGTCAGATTTGGTTAGGGTCAGGGCTGCCTTGCACAACCCCAGGGGGCACCATGGACACAAAGGCAAGGACAGCGTGATAACCTTGGTTTGGGCCAGCCTGACAGGCATTAGTTCCTTCTTGTCCCAGGAGATGTAGGAAAGATGTTAGGGGTTGAAGCTAATGGCCAGGAAAGAATTCTTGAGACATCCTTGATGCAAATAGGTGGTTTTCTTAGAGCACGGACACAGGACCCAGGACCCATGGGCAGAAAGAGGCACACTGGGTGGTGAGGAATGGTGCGTTATGTACTTTCAAATTGGGAGGGGGTTAGGGATAGCATAAGTCTCTAAGCAATTTGGAAGCAATGTTTCCAGGGAGGTTTTGAGGGAGCTAGCTGCTGTCAGGAAAAGGTCATTTAGTACAGTCTAATACAACCTGAGTTGTGAGACCTTTCAGATGTGTATCGGTGGGTCAGATGCTTGGAGGATGATAGCCGACATATACCTTGGAGGGTAGAGACAAAGGAAGCTTCCAAAGGAATTTTTAAATGTTGAAGTGGACTTACAGGATCCTGGGGGTTGGGCTAAGATTGCCTTTTGCCCTTGGCAGAGCACTAACATTGAGGTAGCTGAGCTCCTAGAGGAAGGTCACACTGCCTGTTTCAAGGACTTGTCAGTGGGCTGTAGGTAGTAAGGACATTTAATAATTTTTCTTCTGCCTTTGTTTCCTACATCATCAGACACTGGTGATTCCATGCAGCCCTGGAGGTAGACAACATTTGGGTTTGGGCCAAGTGGCCCTTCTTGGGAGGCTCTTGATACCAGGAGAAGAAAAGAGGGGACTCGTATTGATTCTAATTTCCCTCGTTAAGAAAATCCCTTTATATTTTTGACATGTGTGGCACAGTAAAATGAGGATTAGTTTAGAACTGAAGAGTGTTCAGGCTCAAATACAAACTCCATTGTTCATCCACTAGGATATCCTGGGCAGGTCCCAGAATTCAGAATACAAATGATGCCAATGGGCATATCATTTCTGCTTTAAAGTTTCCTGGTGGGGGTGGGGCGGGTGGAAGGGAAGTCCTCAGGCTTTCTATCCTCCTGCCCCAGTCTCTCCCCAGGCCCTGTGATTCTGGTCGATGATTCACCAGGCTCAGAGGCTGGGGAGCACCTGGTTATTGAAAGTTGGAGGGAACCAGTTGGCTTTGGAAAGCCAGATGCCTTTCCCATGCAAACAGAAACCCTGCTGACTTCTGGGAGGAGGTGACAGAGGAAGGTGGGGCTCAGGTCTCTGAAATATTGGGAGGGGAGCAGAGCTCTTAGGGAAGAAGAGGGAGGGAGGTGTTGGGGGGGCAATCTGGAGAGAGGAAGGGGGCAGCACAGCAAATTCCAAACAGTGCTTTCTCCTGGCCTGCAAACTCATTACCACCTGCCCTCTCCACCTCCCTTGGGATAAATTTCTCAATCTCAGTGAACACTGCCACCAGTTCCCCCAATGGTTAAATGCTGAGACTAACATCTGCACTGGCAAGGTCATCATGAGCATGAGAGATCATTCATTTTAAGCACCCAGCACAGCTCAGTAAATTATAGATACTGCTGCTAATGTTAATGGTTTTAACTGAATCCAACCTATACAGCGCTAACCTAGCCTAGCGAGTCCTTTATCCACAGGATGTGTTGTGCACGATGATGCTCTAGAGGCCATTCTGTCCAGCTAACAGAGTTACTGATTTGGCAGGTGGGCATTTGAGCTCCATGGGTAATGGCGGGACGCTGTTCTCACATTGTCATTCTGTGGCCACCTGATCTAAAGTCACAACCCAGACACTGTGTTCTAATCCTTTGTACTGTATTCATCACCATTTGCTTTGTGTCTGTGACCTGTTTGTTTGCTTCTTATTCACCATCCCCTCCACTTAAATGTCAACTCCATGATAGCTGGAGATTTCCTTCTTCCCCATCTGATCGGCAGCCCCTGGAACATGTTTGGGCTCAGAGTAGGACCGCGGCAAGAGTCCTGGGGGTAAATGGATTGTAATTAACGAGTAAGGAGGAGACACTTTATGGGTTATGGTCCAAGTTTTCATGACCTTGGGCAAGTTGCTTCTCAAAACCTTAGTTTCTTCTGACATCAAGTTGGGACAGTGCCCGGCCACTCAGCAGAGTTCAAGTGCTTCCAAGAAGCCTCAGCAAGAAGCCTCAAGGGATAAGGGCTTTGCAGGCTCATCACAGTCTGGCTTTTAGCCTTAAAGAGGCAAGTTTTTGGCACCCGAGAATTAGCTGGAGTGGGGGTGCCACATATCTACTGTTCTCACAAGAGAGATTTATAAACCAGCCATGGTAATTTGCCAATTTTTGCTGCAAAATATAGAATTAAGGAAAATCAGGGTTCCAATTGGTTTGAGCAGCTTGTTGGAAATCGTCTCAAGAGAAAGCCACCGGGGTGTCATGGAAGGAGAAGAAAGGCACAGGACTTAACTGACGGGAATGTTCGTTATTTTTGGCGGTCGGCATTGAGAGTTGTGCATTCATTTCCAAAATAAAGGGGCGCTTGGACAGGCTCAGTCTATGGGTCAGGGCATCTTTATCCTCGAGACAGCCAAACTGCCAATGCCCTTGATGATTCCAGCTTTATGTTTAGGTTTTTGTGACTGATCATCATCCCCTTATGTTGGACAGAGCCTGCCTTGGAGCTTGCTAGCTCCTGTTCTGTCTTTAGAACACACTTTTCCATCCTCTTCTGATTTGGGGGATCCCCCCTCTGATTCTAGGTGGTTCTGGAAGAACTGCTGATCAGATTATACTACCCGCTGCCCACCTTTTCTGGGTTGAGCATACAAACAACTCATTCTCCCTGGTCACCGTGATGGCTTCGGGGATATATATGGATGTGACCTGAGTAGGGAAACCAGAATCTGTGTGAGGTTGATATGTGGACATCGAGGGTGGTAGATTGTTTGCAAAGCTGGCCACCACCACAACAGCTCCATCCTATTTGTGATTTCATGTGCTTCCCATCAAGGGGTAGAATCCATTTCCCTTGAGTTGTTCCCATGACTTGGTCATGGGCTGGTTCCATGACTTGATCAGTCGAGGAGATGTGTGAATTCTAAGCCTCAGCCTCCAGAGGACTTGGAGAGTCTGTTCTCATGCTCTTAGAACACTTTGTGAGATGGAAACACTCATGCAGAGGGAGACCATGTAGAGAGAGGCTCGGATGTCCCAGATGTTCTAGCCATTCCAGCTGAGGCCTCTGACATGTGCATGAGGCCCTCTGAGCCCAACCAGCCTCCAACTGACCACAAATGCCTCACTGAACCCAGAGGACTCCACGTGCATCCAAAGAACTGCCCAGCTGAGCCATCCCTAATTTGTTGGCCCACAGAATTGTGAGCAGTGTAAGGGCTGTTCTTTCAAGCCACTAAGTTTTGGGGGGTTTTGTTCTGTAGCAATAGATACATAATGCATTTGGAGAGCGATTTCTTCCCCACACTGGGTGGCCAGGCTGAGAATGTGCACGGCTGGGGACTACTAGAGGCCAACAAATTGGGACTCTCAAGCAAAGAGAGCCAAGCAGAGAGCAGCAGAACCAAGAGAGGACAGGGACAGAGCGGGAGTCATGAGTGATGTCACTTGAGCCCCTGAATCCAGGCAAGACTGAAGCTGGTTGCCTTCCTAGACTTCTAGTTTAGTGAATGGAAATATTCCATCACTATGTCTGAAGCTAGTAGCTGTCACGATTCCGTCACCCACAACTGGAAGGGGACTCGCCGACATTCATTTGCTGGGTGTGTTCAGTGCAATTCGGTGGCAGCCACGTTTTGCTGGCCTGGTGATTTCTAGTGTCTTTAAATGTAGTTTCCATATCTGTCAAAATTTCCTGATTTCAACAAATTATCATATTGACAATTAATTCATTCGGCTGCTCTCTATTCAGCACTCACCATGTGCAAGGAACAGTGGCAACGGCTGGACACTCGGTAGGTGGTAGGACATGTCCAGTGTCCCCAGGGTCCAGTCCAGGCTCTTTAATTCACATTGCATTAGATTCCAAGTAGAAAAAGAAATGGACACGATGAACGTGTTCACAACTCCCCTTGCCCTCTTGTGAAAAACGAGGGCGGCTCATGGGTGAAACACCTGCCATAGGTCTAGCACGAAACTACTCGTTTTTAGTTTCACTCGTGGGACAAACTAGAAGGCCATTTCAGAGGTATCTGCTTCATCATCAATAATACCTTCCTTTAGATGCTCTTTTCTGCTCTTGGAGCTCACACGGAATGCAGCATCCTCGATTTGCCACATGGTGAGGCGGTGAGCGGCCAGGAAGGGCCTGCTCTAAATTCAAGAGGCACAGTCCTGGGGCTGCTGGAGGTTCGTGCTCCTGGCACACTCTGAAAGTCTGCCTCTGCCTTCACCACCCACATGTCCTGCTGAGAACCCAACTCCTTTTTGCCTTGGCCTTTATTACTTCCAGCTCTGGTTCTTGGCTGAGACAAATTTGAGACAGTCCTCAAATGCTGTGATTTAATGAGAGGAAATTTACTTGCCTTAACGTACAGATTTTGCCAAGGGACCTGATTCTGATAAGGATAATTATATCTACATCTTGGTGTAAATTACAGCAAATGTCTGAAACTGAGCAGCCACCAAGCCCCTGTCATTCAATGAGAACTCCCTCCTTCGGGGTTCACAGCCGGCAAATGAATGTTCAGTGGAAGGGAAGCCTGATTATAATGATCTGAACCCCTAGAGTCCCCTCATTTATTCCAGTAAGAAGTAGTATCAGAATAGGGTGTTGTCTGTCTTGACCTGTGCTCAGCCAGAGACGGAAGGTGTGGGGCGGGTTTGGTTCCAAGGCATATGTAGGCGACTCCCACGTGAATTTTCACAATCTAGACTCAAACCACCAACCAGTGTGGTTTCCTACGCTTGTACATAGAGCTACTGTGTTTGGCTGCCATTCCCATGTCATTGGCCCTTTTGTCTCAAATTCCTCCCTGCCTTTCCTCAGCTGGGCAGAAGCCAAATACCACCACCGAGATGACGCTCCCACACTACCACTCGGAGGTATCTGGCCTAATGGCCCACAGCCAGTTCCTCCACAGGGGTCCCGTCCCATCCTCCTCATGGCTTTGTAAGGACATTAATTTGTTCAGTGAGTGCATAATGAGCACTTTCTGGGAATACGGATCCTGAGAGGAATCAGTCATTTTCTTGTAGGAGCTCTTGGGGAGCCTAGGAGGGGAGCTATCCAAGTGAACAAAGGTTGCCATGAGAGAGATGTTGTGCTAGATCCCTGAACAGAGGTGAGCACAGGCTTCTGTGAGAAGCCAAAGAAAAGAATCCAGCTGAGACTGGGGAAGCAGAAAGAGAGCTTTAGGGGCAGGTGTTAGAAGCTGAAGGATGAACAAGAAAACAGCCTCTGGACTGAGAAGGAACGTTGAGACTGAAAGATGAAGCAAGCCGCTTCAAACTGTTGAGTTTTCTTCAGGGGGACTTCCAGGTGGGGATGACCTGGTGGACAAGTGATCCAGGCACCATACAGCTGCTATTCTCCATCAAGTCCAGACCATAACCCACAGCTTTTCTAGGGGGAGGGCATGGTGGTGAGGTCACAGGGGAATTACCTAAAGTGGGGCCATCTGTACGCCACCTTAGGGAAGATGGGACAGAACAAGCCTCCTCACATTCCTGTCAGGGCATATGTTAACTTCCAGGAGGCCTGGAACATGTATCCCCGAGGAAGGTCATTGTGCGGATATGAGCAAGATGGCAGACCAACGATGGAGACAATGTTGTCAGCACTCCTATAGTGGGGAGCCTCAGTGTTGTATTTCAGGATGAATAGAAATCATCTGAGAAGGAGAAACACATTCTACATTGTGGGCCCACCAGACACATGCAGCTGATCAGTGGTTTCGTTTCCTCACAGATTCTCAGCCTTTTGAAGGAAGAGATTGGTTTCATCCATGTTTGTATCCTTAGTACCTAGGATAGGTATACACTAGGTGCTCAACAAATGTCCGTGGATGAATGAACTAGACTTCACCCCAGAGAATATTAATTCTATTCTTGTTTGCGCATTTGGGCTCTAAGCAGTGCCACACACCTCAGTGAATAATGACAAAACAGAATGGAAGAGAATGGTCTACATGGGCTATCTACATGTAGTCTTACAAACCATGCCAAAACGTGGCAGTTTAAGGCAACAACAACCTATTATTCCTTGTGATTCTGTGATTGGCTGAGTGATCTTTTGGCCACTATCCTCTGGACTCACGCATACAGCTGCATTCCACTGCAGGGTCCCTGGATCGGGGCTCGGCTGGGACAGTGGAGATAGTGGGCTCCTCCCCTTCACTGGCCTTTTATCCTCAAAGAGGCTACACTGGGCTCCTCATCACATGACAACATCAGCATCCTAAGAGGGAAAGCCCGAGAGCACAAATGCTTATTAAGCTTCTGCTCATGTCATATTTTCTGATGTCTCCGTGTCCAGAGAGTTGCATGGCCACATCTAGACTTAGCGTGGTCGGATGTCACACAAGGATGAGCGACTGGGAGGTATGATTCACTGGGGCTGTTGTTGCTTCAACCCACCACAGGTCTTCAGGTATCTGGTTGTCACACTGGAAGGGATGGTACATGCCAGAATCCTTGTTCTGGAGATGAGGGGCCAAATTTCTGAAGTACCACCGGGCAGCGATTGGAGCCCTAGACTTGGCTGGACTTGGAGCTGGAAGAGCAGGGCTTGAGTCAGATGAAATGAATCTGACATTTACTTCACAAGTTACCTCCGGCGTCAGAGGCTACAAACTTGAGAGGAAGAGAAATCAGTATTTTTGGGCAGAAAACCCAGGTCGGCACCACAGCCAGCTTCAAGACCCCAGCAAAGCCTCTGTCACCAGGTCATCTGTGAATGTGAATCCACGCTGCCCTAGTACTGGGGTACCCTGTGCCCCAGAGGGACAGCTCGCTGAGTGTCTAAAGATGGGGTCTGCTTCGTAAGTTCTCATTTGCCTCAGGCTCTTTCCCGTTACGACCTGTATGAGCTGAGTTTAGGCTTCGTCACGAGTAAGAGCAATTCAAAATAAGAGTGACTTGAAAGATATGGAAGTTTTGACTCTGAAGCAGAGGCCATTGCTGGGTGGTTCTTTCCATGCCGTATGGCCCCAGGGTCCTTATCCCCCTGTACCCTTGGGATGTGGCATCAATGGCAGGGTCCAAGATGGTGGCCCATGCACACCTTTATCTGCTCCTTCCTCCAGTAAAGGCAATTCTTTGTGTGCTACATGTGTGAGACAAAATGTCAGCCCTCTCGAGGTCCTGAGGGAAGGAGGCAGAGAGAAGGTCTTCAAGATGTCGATGAGGAGAAGAGGGATGTGAAATCCAAGTGATGGCTGGCCCGTGTTGTGGGGACAGAGTTTGAATCTACAGCGAGTCCAGCAATATTAACTTCAAAGTGAAAAATGAAAATATAAAGAATTTCTACTACCTTCTTTCCACATCTTGGCGAGCCTGTGCCCTGTGCCCTGCTCATTCACCCCTCTCTGTGGGGACACTGCCCTGGGCGACCTGTATCAGTCGCCTACTGCTGCCGGAAAAATTACCACAACCTTGGTGCCCTAAAGCCACATGAATTTATTATCTTCTAGTTCTAATGGTCAGAAACAATAAATTCAGGATGTGGGCAGGGCTGCATCTGTTTTGGAGTCTCTAGGGGAGAGATCGTTTCCCTTCAATTCCCAGGATGCTACCTGTGCTCCTTGGCTTGCAACCCCTTTTCCTCCATCTTGAAAGCTGCCAGTGTAGAATCTTCCAATATCTCTTTCTCTCTCCCCCTCTACCTCCTCTCTTCCTCCCTTCCTCTCTCCCCCACAAGTCCTTCTCTGATGATGACCCTCCTGCCACCTTCTTATGAAGACCGCTGGGATTACATTGGGCTGGCTGGACCATCCATGTTAATCTCCCCATCTCAAGACCCTTAACTCCATCACAACAGCAACGTCTCTGTTGTCCCATAAGGTGACATTCATAGGTCCTGGGGATTAGGCCTTAGACATCTCCGGGGGACATTTTTCTGCCTACCACAGTACCCATTCATTCAGCCAATGATTATTGTGCATCTGCTACGTGCTGGATACTATGTTAGCTGGAGTCAAACGGTCATGGCTCCTGCCCTCCTAGGGGTAGTTCTTCATCTTTTAAAGACAAGCACCAGCTGATAAAGCCCAGAGCAGGTGGATACATGCAAGCATATAGCCACCACCCAGGAGTTTAGCTTCATGACTGGAATGGGCCTCAGTGCCAAAAACAGGGAGGGACTTTTTAGTCTTCAGTGACTCTCCTCTACCCCCCGGCCCCACATTTTCTCCCCAGAGGGTCACCCCCTCTGTCCCTCTGGCCAGACAGGGAGGGTTTCTCTTGAGGCTTTTTCTGTGGGCATTGACTGTGTGGCTCTGGAAGTTGGTCTGTTCTGATTCTCACCTTTCACTGAACCCCAGTGAGGTGGCCCTGTGAACCGTTCCTACATCTCTGTGTCCCCTGTCCTCTGGGTCCTGATGGGACACTTCACTGTTGCTGCTTCTTTGATTTTCAGTCTTCTGTGGCAAGCAGGAGCCAATGTGAGGAAGGGCAGGGTATTTTCCTATTCCCTGATTTGTCCTCAGAGCCTACCTAGGGCCTAGCCTATGCTAGGTACCTACTATTTAGAAGCTAAATCCTCAAGTCTACACATGAAAGACAACACTCCACAGCTAAGATCTCTTTTTGTGCTTTAGTTGGCTTTTGGGTTTCTCGCACTTTTTGCACCCACCTATCACTTTCTCTCCATCTTGAGACACACTGTCCAAATATTTCTGCCAAACTGAAGCTGGGGATTATAGTGCATGGACTTGGCAATCAACCCAAGGAGAAGCCCAGTAATGAAAGAATATTCAGTGGGAAAGGAAACTCAGAATTCAGATTTTAGCTAAGGCTGTCCTTGTCAAGAATGGTCAGAAAAGCCTGAGGGACTGGGGTTGAAGGGATTTCAAGGGTGTTGCTATGACCAGAGACGTTCTTCTCTGGCCCACACCTACTGTGAGAAAAATTCAAACACACACATGCTAAATCACATGCACTTCCATGAGGCAAGCACAAGGAATCACCCAAACCACACAGGTGTGCATTACCATGGCAGGCTGGACGTCGTTCAAACCCAAACAGCCCAAGCACAGTAGGGCTGGAAGAGTCCTCAAGCACATCTACTCCTAGCAACTTCTTCCACAAGTGATGATCAGATTTCCTTAACCACAGTGAAGACAAGCCATCACCCCACGTTTGCTTGAGCGCTCTTTGTAATGGCAAACTCACCTTCTGTGATGGCTAACTTGCTGTGTCAGCTTGACTGGGTCACGGGGTGCTCAGATACTTGGTTAAGCATTATTTTGGGCATGTCTGTGAGGGTACTTCCAGACAAGATCGGCGTTTGAGTTGGTGGACTGAGGAAAGCAGATCGCTCTCCCTGATATGGGTGGGCCTCAGCCAATCTGTCAAGGGCTAGAATAGAAAACAAAGAGGCCGAGGGAGGGAGAATCTGCCCTCAGCTTTACTGGTTGAGTTATGACATGGGTCTTCTGCCCTGTCTTTCCACCAAGACTAGACTCAGCTTCTGAGTCGTTCTTAATATTGTTTATTAACAATATTAACAACTTTCCAGCCACTGGAAAGTTACTTCTTCCACATCCTGATCCTCTTTATGTCTTCTGAGACACATCTGATGCTCTGAGGTGAAGACAGTTTCAGGCATGGAAGTCTTTAGCCCTGTGGGACACAGCCTGGGAGGGGCAGAACCTGGAGGATGGTGGGTTGGTATCAGCTTCTTGAGCCTGAGGTCCACAAGGCCAAGCCACAGGTTGGTAATGGGTATTTATTAGAAGGTACAAAGAGTCTTTCCACTGAATTCCAAAAATGTTCATCTAGGACCAAAGCCCAGGGCCCCTTGAGGTCTCAGGAGCCAGGCTGAGGGCAGCTTGAGTCTACTTACAGCAGAGCTGGAACCAGCACCTCAGTCTGTGGTTTCCTGTCCTCGTGTCTCCTTGTCAGACTAGATTGTTTTCCTGTGAGAAAGTCGTCAAGTGCTATTTCCCTAATTTCATTTTGAAACCATGGGCTAAGTCATGAAGGAGACAGGCCATCGAGACAAACAGAAGGGTGGATCTACTGAAACATAAGCTGACAGCCCTTCCACCTTCCAGAAGAGTTTGGAGATTCAGCTACGAATAAAACCCAAATGGTTGTGACGTTAGATTAGCAAAGGTTTATTCTTAAATACTTAATACTATTAACCGTGTAGGGAAATCTTTGATCTCCTGGAATGGCGAGATCATCCATTTAGACAACCCCGTTTTTGGCATAATTGTCCCGAGTGGAGGTAGGGTCTGGCTCAGGCCTTCTGGTCACCTTGGTGTCAGGTGCAGCCGGGTCAGTGTTGTCCGGTGGGTGTGTCTTGTTCCTTTTGGCAAATGCCTGGCTGATTTCCGCATGGGTTCTGTTTTTTGTCTCAGGCAGGACAAAATAGAAATAGACAGCTCCTGCGAGGCAGATTGCGGCGAAGACCAGGAAACAGTAGGTGTCTAGACTTTTCTGTGGAAAGGAGAGACAAAGAACATTAAGTAGACAACCCTCAAACTGGCTGTGAAACCATCTCTGCACAGTTTTTCATAGCTCCCCATTCCTCTATCAGTATTCCTGGATGGCACACTGCACGTGCATTGTGGGCTCTAACGGCCAGCGGTGCTGGGCTTAGCATCTGTAGGAGATGTTCTCCCATGAGCCATGACTACGTCAGCTTCCAACCCTGGGACCCACAAGGAGATGGCAGTCCTTTGTTTTCTTTTTTGAAAACTAGGCCTATTAAAAAATTATTCATCGTGAAAGCAAAATGTCATACTTGCTCAATGTTATTTTAAGATCATATTTACATACGATAAATGAGGGTGTCTGGGGCTGGACCCTGCAGGCTGAAGCCTGAAAGTCATCTGTGACACCTCCTGTCCCCTCAGCTGTCATGTGGGACCCACGCACTAAGTCCCAGTGGGCTTCCTTCCTCAGACAGCTCCCCAGTGTTGCCTCCCCTCTCGCGCCCACTCCGGAAGTCCAGCCCAGCGGTCGGCTAGGGCCATACGGGCCCACCAGCCTCTGACCTTGTGGGAAGGCAACCACAGACGATGATCTATAAATGGATGTGCATGCCATCTACTGGCTACATGCCAGTAGAATTTTATTTACAGAAAGATAGATCAGGCGGTGGGTAGGAGTTTGTCGAACCCTGCCTCATGAAGCAATTATTGCCTCTCACCTTCTTCACCCGTGTCCACCATCCACTTGGCCTCTTCCCCATCTGCTCTCTGTGAGGCAGCCCGAGGAGTCTTGCAAAAACATATCTAGATCATGCCAGCCCCCAGCTTAGCACTTCTCACTCGCTTCCCACGGCTCTTGGGATGAAAACCTACTTCCTTAGCTTGTCCTGGGGAGTTGGTGAGGTTTCCTCTCCTCTGTGCTTCCTCCACTTGGGCCTCATCACTCCCACCTCCCACCATGTTTCTTCTGACTTGCTGGTCCCTCTTCCTGTGATTTTCTACCTGCTCAGCTCCTGTCTCTCTCCTCCAGGAGCCGGCCCTGCCCCAGGCCAGGCGCCTGAATCATCATCTCTCCTGGTTCCACCCTCCTTCCCTGCATGTTGATGATAACGGCAGAGTTACGTGTGTGGCTGCTTGATGAAAGACTGACTGCCCCGTGAGGCAGCAGGGTGATATCCAGTTTTGCTCATCCCTATGGCCCAGGACCCATGTCAGCGTGTGGACAACAGCTCAGTGGATATTTATGGAGTGAACAAATCAATCCATCTGTCAATCAGATTTTGAATCTGACAAGTCAATCTGTCTTAAAAGTTTCCCTGTTGCTATGGACTGATTTATGGGCCTCCCAAATTCATATGTTGAACCCCTAACCCCCAATGCGACTGTATTTGGAGATATGGCTTTTGGGGGATAATTAAGGTAAAATGAGGTCATAAGGGTGGGGTCCAAATCCCATAGGATGGGTGGCCTTTTAAGAAAAGGGAGAGAAAGATTGCTCTTTCCTTCCCTGTGCACACCAAGGAGAAGCCGCAGGAAGCCATGGTGAGAAGGTGGCCGCCTGCCAGCCAGGAAGAGAGCCCTCACCAGAAACTGAGCCAGAGAGAGGTTCTTGGGCATCTTCCTAGAAAAGCAGATCTTGGGCTGAAATTGCCCTTGGGCCCTAATCTCCTTACAGGTTCAGTCTGTTGCAAAAAGAAAGCTCTTTAAATATCTGTCTGCTCGTTTGCAGTTCTCTTTTCTGCGGCAGTTCCTCTGCAGATCAGAACTTGCAGGACACCTCGGGCCCCTCAGATGGTAACCCACTTCTCTAGCCCGCCTGGCCGGTGCTGCAGGTCGTCAGGAAGCCGGAAGCCGGAAGCCGGAAATAAGCTCCAGGGCTCACTTACCACTGACTTACTCCTGCAAGGACCAGACCAGACCAGTCAGAGCTGCAGCGGACCTCCCTGCCTCCCACAGACTTTCTCCTCATTATAATGCTAAAAATCCTGCCTCAGGAGGAAATTTAACATGCAATTAAGGCATACGGGTTCAGGCAACCGCATCCCCACACCCAGCTTCCTGTTTCCTAACTCCTAAGTGCTAGTATGGTATGTCCTTCTCCACCTCAGCCCCTCAAATTCTTCCCCTGACCATCGTTCAGGGAGCAGCCCCGTATGCCTTTTCCTAAAGCTGTCTTCCTCAGGCCTGGGAGTGAGCTAGCAATAAACACTTCCTGCACCATCCTTGGCCTCATGTCTACTTCTACACACAAGAGTTAAAAAACCCCAAGTTCTGTAACAAAACCAACTCTGCTGGCATCTTGGCCTTGCACTTCTGGGCTCCAAGACTGTGAGAAATTGATTTCTGTTATCTAAGTCCCCTGTCTGTGGTACTTTGGGACGGCAGCCTGGCAGACTAGACTACCCCTAGCCCCAACTTCCTATCATTTATGACTATGAATAATTACAACACCTAGGTCTCCGTTTTGAAATAGAGGACATTGAAGGGCACCTGGGTGGCTCAGTCATTAAGTGTCTGCCTTTGGCTCAGTTCATGATCCCAGGGTCTTGGGATGGAGCCCTGCATTGGGATCCCTGCTCAGCGGGGGCCTGCTTCTCCCTCTCCCACTCCCCCGGCTTGTGCTCCCTCTCTCACTGTGTCTCTGTCAAATAAATTTAAAAAAAATCTCACATTGAATTGAAACTTGTGCAAATTCAAATACTTTACTTGCTACTGGGAATGGCTAGGTCAAGAAGAAAGGATATTTTAAATGGTTAGACTTTGCAACAGATATGTAAACAGGACCCTTCGTTCCTGCTGTGGATGTGAGTCAGCCTCTGCCGGCAGCTGGAACACTATTGATGTGAATAATGGTATCAGTACCAAGCCTTGTCTGGTGAGGCTTCTGGGCCAGACATTGAACTAAGTCGTCTGCTCTCAGGGGATTAAGCAGCTTGCCTGAGGCCTCCCATTGGTTAGCATTGCAGCCCATAGCCTGCAAGTTCAAACTCTGTTCTTAACCAATTTTGCGAACAGGTTTTGGAGCTGCGGGACACCAAGTATCTCCAGTTTTCTAGGCCATAGGTGGCCAAGGCACGTGGTAAGCTTTCTGAGCCTCTCATGTCTGAAAATGCCCTTTCCCCTCTCTCGTATGTGAAGGTATGGACTTCTAATTTCAAAATAGTTTCCTCTCCAGACTGTGAAGACAGGATCTCTTACCCTACAGGTAGAGTCTCCCTCAGGAGCAGGGGGATGTCATCTGATGATCACTTCTTTTCAGGTTATCTGAGTTTTCCCAGTGGAACTTTTAGGATATTCTTTTTTAACTCAGTGTTCTTCAATTGCACATCCCTGTGTTTAGAAAGGGATCCTTTATACCAAATTTGCTTAGCATGAGACGGACTGTTCATGCTGAGGACTGGTGTTTCAACAGGTGTGGGAATTTTCCTTCTGTCATTTCTCTGGCCATTCCCTGGTGAGGACCCCTAGCCAGCTCCCTGTCCACTGTGTCCGAGGACCCATTCCACGGTCTCAGCAGCCCTGTCCTGGATGCACTCTGGGCCAGTCTGTCTTCTGCTGTTTGTCCCATCTGCTAAGAGATGTCCTCTTACAACTATAACCTTGGGACCCCATCTTGTTTTATAGCAGGTTACACCTTTTAGAGTATATCTAGGATTCCGGGTGGGTGGGTCAGGCACCTGGTGTGTTCAGCCACATTTCAAAAGTCACCTGTGAGCTGAGTCTTGAAGGATGAGAGGTGTAGAGGTTGCAGCTGTTTTGGGACTTGAGTAGATGGGAGGAAGGGCATACAAGTGAGGGAGGGTGACATTCCACATGCCTCTCTGAGACCCTGATAAAAAGCTACGCAACCCCTTCTCTATCAAAAGGGGGAAAAAAACCTCATACACTTGACATTTTCAATGCCATTTCTGGAGTGGGGGCATGTCATGGTCTTACTGAAACTCATCCATGGGCCATCTGGCGTCCACAGGCCGTGGGCCGTGAGTTCCATGATGGCGGGGATCCATGCCACCTGCTCTCCATTATACCCCCAGCTCAAGACAGTGCCCGCATCACTGAAAGCTCTGTCTTAATAAGAATACGTTGAATGAGTGGGTAAATGAATGAAATGAGAGCACTGCCATGGAGAAGATCGAGGGCACAAGAGTTGGTTCAAGTTAGAAGTTCACGACTTGACAAAAATAGAATCCTTCTGCTTGGTTTTTCCCCCGACCCACAGAACGCTGGCTCACTGGAGAGTCTCCCCAAGCTCTGGGCTGTGTCAATGCAAGGGCTGCCACTCAAGAACTGATGCCTCACACTTGTCCCTCCAGATCCTCAGAGACCTGTTCTGCAAGGCTGTTCCACTGTGGGAGCAGAGTCGACCTGAAATGCTAGGATGTCTCTGGGGGAAGCTGGGGGAAACAGGGGTCTTAGGGATGTCTTCTGTCTCTGCCGTGTGTACACGTAGGATCTTGTTGGAATTGCCTGGGTACCTGTGAGGTAGACACAGCCCCATGGCTGCATGATGGGATTTCAGCCCTGCATGCCCTGCGGATGCCTCCCATGGGCTGCCCTCCTCCCCGGCAGGCCTGCTCTTTTCCACTGGTTCTCAGACAAGCACTGCTGTCTTCCCTGAATCACCTCTGGCTGCTTCCTCCCTCTCTGCCTGTCTTTGCTCTTGCATCCTGATGCCTTTATCCTGAAATGGCTTTTACCTTTCTTCTTCTTCTTCTTTTTAAAAAAATATACACATTTTTATCCAGATTGGATTTATATACAGTAACTTGCACAGATCTCAAGTGTAGCATTCAATGTGTCCCCTGTGTAACTAAGTCCTCTGTCAAGACTTAAAACATTGCCACCACTCTAGAAAGTTTCCTGTGCCATTTCTAGTCAGTGCCTCCTTTCTCCCATCTGCCACCCTGCCACCCCCAACACACACACACTGTCAACCATCGTTCTGCTGTCTGTCACCTTCTCCTCCATTCTTCCTGTCCCCTGTCTCGAATCTAGTGGCCACCAGGCATCCTGAGAGTTCTTTTAAAGTCACAAAATGGATCATGTCTTAAAACCATGCAGTGGATTCCCAGAGTCCTTTGGAAAAACCCCAAATCCGTCTCATGCCCTCAGTGCTGGGGTGGGCCTCCCTTACACTCACTGCCATCCCCTACGCCCCTCAGCTGCCTGTTTGGGGCTGGCTCAGGGCCTCTGCCAGCATCTTTCTGCTCCCTGCTGCTCCCACTGCCACTGACTCCCTCAACCTCAACCTGAAAGGTCCCTGTACTGGTCAGCCCAGTGAGGCCCCGCTTTGCCTGCCTCCTTCCGAGAAACACAAAACACACCAGTTCCTCTGAGCGGCATGTCTGTTCTCTCTGAAATGTTAGGGCAAGACTGTGCCTTGGTGCTGGTGCTGGAGGAGACGGAGCTAGTGAAAGATGCTCCCTTCCTCCCTATAGACCCAGGATGGCAGCTGGACCCTCTGGAGAAGTGAGGGGCATTTTCATGTGGTCAGGTCCCATGATCCTGGGTCTGCACTGGCTTCCTCCTCACGTTGCATAGGCATGTGGGATAGGACCCAATAAATTTCGAGTTGAAAAGAATTTTCTCACTTTTGGATTTTACTGAACTCAAACGAAATGTTATAACTCCAGTATAATCAAGCAGGCATATGTTTGCATGCCATTTTGTCTGAACCAGAAAATACTGGTGCTCATGGCAGAGGCCGAGTTGTCTGCAGGCTGGTACAACCATTGATGCCACCATAGCAAAGGCCCAAGGAAGAGGCAACCCGAGGCTAAGGACAGAGAAACAGTGATATTGATTCCCCCCAGGGGTCAAGGTGACCTGCCCCATCCATGTATATCTAGAACCTTCTGTAGGAAGGGGCAGGGTGTGGGAGAGAAGGGGAAGGAGGAAGGAGAAGGCAAGCTTTGAGAGGCAAATTGTCCTGGATGACTCAGTGAGTTAGGGGTGGTGAAAGCTTCCAGGACTCACCATGAATTGATCTTCCTGTCCTGTCTCCTCTTCCCAAGTGTCCCTAGACCACACAGCAGGAAGCAGCCTTTACAGTACTAGTAATGACCATGAGAGTAGTTGATCCTGAGTGTCCATGGGCAGACACAGCTCAAGACTTGACTTCCACCTCTAATTTTTTCAGGAGCACCACTGTAAAGTTGGGGCCATTCTCTTGTTATATAGACATGAAAATTATAGCTCAGAGAGCAGTCGCAGTTGGATAAATTTGACCAGCATGCACTTCACCTCCCTGCCGAGAGGCATGGTCAGGATTCAAGGTCAGACTGTGTGATTTCAAAGTCTGTGCATTTTTGCCTGTGTCTCATTTATGTCTAAGGTAGTGCCTGGCACATAAGGGGACTAAGGACAACAAACAGCCACAGCAGCCACCAGTCACCGAGCTATTCTGTACAGGAAATGGTTTCTGGGTTACTGGTACTGCCCCAGGTGGGGAGTCCCCAGACAGCAGAACCCTCCTGCGACCCTCGAGGTCTCCTTGCGTAGGGGGTGGTCTGGACAGCTGGTAAGCCCTGCCCGGGCAGGCAGGCTTATGGGTTGCTCGTGTCCTCAGCAGGCTCCATTCTCCATGGCTGAGAGAAGAGTGAATTTTCCATTTTCTAGATGGGGAAACTGAGGCTCAGAGTGGGCAAGGACCTAGCCCAGGGCCCCCTGCTGATGCGTATGACACAGTCAAGTTCTGGGCCGTGTCACCTGTCTGCAGCCATGCTGGCTCTGATATTTGTTTTCTGTGGGAATAGACTGGGCCCCTTATAGGTCCTTGTTTGGGGACACTTGCCACTGACACATTTCGGAAACAAACAAAAAGATCAAGATGCTTGAAAAATTGCACTCGGTGGCTGTTATGAGCCAAATTGTATCCACCACGAGGATTCACATGTTGGAGTCCTAAACCCCAGCACCTCTGAATGTGGCTTATGTGGAAGGAGGGTCTTTAAAGAGGGGATTAAGGTAAAATGAAGTCCTGTGATGGGCTCTGACCCAATCTGACACGTGTCCTTAGAAGAGGGGGAGATTGGGACACAGACACACAAGGGACAACTGTGTGAAGACACCCCCGTGTAGTTTCAATATAATAATTCCACTACTGAAACAAGTAGTTTCAATATAATAATTCCACTAATATTCAAATTACAAAATCTGAACAGAAATAAAATTAATTAACAAAAGTTGAACCTCAGGATTCATTTTTAGAAAGCCGCAATGGAAGAATATATTAATATAAGACTGAAGGACTTGTACTTTGGTCATGACAAAAACTGGGAAAGGAATGGTATTGGTCCCAACTCTACAGGCTATGATCATTTTAAGCACAGGTTGCAAATGGTGGTCTTTACGACACCTAGAAGAGAGGTCCTGGAAGAAATCAACTTTGCCAAGACCTTTATCTCCAACTTCTGGCTTCTAGAACTGTGGGAAAACACATTTCTGTTGGTTAAGCCCCAGTCTGGGGTATGTGGTTGTGACAGCGTGAGCAGACTAAGGCAGGCTCTTGACCATGGCTGAGAGGACTTCTGGAAGGGCTGTGAATGGAGCAGGTCAGCTGTGGAGGGTGCAGCGGCAGGAGCTGCTCCCATGGGACAGTCCGGGTTGGAATGGGGGGGTGTGGGAACAAGAACGTGCACACCCTGTGTTTCTCTAAGTGCAGTTGTCACAGCCAACAGCAGCTCCCAGAGCCTGGCCTCTGCCCTGGCCAGCCCACAGCCAGAAAGGAAACGAACCCTTGCCGCCTTCCCTGTCCTGGGCCAGGAGACCGACGTTTCACAAAATCTCACTGTGGCCCCCTGGCCAGTGTTGGCCTCGGTGTGACCAGCAAGGCTCCTTGGCTTGAGTCAGTGCTCATAACTTCCACGCTTCCTGAATGATCCCCAGCCCCGGAGACCCCGGAGACGCCGGAGACGCCCCAGCTGGCAGGAGCTCTGGTTCCAGAGGGAAAGTGCCTTGAGAACACCCACAGGTGTCCAGGAATGCTCATGATATCATGCCGGGTGAGGAAAGCAAAAGCACAAAACAAAAAAACTGGTTCCGATTTTTATAAATATGAAACATTACATGTATTTAGAAGAAAAGAAGGACAGTGTCATTAAGCCATTAACATGCTTGGCTTCACCCCTTTAGAGTCTCTACGGTGAGGTTGATCATTTATAATTAGCATGCCCTCATGACTTGACAGGGAAAAAGGAAGGAGGAGGAGGAGGGAGAGAAGAGGGCGAAGGGGAGGAGAAGGAATAAACAGAAGGAAAAGGAGAAGAAGGAGAGGAAGGGGAAGATGAGGAAGACTGTCAGTGACGGTGTCCTACAGAGAGCTGGCCCTTGTGTTCTGCCCCCTTAGAGGGACCCACTAGGCCATCCTCAAACACCAGCTGAGGGAATGAACCCGACAACAGCTGTCAGGACTCCTGAGAAAATGGATGAAAAACACCAGGTCTGGGGCTTGGCACAAAAATCAGAAAGATGCCCCATGATATGATACCATCAGGATAATGTCATTAATTTGATGCCTTATGGTAGTGGTCCAAGGGGCAGTGTGTCCTCAGCCTCCCCCAGCCCTCCCCTGCCTGGGGCAGGTGGGAGCAGCTCCAAGGCCAGTCCTGAATTATAGTGTGCTATGTGTCAGCTTACTTACCTAATGCTCTCCTTCCCTCTTCCTCCACCACCCATCCCTTTGCACTCTACCCCCAGCCGCCAGGGGCAAGGGCTGAGCTCACAGGCTCCATACCTCCTGATCTCCTGTCACTGCTGGATGGAGCAAAGCTTCTCTTTTGTCTGTGTTTCTCCGTTTTGCCCCTTCTTATCTTCAGTGCTGCTCTCAGTCCTTCTGCCCTGCAATGCCCTCCTTCTACCTCTGGCAGACTCCTGTGTAAGGGTCTGATGAATGTCTTCAAATCAATCTGTCCTATCTCCTCCCTCCAACCTCTAGCTATCCATCAATCTGTCTGTCTATCTCTCTATCCACCAATCTATCCATCCATCCACCCTTGGCTCCCCTTAACCACTTGCCCATGTGCCTTGTGTGGCTGCAGGCATTACCAGGCAAGGTCAAGGCCAAGGTCAGGCAGTCTCTTCTGATGTGGAAGCCACACACCTCTCCAGCTCTAGCACCAAAATGCCAAAGGCAGTCAGTGACCAGATCTGACCCCAATACCTCTCAGGGAATGGATCGGAGACCTGCCTTCCAGATCTTCCCCAACCACTTGTCTTTCCTTGCAGCTCCCCAGCACTTCGCTCAGCCTTGCCCCAAGCCCCCAGAGCTAAGCCTGTAAGGAGGGGGGCCCACAGCTCTTTAGTGACTCCTGTGCCCTTGTTGTGTCTGGGAGGAGACAGCTGGTCTGGATGTTCTAGGACAGGCGTGCAGATTTGTGTCCTGTGTGCATGGGGGACCTCGGCTTTGTGAGCAGGTGGCGTCCCTCTCAGCCCCGAGCCCTTCACCTGGGTCCTGGCCTTATTCCCCTCCTCCAGGCCAGGCTCTGAGCAGCCCTCGGGCAGACTTTCTCTGTGCAATCTGGCATGAGATCATCCCCATGGCGTGAATGGATGCATTTTTATTCACAGTGACAGTGTTGGCATGCTCAGAGGCTCCTTCAGGGCTCCTGCAGGAGGGACCTGCTAAACCACTGAGAGTCCTGGTCTTGCTTTGCCCCCAGACACTCCAGCACATCACAACAGGGTGTCCTGGGAGGAGCTATGGCCCCAGAAGCCTCTCAGGCTCCTGGACACCCCACTGGAAGTGAGCCAGTTGAAATGAACATGATTCCCTGAAATTGTAGTCAAGGCTGTGAGAAAATGGGTTATCATGGAAAAGAGTTTGATACACACAAAAGCCCTGGGGGTCAAGGAAGGGCACAGAGGTGACATCCATGGGTGTGACAATGTTCTTCCTTTCACTGTCTGAGGACTTGGGCAAGTGTCCTGCTGAGCCTGGCTTTCCTCCTCAAAGAGTCCCAGGCGATGGCCATTATTACGGAAGGACTTAAGATTTCTGGCTCTTCCCCTCTGGACAGAAAGCTACCTGAATTTTCCCTGTGGTAAGGTGTGGTGGTGTAACTTTCACTCAGGGGACTCTCACGGTGGTAATCTGTGTTGGTGCCAGGTGACAGCCTTAATGGACAGTGTGAGACTTGCCACACTCCTTCCACATGCCGGGACTGAGTCGGGAAGCTCTGGGGCCTTCTAGACTCTCTAGTTCCCCCACAATGAACACGGAGAATGAGTAAGACCTCGTCCTGGGTGAGTTAAAGCCACTGAAACCTGGGGCTATTTCTTTCTGCAGCAAATCCAACCTGTCTTGACTGGCAAGTGGGCGTAATAAGACCTTTCATGCGATGGCGTGACTGCATGCTGAACGGCCTCTCATGATTGCTGTCCTCTCCCATGCCATTTCCCTGCCAAGTAATCCAGCTGAGCAGGTGGGGCTGGCATAGCTCTCCAGAACTTGGAATAAGCCCAGCCCGCCCCCCCCCAACAGAGTCCGGGGGAGCATATCAAGGGAGAGGCAGCACGACGTTTCTGTTGGGGAGAAGCCGCAGATGGGCTGTGATTTCCCAAGTGAACAATGGGAAAGAAAGGTCAGACGGGTCCAATCCGCTGGAGACCTCCTTGAGATGAGGGCCTGTGTGTGTGTGTGTGTGTGTGAGCACACGTGTGCCTGTGTGTGAACACACGTGAGTGCCTTGTTCATGTGTATGCCTAAACATAAATTAACTCCTCAAACCCAGTTCCAGTGGGCGTGTTGGACAGAATCACCTGCTGCATAACCAAGGGCTCCTTCTTCCCCTTGTCTTACAGGCAAGGATGAGACAATTGCCCTCTCTGTCACTTCTCATGGGGGTGACCTTGGGGACTGGCTGCTGCTGTCTGAGTTCCAGGCTGTTGGTTTGAACCAGGGAGACATGAAGGCCTGACCTCCCAGTGCGGACTGGGGTTCAGTGAGCCCAGCATACAGCAAGCACTCAGCAAATGTCAGTGTTAAGGTGGCACGTCAGAGCTGTCTGCTCCCAAACTGTGGCAGGAGAGTCAGGTGGAGTGTTTTGTGTGGGGGAACAGCAAGGTCATTTACACACCTTCCGACCCCTGCCCCAAATTTCTCAGGAGACTGTGGCCTATTTCCCAGACATAGAAACAGCTTAGTGGTGGGCCAGGTGGAGGGGTCTAGAATTTCTCCACTTAAATGGTAAGAATGGTAGGCAGATCTGTGTTGACAGAGAAGTGGTTTGAAGTTAATTTTCCCCATAGCAATGGATATGTTACTGACCCCTGACTCTGCTAGCTTTGAATGAATTAGGAAGAAGCCATTTGGGGTTAGGAGTCCACTGAAAAGGTTACTTGTTATGCTCTGGCCATGTTGGCTGAAGATGCCCAAGATTGGGAGGAAATGGACGTGGGGCCCAAGGAGTCCCCTGTGGCATGTACATTCAGAAGCAGGATGCTTGTAGCTAAGATGCGGTCAAAGATGCTATAAAAGTCACGTAATGAGTCTGAGAGTAATGAAAGGCAGGCAGAGAATGTCCAACAGTAAGAGGCCATGGGGCAGAAGGACCAGGTTACCGCAGGACCTTGGGTTGATGACGTCTGCTCCCTGAGCCTTAGCCTCCCTGCATACAGTAAAGTGGGACGGGCAGGAACCCCAGGCTTAGGCATGGATGCCATGAGCACATGAAAAGCCACGTGCTGGGGACCTGGCACAGAGTAGCTGCTCTATGATGCAGGAGTAGCCACGTGGGCCTGTGGCTGGGGCTACTGACCTTGGACTCAGACAAGCTGGCAGCAGAGTCTCTGGGGCATGCTGGGATCAAAGCTAGTCAATTAATAGGCAGACTATTAATTGAGGGGGAGAGGGGTGAAATAGGCCCCGAGAAGGGGACTGCTCTATTCCTGGGCTGCTTCCCTTTTCAGCTCCAGGACCATAGAGCACACATTCTCATTCCCACACTATCCCCACTGCCTGAAACAGTGCCCAGCATAGAGTAGGGACTCGATAAGTATGTGCTGAATAAATGAGCGAGTGAATGAATAGACTCTTGACCTACACACAGAGAACTTGTACCCATTTCCTGAGTTCACATTTTCCTGTCCACTATGGTCACCCTTGGGACAGTGACCCCATCAGCTTGGTTATGATGACAGTGAGGACTTTAAATGCACAACAGGGTGCACTGTAACTATGGACTTTGTCTAACACCATGACAAGCACATTGCAAAAGTGAGGGTTTGAGATTCTAACCTAGGTTTCCTCGCACACCCTTGGTGATAGGAAGCCCACTCCCTCTGAGGCAGCCCTTAGTGTCTGGGGATAGCACCTGGAAGGTGCGGGAGGGAGAAAGAGGGTTCAGGGTTGGAGCTGAGGCATATCTCTGCCTTCCTTAGGACAACAGTGTGAGTTTCCAGTTGAGGGACTGAGCCTCTGCTCTGTGACTCACCCCTCAGGCAGAGGGCTGCCGAATCAGATGGCATCCCACGGGCAGCAGACCCCTTGTCAGTCGTACCTGGATGAAGGGGAAGAGGAGGCCAACAGCGAAGTTGGAGAGCCAGTTGACAGTGCCTGCAATGATGAAGGCAGACGGCCGCTGGGATTGCTGGAAGAACTCGCCAGTCAAGATGAACGGGATGCCCCCTGCAAGGGCAGAGCAAGGGCACAGAATGAACCACACGGAAAGACTCATGACACCAGCATCCCCTCCAATGGCAGGGTAGCACCCTCTCCATGAGCCGGCCCCACCTGGGTTACCGACAACTTCAGGACTGGGTGCCAGAGTTAGCCCATCACTCCTAACATATAGAAACCATTTTCCTGACCCGGCCCACCCGAACAAGAGGGGATTCAGCCTCTCGGCTCTTGGAATGCCCTTTGAATCAAGCTGTAATCCACTACAAAATGAATACAGCATGTACAAATTTGATTTACAAGGTAACTGACATTTATGGATACAGCGTGTCAGGCAGGTATGGGTTACCATACCTGGGTAAGAAAACTGAAGCCCAGAGAGGTTGCTGGACTTCTCCAGTGTTACTCAGCTCCTGAGGAGCAGAGCCGGAACTCAGGCTTGGGACTCCAACCTCCAAATCACAACTTTGTTTCCCCGCTAATCCTTGCTGGACAGGATGGGAGCCCCCGCCAAGCTGGCTATTGGTTTGTCCTCCTTATCTCCCCATGACTGGATGTGTGGTGGATCCCACTCGTCACCCCAGCAGTGGAGTGTTATTCAGTGGAAGTGTCATTGGCATTAAGGGAGGACAATTCTTCATTTTGATGACCATCCTGTGCAATTGCAGGATGTCTGTCACCCCTCACCTTAGGGATGCCAGCACTCTAATGGTCACTGTGGCAACCCAGACTGCTTGCACACACTTCTAACTGCAGGGTACCACACCTAGCTTAGACTCTTCAAGGTCTGCACCCTCCTCTTCTGGAACTCAATGAGACCTGGGATTGGGCCCTGTGCCCAGACCCTTGACCTGGGTCTCAGCATGACCACCGGGGCCTATTTTCACCTCCCCCTCCCCAATGGAATCCCCACTCTGCCAATCAGATCTATACGCTGGCATTCCACAGCAAGGGTGGTGGGCTTTTATCAAACTCCAGGGAGACACTGAACATTTTGACCATGATTATTGACTGTGTTGGGGCTGGTCCCACACTGGTGGACAATAGGGACAATTCCGGCTCTCATGGAATTCCCTCATCTGGTAGAGGAGAAAGGATGATGTGTTTATCAAAAAAGAAATGAATGAATGAATAAGTAATTACAACATGTGATAAGCATGGAGGGAATGCAGTCAGCAATGGGGGGAGCCTATGTTTGTAATGGCTAAGGAGGACTATCTGGGGGCTGCAGGGGATGGCTGAGATGTGACCTGAAGGAGGAGATACAGCTTGCTAAGATTTGGGGAAAACTGTAGGGAAAGGGATGAGAAGGCAGATACCCTAGAGGATGAAATGCATTGGGTCAAGGTCTAGAGCAGAGGCCACTCTGTCTGCACAGCTGAGGGAGGGGTGGGAGGAAGAGTACGAAGCAGGAAAGACAAGCAGGGCTAATTAGGCAGCGTCTTGTAGATCAAGGAGAGCTCTACTATTGAAGAAAACCAACTGAAGAAAACCAACGTTGGGTTTCAAGTAGGGACTGATGTGATCCACTTGCATTTCGTAGACACTGCAGCTATTTGGAGAGGGGACTGGCAGGTAGAGGAGGGGCTGCAGGAAGCTGCTGGGCAGTGAGGAAGGGAGGCCATGGTTATGCAGAGGGCTTGCATGGTGGCAGTGGGGATGGAAGGAAGGGGCAGAATTCAGAGACTCCACCCCATGGAGGCAAAACTTTGATTGTAAGCACTGCACACAACCAATCCACTCATCGTCAAGTTCAACCATGCAACCTAAGGTCACAGAGAAAGGACAACTCAAGCCTGTCTTTCCAGAGCTTTCACTGTTGTCACACCTCTATTCTGCCAGCAAGCCTTGGACTCCAACACATCAAAATGACTGAGAATGGACCGTCCCCTCAAGCCCCCACTAGACCATGAGCCCTCCAGGGCCTGCAGCCTCCCCACTGGCCTGGCATCTTTGGCAGAAAGTGGATACTTGATGGATATTTTCTTACTTGAATTAGGCACTCAAAATTTGATTTTGAAAAGATTTGATATACTGTTAACTACAAAGAAAATAGACTTTCCATATCTTAAAGGTATCTATGAAACTGTGCAAGAACAATGGTTACACATTGAAATGTCCTAAGTACCAGGCTTTAGGTCTGTAAAGAGCATAGTTTTGCCTTGTTGAAAGTATGTGTGTCACACACTCAGGTGCTCCTGCAGCTAACACCGCTGTAAGCCTTATAGCATATCCTTGGGGGTCAGTTCACACTTATGTGAAGTCTGAACAGTTTTGAAGGCTGGTGTTTCCTTTCCATGACTTCCCTTAGGTGTGTTCTGGAAGCACCTGTGGATAACTCTGCTAACATTTCTGACACTAGTGCATCAGCTTACAATGGAGCAGAGAATGTTGACACACATGCCTCTTTGTTTCTTCAGGACTGGGACAGAACTTGTTTGTTGGTAATGACCATTACTCTAGCGCAGCACCTAGAATACACATAGGAGGCACTCAGTAGAGGTCTGCAGGATCCAGGAGGAGTGATTAAGACAGAGTTCATAAGATATCTACATCAGGTATCCTCTATTCTTCCTTCAGATCACCCTGGAGGGCAAATACAAGAAACCTGAAGAATCCTGCACAGCCTGTTTCTCTGATTGGTTTCATTTCCGTGATCTCCCTTGAACCTCACAACCAAAGGAGGTGGAGAAGCACAGGGGACTAGGGCTTGGCCTCTGGTTGTAGTAAGAACAGGTTTAAGTGCTGGATCTACCATTCTCTCTCACCTGTGCAGTGATGACAGTAGGGACCTACCACGGGTGTGTTTGTGAGGATTAAGTGAACTTCTGTGTGTAGGCACTCAGTATAAGTCTGGCACAGGGAGACACTCAATAAGTCTTAGCTTCTATGATAATAATTTAAAACTCTCCTGCTGCATTATTTCCATTTCATAATGAGTTAGCTGAAGCTCAGAGAAGGGGAGTGACATGCCCAAGGTCTCTTAGCAAAGAGTGATGATGGTGGTGGTAATGATGATTACGGTGGTCGTGATGAAGTTGATGATGGTGATGATGGTGATGTGTTGGTGGTGATGATGATGATGGTGGTGCTGCTGCTCCTGCTGATGGTGTTGATGGTGATCATGATGACAGTGATGATGATGGTGATGATGATGTTAGAGGTGATGGTGATAATGGTGATGATGATGATGAAAGTGATGATGATAGAAATGAAGATGGTGATGATTACAGAAAGGACAATGGTGCTACTGCAGGTGCTGATGGTGGTGACAGTAACTACATGGCATACATTGTAAAGGGCACTTGACATACATTATTTCATTTAATCACCACTACTATGCACTAGTTATGATTACTATTTTTCCCATTTAATGTATAAAACTGAGGCCTAAGAAGTTAACTAATTTCCTCGAGTCATACCACCAGTGGGTCTCAAACTCAAGGGTGGGTGATGCCAGTATGAGTCTTAATAACTCCACTGTGATGCAAGCAAGACTAAGATGTTTACAATTTTTAAAATATGGGAAGGAAACTTAGCAGTCTTCATGGTTTTATCTGAATGCCCCCCAAATCCTGAAACTCATTTGTTTCTCTTCTGTCTTCAGGTATTGATAGCCAGGTTTCCTAAGAGCCTCTCACTGTCTGTTTCTTCAATCCAGGGTAAAGTGGGAAAGAATGAGGTTTGATATGGAAACAGAATGGATTTCTGGTAGGCCCTTTCTTTTTGTGTTGTTTTCCAAAGTGAAAATAGTGTTAACTATATTTTTCTGATGGTCATGAGTAATATTTTTTAATATTTTTAACAACTAAGAAAGCATGCAACATAGAAAAGCATGAAAAGAGACAAAAGTTGTCCCTAAACCTTCCATCCCGAGATGATCTCCTCTTGTATTTTGGTGCTTGGCACTGATACTGAGTGTGCTATTAAGAAGCCTAGAGCTACTCTAATATTTATCCTTTAGAGGATTGGCTTTTTCCACCTAAAGCCCTGAAGAAATCTTTCCTTATGCTTGAAGTTATTAACTTAACAATTCAGTAACTATGATGTGCCCGGTGTTGGTCTTCCTGTAACAGTCTTTCTTAGAACACAGTGTGTCCCTCTCAAGTACAGATCTACTCTTCATTTATTTCCCACCTAAGACTTGAAATTCTCTCCTGTTCTGCCTGTTGGACTTTTCACTCCAGAGAAGTTATTATCCTCATGTTGGATGATTTTTGTCCCTCTTCCATATCTTTTGTTTCCTGAATGACTTTATCCTCTTGTTTTTGCACAGATTTTTCATGCTCTGGGCAATCTCTTCCTTCTTTCTCTTCTCCATCCCTTGTCCCTTCTTCCTTCTTCTTGTCCTATGTTATACATTCTCTATGCACTGCTCTCTGTCTTTCTATACATAGAGTAAGTTGCTCTGTCCAGATTTCCACCTGCTCTGATATGGTGATTCATCCCTGACACCTTCTCTTATCTTCTTCCAGGTTATCTTTCAAGTCATGGTTTGAGGCATGAGTACTATTTTTCAGTACTTTTCCTTGAATGGAAGGCAATGCTGGGAGTTGGGAGTAGAGGAAATGTGGTGGGGGCAGCCCTTTCTGGAGCATCTGGGCTCTGTTCCCACCTCTGACATTTTAAGTGACGTGCACTGGAACCCATTCCAGGAGGTCAGAAGTACACTCAGCTTCTGTGGGCTTCAACTAGTCTCCTCAAATTAGGATAAAGTCTTGGAAAGTGAGAAGCCTTTGGGGGCTGCTTTGGGGGAGGTATCTTTTCCCCTGATTGCTGACTCACTTCTTCACTCTATTTTCCCCACAAATCAGAGATGTTAGTAAGCGTTCTTAGGGGATTTTGAATCCCATTCCCTGGTCAGTGTTGTTTCTGAAGGGTGGAGACAGAATGTACTATGCTGCTGGTCAATTTTTTTTTTTCCTGCGTAAAGATTTGTTTGGTTGTTCCTTTAAAAAAAAACTTTTAAAAAGATTTTATTTATTTGAGAGAGAGACAGCGCAAAAGAGAGAGCAAGAGAGAGAGCACGAGCAGGGGGAGGGGCATAGGGAGAGGAAGAAGCAGACTCCCCAGTGAGCAGGGAACCTGATGGATGTGGGACTTGATCCCAGGGTGCTGAGATCGGGACCTGAGCCAAAGGCACACACTTAACTGACTGAGCCACCCGGGTGTCCCTAACTTTTTTTAAAGCTCATTTTGTTAGGTATTTATGGGAGGAAGATTCTATTATAAGGCTATACATGACATATTTACCTAAAGTACCCTGATGACATGTTTTCTAAAGGTTAGGGATTGGTATTTCTTGTGGTGGACGTGCAGTTGTGGCTCATCTTAAAATAACGTGCTTCAAAATTAAAGAGTGGTTGGAGAACAGTGTGGAGATTACTCAAGAAATTAAAAATAGAGCTTCCCTATGACCCTGCAATTGCACTACTTGGTATTTACCCCAAAGATACAGATGTAGTGAAAAGAAGGGCCATCTGTACCCCAATGTTTATAGCAGCAATGGCCACGGTCACCAAACTGTGGAAAGAACCAAGATGCTCTTCAACGGATGAATGGATAAGGAAGATGTGGTCCATATACACTATGGAGTATTATGCCTCCATCAGAAAGGATGAATACCCAACTTTTGTAGCAACATGGACAGGACTGGAAGAGATTATGCTGAGTGAAATAAGTCAAGCAGAGAGAGTCAGTTATCATATGGTTTCACTGATTTGTGGAGCATAACAAATAGCATGGAGGACAAGGGGAGTTAGAGAGGAGAAGGGATTTGGGGGAAATTGGAAGGGGAGGTGAACCATGAGAGACTATGGACTCTGAAAAACAATCTGAGGGGTTTGAAGCTGCGGGGGGTGGGAGGTTGGGGGAACAAGGTGGTGGGATTAGAGAGAGCATGGATTGCATGGAGAACTGGGTGTGGTGCAAAAACAAGGAATACTGTTATGCTGAAAATAAAAAAAATTAAATTAAATAAAAAAAAAGAGCGGTTGGAAAAAAATCCCTTCTTGTAAAGGATTTTAACAAATCTTTCCAAATTCTCTTCCAAATTCTCTGGTTGGGGCCCTTTATTTGTGGATCTTACTGTTTACAAAAAGATTTTGCAAGCCATATCTCACTGGATCTTCATGACCAAACTCTGAGTTACGAATTATGACTACAGATTAGGAAACTGAGACTCTAGAAGATGAAGGGCTGAAGTTACTGGAATCACTTGAAAGTGTAAGACATAAAGTCTACTTTCAAGCAACAGGCTTGAGCAATGGAAACCCGATCAAGGCGCAAGGACCCACAGTGACCCCCGGGCTGAATGCAAACAGGTGCACTAAGCCACTGACCTTGAAACAGCCACAGGCCCTAGCTGACCAACAGGATACTTACAACTGGGCACAGATACCAAAAAAGGAAAATTCCATACATTCCCATAGCTCCTCACTGGCCCCAATGCTATGGCTCCCACCACCTCATTGTGACAGTCAGTTTCTCCTCTGCTGTCTCGCCTGCTGCTCCCTTGTGGTGCTTTCAATAATCTCTCTCTTCTGCTCTGCTCTGAGTGAATCCTTTCACTACCTGTACCTTTGGTCTCCACCAGGTCAGGCCGCCCCACAAGAGTCAGGACACAGAGGTGTATCTTCAGACTCGAAATCCTGCCTTCTTTTAATTAAAAAATTTTTTTTTAAAAAAGATTTGTTTCTTTTATTTATTTGAGAGGAAGGGAGAGAAAGAGAGAGAGCAAGCACAAGCGGGGTGGGGTGGGGCAGAGGACAAGCAGACTCCCAGCTGAGAACTGAGCCTGACTAGGGGCTTGATCCCAGGACCCTGAAATCATGACTAGAGCTGAAGTCAGACACTTAACAGACTGAGCCACCTATGTGCCCCTTTATTTATTTGAGAGAGAGAGAGAGAGAGAAAGAAAGCAGGGGGGAGGGACAGAAGGAGAGAGAGACACACACAGACACTCTGCTGAGCGTGGAGCCCAACATGGGTCTTGATCCTCCAACCCTAAGATCATGACCGAAGCTGGAATCAAGAGTCGGACACTCAACCAACTGAGCCAGGATTTTGGGCACCCCAAAGTCCTGACTTCTTTCGACTGCACTTCCCAGCTCAAAAGGATAAAAAGATGACTGTGCCTTCATGCTATTGCTTCCACTCTGTAACCGGCGAGGATTCACACCGTTGGCTAGTAGCGTGGTGTAGCTTAGACTTTGCAAGTCAGCCCCAAGTGATTACATCTCTTGGCCAACAGACCTTGCTATCTTATTCAGTTCTTACTTGTTATTTTATTTGGCTAGCTTATTTTGGCTTCCCCCAGAAGCAGATTCCGACATGTAGTTTGTGTGTGAGTCGATCCTAGGAAATGCTGGTAAGCATGTGGGCGACTGAAGGACGGGCAGAGAGGGTGGGTAAGCAGCAAGTTACCTCCATGGGCCGCCAGAACTGAATCCAACTGGGGACCCTCAGGAAACTGTGGAAAACCCATCTCAGAATGAAGACGGCCATAGTCTCTACCTGTCTGGCATTTTGAGGACCAAAAGGAACCTGCTTAGCAATGTGCGTCTGTGGTACTCCAGCAGCAGCTGTCATTTCTGCTTCTGACAGTTTCCCTGCACGGGCTGTCAGCCCTCCCTTCCCCCCGCCTCACCCCCCGTCTCTGTTTTCTAGCTCTTGCTAGGTATCAACGTAAAATATCAAATCGTAATTCATTTTCATATAAAAGAAATAAAGGACAACTGTCCGAACTTTTCTATAATTCATATTATTACATCTTTTAATAGAGCCATTACCATCAACTTTAAAAGTCCTTTAATAAGGGCTTTTAAATCCCCTTAATAATCTCCACAGGTGTGCCCATATGCTACTTAATCCTTTAAACATATTTCCCCCCAAGCACCAGTTTAAAAAATACCTTTACATTTTTTTCAATTTAATATAATAATTTTGAAAATTCTTCATGGATATTCTGCTGTGTTTACCACACTAGACTTTGTCTTTTTTGGGTTGTTCATCTGTCCATTTTCACCCACATTTATGTTCCAAGCCCTGTGCTGGGCATTTTCAGAATCTACTAGTATACACAACTAGTTCACGTAACTACTTTAGGAGACAGGAATTCTAATACCCATTTGACAGGTGAGAGGATTGAGGCCACAGAGAAGCAGAAAGAGGTGCTGAAGGCCACACAAGCCATCACCAAGAGCTTCTGCTCCAGATCAACAACCCTCTCCTCTGCCCAGTCTCCAGAAGACACCAGAGGAAGGGCAAATGCACTCTTTCAGGCAGGTTTGTTTTGAGGACAACCAGGAGTAGATCAGCACTCAGAAGACACAGCTGGGGAGCAGCGTTGGAAGGGGGGGGTGCTATTCGCTTGGGAAGCTCATCACCTTGGAGGACACGTGTTCAGCCAAATGGAGAAAAGGCAGGTCTGACCTCTCAGAGGGAGTGCCCACCTCTTTGGGTGCAGGCTTCCCAGGCAGAGAAGGATGGGAGATGGGGGGATGCTCCCCCAGGACAACCTTGCAGAGGCTCGTCCCATTCTGAATTTCAGTGGGCACTTCTGGCTCCGTGGACAATAAGGTGGGAGGCTTTGGGCTTTCTGCAAGCCTTGGTTTCCCCTCTTACAATCTGGGCGCTTGATGAGCTACTTAGCCTCTCAGTAAAGCCAGCAGTAGCACCCACTTGGCACATGGCACACACACTGAGATGGCCATGCTGGTGGCCAGGAGCACTGGCTTTGGAGTCCGAGAAACTCTTCACCTATAGCCTGTGTGACCACAGATGAGTCATATGGATGGCTGTCCATTTTCTCATGTGTAAAATGAGGACAGCTCCTACCTCTTAGCATTGTTTTGGGGATCAAACAAGAGTCCTTAAACACTGTGTTGAACATGTTGTAAAGGCTCAGTGCTATCAACTGTCATGGCTGTTCTTCTTCCCGTCATGCAATCACGTAGATGCTTGCTGAGTACTGACTACATGCCAGAGTTTTGAAAAGTTTGCCCTCTGTGGGGTTTTAAATTATTGTAGAAAGGAAGTGATAAACTCCACAGAGAGACAGTCTCAGACACTGCTGATCTTGGACAAAGAAGAATTACAAGTCATCAGGAGTCAGTGGACTGAACTGAGGGAGCAAAACCAGTTTTCTCCTTTTGCATTCAGAGATGCTGCAAAATTGGGCTTCAACTGTCCAACCCCAGCCCTACCTTCCACGGGGGCAGACGGAGGCCAGAGAGAAATGAGACTCCCTGTTTCAGCCTTCCCAATGAGCCTGTCTGCTGTGAGCACTGTTCTTCCTGGGAATGCCTCACTCCCATCATGCTCAGATGGTGCCTACTGCTGGAAATGCGCCCGGGGTCGGAGGGACTTCGGGGCACACAGCATAGGGACAACTTACTCAGCATGGGCTTGGCCCTCAATACATGACATATAAGCCGTGACACCTTTCTTCCCTTCCTGCTAGTCTAACTGCAGCCCAGCCCAGATAACCAGACAAGGTTCTGACCCAAGCCTGTGGTCTCACCCACAGGGAGTATGTCTGCTAAAGAAACGAAAGGGAGGCTTCTCCAGGAGTAGGGAAAGAGAGTGGAATGTGTCTCATTAGATAGAACGAAGAGGTCCCTTTACCCCCACCTATGCCTTCCATGGATGCTAGCCTTCCTTGTCTTTTTACTTCTTTATTTATTTTGCTTGTTTATTATGCTCTTTGGGGGTAGTGTGTTCTTTTGCTCACTGTCATTTTCCCCACAGCAAATTGTGTCCCTCAATAGATGTTTGTTGGATGGATGAAAGGACGAAGAAATAAGAAATAATGATCATTAACTGGTCTTTTAAGGAGAGCAAAAATTCATTACATAGTCAAGGAACCGGCTGGGGGAGGGGAAGAACATGGGAGTGGGTTTGGAGGGTGTCTGTCTCGGGGCAGCAGAGGCATATCCACACAGGACTATACAGAGCTGGGGGGTCCCCGGACATCTGCTTGGGGGTCAGAGGTTTGTAGGCACAAGGTTTTAGCAGGAGGGAGGCCGATCAGACTGCACACTGGAGAACAGTCCCTGGTACAGAGTGGAGCCGGGGTCGCAGAGGGAGAGTGGAAGTGGACAAGGACACTGATTAGGAGACCGTAGCTAAGAACGTGAGAAAAGGCTGGGAAAATGTTTGTGATAAAGCACTTGGTGCCTCTCAGTCTTATTAATGGCTGCCTTCTGTGATTCTACCTTGCATTTGCATGGGATCAATCACGTGATATCATTAAATTCCTTCCCAAATTCCACTCCACTGAAACATGAAACGAGGCCCCTCTTGAATTCCAGTTATCACAGAGACTTTATTCTAATGGAGTTTCTCTAATCCAGACATTTAAGTCAAATTCTTAAGTTTAGACATCTGGAGTTTCTAGAAGAGAGGATGTTCCTGAAGAATCTTAGAGGCAAATGGGCCACATGAAACAGACTCTACTAATTCTAATTAAAAATGGGGAGCTGCCACATTGTAATGAGGTCAGAGAAGACAACTGAAATCTATCAAGAAAAACCCACAGTGAAGTGTTCTGTTGGCTGGGCTAACCACACTCTGATGATCTGTTACTAAGGAGCTTCTACTCCAGTGCCACGGAAGGCAGAGGGCTTGGTGGTAAGTTCTTCGTGAGCATGCTTTAAGCTTGAACCCTCCTCCTTGTTTGCGTGGGCTAGGGGGTGTTGAGACAGACAAGTGTGCATGAGTGGCTAAGGAAGGGTCTTCGTTATGGGTCCTGCACTTGTAAGGCAGCCTGGAATAAGGGCCAGGACCTTGGGGACACCTGTAACTGGAGGTAAGACCACTCTCAGCCTGGGTCTTAGTTTTCCCAGATGTGGAACGGACTGGTTTGTTTATTCAGTCAGTGAACACAAATTCCTGAGTTCCTACGGGGTTCTGGTGCTGTGCGGGGAGCTAGTGCTCTTCTGGGCCCTGGGTCTACAGCTCTGAAGGAGCCACGGTCCTGGGGCTACATGGGATCTCAGATCCTGTGGGTGCATGGTGTTCTCTGGCTCAAGACCTCGAATGCCCAAGCAGATGTGGGTGATGGTCCCTTTTCCCCCATCGGTTTTCTGCATCTCAGTGCTTGCCCCAAATCCCCCTGCCTGCCTGCATCCCCAGAGAGGTGTTGGTCTGCCTTTCCACCTGAGCCGCAGGGCTGGAGAGTTGACACCTCTCCCTTCCCAGGCCAGAGGGACTTGTAAATACGTCTTTGGGATCAGAGCGACTCTGATACGCGTACTTCCTACAGTTGTTCAGAGTTCCCTGGCTGGATTCTGTTCTGCTTGCATGTGGAAGTGACTTGATCTGTAAAGCCCCTTCCTTGATCTGCCTTTCCTTCCCCACCTAACATGTCTACTCCCCTCCAGGTGCCTCCTGGGATCAACCCCCAAGTAAGCTGCTTTTCTTGAATCCTTGTGGGTCTCTTTCTAGAGAAACCCATTCTAGTTTTTCAAAGTCCTACTCTGCCGGAGACTGAGGCCCACACCAGCCTGCCCTTTTCTGAACTCTACCGATTTTTCATTGAGACTCCTGGGCATCTGGGGTGACCAACTTGTCCCGGCTTTGAAAGCAGAACATCTGGTCTCAGGAACCCCCAGGGCCAACTGGTCACCCCAGTAGTATCTCAACTTGATTATTTCCTGATTGCCGGACGGGTTGATGGTTGTAGAAGCGGGTAAGAGAAGATGTCAAGCTGTACCATACTTCCAAGAGATTGAGTTGATCTCCCTAGGGAATGATTGGGCAGGAAGAGAAGACATGGGGAAGCACAGGGCTTCAAATGTGGGGGGACTTGGGGGCTTGCAGTGGGCAGGAGGTGGTCTTTGTGGGCAGCTCTGAGCTGAGATCAACAGAGAAGGAGAAAGGAAGTTTCCAACAACTTCTGCATGCTGTGAAAGGTCTTCATGACTGTGGTAGAATGTACACTGCTACTTCTTTTTGGCTAGCAGACTGACACCTCCATGAATGTGACTATGGGCAGGCCTATAGTGGCATGAGGTGGCTGATTGGGCATTTTCAGGCTTATCATGAGTTTTCCTTTGCATTCTCCTTGTTCATCCTTCCAGAAGCCCCCTGAGGATGTACTGTCAGGCCCACTTTATTGATGGGTGGGAAGAACCCTTGATTTGCTTTTTAAACCCAGACATCTTCAGAGTCAAGGGGTGCCATTGACAATGGCACTCTGGATATCAGGTAGAATCTGAGCAAACTACTGGTCAGAGAATCGAGGCCCAAGGTAAAAACTCTTGGCTAAAGTCCCACAGCTGGTAAGGCAGTAGCAGAGATGGGATCTGGACCCACATCTACTGCTCCCCATGAAATCCTCTCGGTCCAGGAGAACATCTTTAAAAAACTAATCCCCGCACCCCCCCCACACCCCTTCCCCCACCATGCTGAACCCTGCCAGTGTGGCTATCTATGTAGTCATCGTGATTAATGCTCATGTGCCTAAAACTCTTTCAGGCAAGTAATGTTATTCCCAATTTACAGACCAAGGAACCAAGGCACAGAAAGGTGAGGTAACTTGCCCAAGGTCCTTCACCTAATACAGCAGAGATGGGGTGAGAGGCCTGGTCTTCTTGCCATGTCGGCTCTGAGGCTGAGTAAGGGAGTGCCGAGAAGGAAGCCCACATGCAGATGATTGAATCAGGACCAGGAGAACGCGGGAATACGTGACATGTGGTCAAGTTTAAGTACTCTGTGCACATGCAAGCTCATCAGGCAATGCTCCTTTTCCTGCCTTTTCTTGGGAGTTACTCTGAACAGTGTGGTGAGCTTAGTTTTCTTTTCCAGGTATCTTCCTCAAGTCTTCGCTGCCCTCAGCTCCTGTTGCTATGGCAGACATTAAGCCTGAGCTAAAAGCTCACCCCCGGAACCAGCACACCCAGACGCACTTGGCCCTGCTTGGTTGTAGACATGTAGGCCTCTGCACGGCTTGGCTCAGCCTGGCTCTGGAGGGAGGGTGGGGAGCAGAAACCTTCCTGTGAACTGGCCCACAGCTCTCTGGCCAGCCCACTCCCACAGCCTGGGTTCTTCCTGCCCCATGAAGTTCCAGACTTTCTGGGAAAGGGCCAGAGTGGCTCAGACAGCAGCAGAGGAGGGGGAAACTGCTGTTCTTGACAAGTTGGCTTGTACCTGGTGGTCTTCTCTGTGTGGAGCCCCTGCCCTTTTTCCCCTTCTCCCCCTGTATGCCTGAAAAACTCCACCTTACCTTTTGGATTCACTGCACATCACTGGCTGTCCCTTGCCTGCCAGGCTGCCAGCCCCGGTACGCTGAGGGATGCTGCCTGTCATCCCCATGGATCTCAGAGCACTGAACTGACAGGCCCAGGAAAGAGGGCTTCAGGAGGCAGTGTTCTGTGAAAGGGTTATGATGAGTGAACTAGCACATGAACAAATATCTAGAAATGGGCAAATGACTGAGCCATCAGACAAATGAGTAGGTGAGAAACAGGGAAAGAGGAACTGGAAACCTCTGTTTCCTAGGCAGGACTGGCTTGGAATCTGGCTTCAGACCCCTCGTTCATTTTGCCTCGTGAGGAATCATGTTGTCCCTTCTTGGGCCTTGCCCTTCCACCTAGGGTTGGACTCCCAGTCAACTTGGCTCTCTTCCATGGAATCCTACCAACAAGCTTCCTTGTATACCTCAAGTGACAGGGAACTCATTCCTTTGAGAAAGAAAGAGCTCAAGTCTGAATCTGATCGCCTCTGAAGCCCTAGCTTTTGGGACCTCCTCTGAGGCTGGCAGGTGCACTGTGGGAAGCTTAAAGCATCCCCTCAGCTTCCCAGACCTAAACGTGAGACTTGAAACCATAAAATTCCTAGAGAACATGGCAGTAATTTCTCTGACATCTGCTGTAGAAACATTTTTCTAGATATGTTTCCTACAGCAAGGGAAACAAAAGCAAAATGAAGCTATTGGGACTACACCAAAAAACACTGCTTCTACACAGTGAAGGAAACCATCAACAAAACAAAAAGACAATCTATAGTAGGGGAGAAGATATTTTCAAATGATAGATCTGATAAGGGGTTAATATCCAAAATATATAAAGAACATATACAACTCAACATCAGAAAAACAAGTAATCTAATTTAAAAATGGACAGAGCACCAGACTATACATTTTTCCAAAGACTTATAGATGGCCGACAGACACATGAAAAGATGGTCAACATCACTCATCACCAGGCAAATGCAAATCAAAACCAAGAATACTACCCTGCACCTGTCAGAATGGCCAGTATCAAAAAGACAAGAAATAAAAGGTGTTGGCAAGGATGTGGACAGAAAGGAACCCCTGTGCCCTGTTGGTAAATTGCAAATTTTGGAACCACTGTGGAAAACAGGGTGGAGGGTCCTCAAAAAATTAAAAGTAGAACTACCATATGATCCAATAATTGCTCTACTGGGCATTTACCCAAAGAAAACAAAAACACTAGTCAAACAGATTGTGCACCGCTATGCTTATCGCATTATTTACAATAGCCAAGATATGGAAGCAGCTCAAATGTCCATCGACAGATGAATGTATACAGAAGAGCAGGTGTATATATAGACAATGGAATTCTACTCAGCTATAAAAAGAATGAAATCTTGCCATTGGCAATGACATGGATGGACCCGGAGAGTATAATGCTAAACAAAATAAGTCAGAGAAAGACAAATACCATATGATTTCACTCATATGTGGAACTTATGAACCAAAACAGATAAAGAAAATAATAAAGAGAGACATGTCTAACAAACAAACAGACTCTAAAACACAGAGAACAAACTGGTGGTTGCCAGAAGGTGGGTGGGTAGGGGGTGGGGATGATGGGTACACTTATCTTCATGAGTACTGAGTAATGCACAGAATTGTTAGATCATAATGGTGTACACCCAAAACTAATAGGACACTGTGTGTTAATTATATTTGAATGAAAAAAGAAAAGAGAAGAGAAAATCCCAACTCTTCAGTGGAGTTGTGAGCTCCTCTGTTCCTGGGGCTCTGCTATCTCTCTACCTTCATCTCCTTCCCTTGCTATCAACACTCCAGCTTTCCTTGACCCTTCCAAGTAAGTTCCTGCCTTAGGACCTTTGCACATTCTTGTCCTGATCCTCAGAGGGATGCTCCCTTCTTAGCATCTTGCCTCCAGTGCTGTCTTCTCACAGAAGACCTTCCTATTCACCCTCACTAAAGCTGCTGTTCCTTCCCTGACTCCGGTCCCTTATTCTGTTTACTCCTTCTTAGCATTTGTCGTTCATTTTAAAGTATTTATTCATTCACTGGACAGGGTTCTATAAATATGCGTTTGTTGGGGGACAGCCTGTGGTCTGAGATGGCCCCTTCCCTACCCCTGTGAGATCACCATTCACTGGAGCCTGATTAACATAAGAAGTGCTTGGTAAGTACTTTTTTTTACTAAGTACTAAGTACTAAGAATGCACTTACCTATCCACCTTACTTTTCCAACTCCTCCCTTTTAGACTTGCCAGTCAGACTCATTATGTTTACACTTCCCAGGATGATTGTAACCATCAGTTTGAGTGTCTGTCCTCTCAATTAGATTTTCAACTCTAGATGAAAGGAAAACATCTCTGACTCTAGTTTTGCAACCTCAGTACGGAACATAGTACCAGGCACCTAGTGTGTGTTCGAAATCTTTTGTTGAATGAATTAACTGGGGACATAACAGAGAATTGGTAAGAGAGCAAAAAATATACTGTATATAGCCAATGCAGACAAAATCCAGGCACTCAAGTACGCATTATTTTCTTCATAAAGAGAGTCCCTGTGGGCCCCTTTCAGACAGAATTCTAACAAGCCTGATTTTATATTTGCGTTCATATTGCTTAAATCAAGACGTTGGGTGCACAGATGGAGAACCCCAGGGCAAGGCTGTACACGTGCATGGACCCGCTTCCCTGAATGGGTCTGATAGAGGAGACTTGGCCGCGGGTAAGACCTCCCATTAGTGGCTGCCACTGTTTGGGAGAAACAGCCCTCCACGTGGCTGGCTTGATGAGCTTTCAGAACCAGCTCTCTCGCCAGAGGCTTGTTTGATGTAGCAAAGACTTTCATGTCTCCTGAGCATAGCTTCAGAACTGCAAAGTGCCAGGGAGAACTGCTGGGTGGATGTGAAGCCCGGAGTCTCAACTGCATCAAGACGCCCATGGAAGGCATAAAGTAGAGGAAAGGCCATTTCATATTCTTGGCGCTTATTTCTTTTCATGCAAACTTAAAGTGTGAAGGAGGCTGTGACAGAATCATTCTTTCCAAAGAAGTCCATGTCCCAACCCCCAGAACCTGTAAATAACGTCACCTTACAGGGCAAAGGGACTTTGCCAATGGGATTAAGTGAAGGATGTTAGGATGGGAAAGATCCTGGAATACCAGGACGGTTCAGTGTCATCATGAGGTCCTTAAAAGAGAGAGGCAGGAGGGTTAAAATCTGAGGAAAAGATTTGTATAGAAGCAGAAATTTGAAGATGGAATAGGGGTCAATGGAGAAAGCAGGGTAGAAGGCTCTAGAAGCTAGAGAAGTCAGGGAATGAACTCCCCCCCGAAACCTCAGGGAGGCACAAAACCCTGCCGACCCATGTAGACATCTGAACTCAGAATTGTAAGAAAATACATGTGCTGATGTAATCCACTACGTCTGTGATGATTTGTTATAACAACAACAGGAATCTAATACAGACGTCTGAAAGATGCCCCATTCATACAGACAAGGTGCTTCAGAAAGGTCTCGGCTTGAAGACATGAGATGGGTTTGAAGACCCAGCTCCCACCTCTTCTGAGCACGTGAGCAAGAGCATTTGATTCTTCCCCTGCTGTTTCAGTACCTCCTTCTTCCCACTTACTGAGTCAAACCCCTGCAGGTGTCCTACCCTAACACAAGAGATCACTAGCAGATTTTAAGCTCCTTTCCTATTTCAATATAAACACTTCACGATGTAACCATGGAATGTGGGACCCTAAGAATCTTCTTGGATGAAACTGACTAAGTGAGGAGGGGAACTAGTGTTCACCAAGAATTTACTATGTGCCTGGCCAGGTTCTAGTGGTGCTAGGGAGGTCCTACTGCCTCATGTGCATTTCACAGCTGTGGAGCAGCATTTACAAGAACACAGGGCATGAAGCTGAAATGCTCAGACTTGAAAACTAGCTTGCCTGAAACTGGCTGTGGGACCCTATATGACCCCTTCTCTTTTTGTGCCTCAGTTTCATCTCCTGTAAAAGGGTAATGATCACAGAGGCTTCTGGTGGGATTCACAGGAGTTAATATATGACACACAGCTGACACTCAAGTAAAGACTGCTATTTAGACACAAGGAAATAAGCAGAGATGTGACAACACACACTCACACACTCATACTTTCACACTCACACTCACACACACAGGCTGACTTGAAACAGGTGATGAGCTAGGTTGGTTTGAGTCTGAAGCCTGTACTTACTCCACAATACCAGGTTATGATGGTAGTTATAAACTGGGGGGCGTTCTGCCTCCAAGGGACATGTGGCCACATCTGGGGACATTTTTGGTTGTCACAACTAAGAGGAGGTGCTACCGGCAGCTGGGGAGTACAGGCCAAGGGTGCTGCTCAACATTGTACCATGCCCAGGATGACCTCCATCACAAAGGATTATCCAGCCCCAGTGCCTGTAGTGCTGAGGTTGAGGAACCCTGTTCTAGAATTTTCTACAGGAAATCAAGTCATGGTATCATTAATTTACCATGTATTTATCACCTTGGGGAGCTTGTGAAAACCAAATTTCTATCAGACCATTTATCAGTTCTTTCTAGGACTCTGAATTTATAATTTGTGTTGTTACGGAATCCATTTAAATATGCCTCAATAAAGGGAGGGAGGCAAGAAAGGAAATTAAAACTCACCAAGCCCCTTTTGTGTGCCAAGCACTGGCCCTTTCACTAAACAAGATTGGGGCTGCTAGTCTCATTTTGCAGGCAAGGAAATGTAGCTTAGAGAAGCTAAGTGACTTTCTGAGGGTGTCACAGGTAGTCGGAAGGGGTGGCCTGATCAGACCCCAGGCCCATGCCTCTCTCTTGGTGCCATGGGGCAGGAGTGAGTTTCTTACTCTTTCCAGAACACAAAAGAAGGAAATGAGTGAGAGCTGGTTCCGTGTTTGGCAGGGTTTGAAGATCTGCCACCAGCAGACTGATGAGACAGCCCAAGACTCCTGTAGGAACTCAGGTTTGCAGGAATCTGGCCCCAGGGCCCATGATGTGCCATCTTAGCAAACAGAGTATTTCAAACCATATGGCTCCCGAATGAAGGGACATAATGCAGAGAACTGAGGCAGGGATGGGTGCCTCTCCTGGGAACCCCTGCCTCTGGCCAGCCATTTCAGGAGAGTGGAGGGACTGTGGCCCAGGGGAAGGGGTCCAGGTCCTTCCTCTGATACTGACTATGCTATGTGGGGCTAATTACTTCCTCTCAGACTCTTGGTTTTCTTATCTGTAAAATGGGTACATTGATCTAAGAGGGTGATATGATAGATGTGAAAGTGACTGTTATTTCTGTTGGATTACTATTACTATGATTACCACCACCACCACGACTACCACTACTGGTACTATTACTCTGGAACGACTTGTTGCAGAGTAGGTCTCTGAGGACCCTGTCCTCCAATCTATTACCCACAGCAGTCAAAGTGAACATTGGAAATAGAAATCAGATCCCATCAGCCTCTGATCAGGCCCTCCTACACTTTCCAACAACACTGGGAGCCAAGAGCTGACCTAGTGGGACCTTATTGTTCCTTCCCACTCTCTGACTTTTCATCCCATCCCTTCCACTCTGTTCATGCCACTCCCACCACAAACATGTCCTTGCTCTCTCCAGAACGGCCCAAACATGGCAGCCCTCACCTCACAGGTTTGTTGAGTGCCTGACATGTGGCCAGTCTGAACTGAGATGTGCTGTATACACCAATTCCAAAGACTGAGATTATAAAAGGAAAAAAGAAATTTAGAATACCTTATTAACACATTTTATATAATGATTCCAAGCTGAAATGATGAAGTTTTGGATATGTGGGCTGAATACAATACATTATCAAAAGTAATTTTATCAGTTCCTTTTTTACTTTTTGAATGTGGCTGCTAGAAAAATCTAAGTAACACTTGTGTCTTAAATGATATTTCTATTAGGCAACACTGTTCTGGAACTTGCCAGGCAGGTTCTTGCCTTTGTTACTGCTTCTACGTGGAAGATCTTCCCTTTAGTTGTCTGTATGCGGCCACATCCCCACTTGCTTCCTGCACATTGACCCACTTCATCCTCAGGACATCTGTGACCCATTTTACATGTGGAGAAACTGACACAAGAGAGGATGAGAAAGCCAAGGCCACACTGGTGGTTGTGTGGGGATATGAACCAATGGGAGGGGCTCTGAGCCAAGGTCCTTTCCCATTTCATGTAGTCTCTCTGGGGAACATCACCTTTTTTTGCTCCTTAATGGTCAACTTTTGGATGCCTAAGATCCCCCACAAATGCTGGCCATCCTGCCTCTAATATGGTGAGTTGAGTGGAAACCCTTCAAGTACTTTTATCAGCATGAATCTTGCCTCCTTAAGATTAAATGATGGACAGTGTGTGAACACAGTGGGCCAATTTTCATTTTGCAGCTTATTTTTGACAAATCAGAGAAGTGAATCATGATCACGTAATTATATCCCATTTGGAAAAATGCAAATTTAAATAAGGTTAATACCATTCCCTCAGCCCCCACAAGAGTCCAGTCATTAACACTGTTAGAGAAGAAATTAAAGTGGAAGTGGTGTTTCTCTCAGGTCTGTTCCCCTGACAGCCCCAGCCTGCAGACTCTGAGTCCACATGCATTTCTGGTGTGAACAGAAATGCCTTATTTTCTGTCTCAACTAATTTGAGTTTCTTGTTAAAGGAGGTAATGTGGGTAATGTACTTAACCCTGTGCCTGGCCCATAATGAGTGTCAATAAATGGTATTGGTGATGATAATGCCGTGACCATGGTGCTCATGGTGATGGTGATGGTGATGATGACGATGGTAGTAATGGTGATGATGGTGTGATGATGGTGATGATGGTGATGATGGTGGTGCTGGTGACAATGGTGTGATGGTGATGATGGTGATGATGGTGGTGATGGTGATGTGATGATGGTGATGATGGTGGTGATGGTGGTGCTGGTGATGTGATGGTGATGGACATAATGGTGATGGGGTGATGGTGATGATGATGGTGGTGATGATGGTGGGGGGTAGTGATGATAATTGTTAAATTGCAATACTCTGCTGAGATTTGTTGGATTCCTTATTGAGTACTAACAGAGGTGTTTGAGCCCATGTCAAAACCAGTACCTGTGTGGGAGTGAGGAATGAGGGGGATGGAGAGTTTAGCATGATCTACAGACCAAGTAGGTCACTGGTGGCTTCATATATTGAAATAAGGGGATACAGGAGAAGAAGCAGATTTAGGGAGGAAATGATGATTTCTTACTGGGCATGGTCAGTTTTTAGGAACCTATACCATGTCTATGTGGGGCTGAACTGTAGGGAAGTAGACACCTGGGTCTGAAACTTGGGAGGGAAGTGCAGGTGGAGAGAAGGAGTGAGGGCACCAGAGAAGAGTGGACGTGGACACTCTCAGTGGAAAGGTCAACCTGGGACAGCATCTGCAGTGAGAAGTGCATGGTTCAAGGGCAGAAGCAGGGAGTGCCAATATCCATGGACAGGAAGAAGACAAGAGTGTGAGAGGACAAAGGAGAGGCAGCCAGGGGGGAAAGATGGAGAAACCAGACCTGCCACTGCCTGAGGAAAAAGAGAGCTTTAAGGTAAGAATCATCATGTGTCTCACTGAGCAGAACAAAAAGACAATAAAGAGGCTCACATCTGCTCAGATCAGGTTTTGGTGCCGAACTATTGAAAAATAATTGTTTTTTATGAGTCTTTTGAATTTTGGAATTGCAGATAAGGGGATGTGGACATGACAGGCATGGAGTCGCACTATTCTGATCAGACTTCAGGGAAGGAGGGCTTTTGGTAGATGTCTCCAGCCATGTTAGGGTGAGCCTCAGTCAGACCCACCTGGCCCCAGCACATACCCTTCCTGGGGTGGCCCATTTCCAGTGATTGTAGGCATTGGGGTAGAAGGGCCTGGGCTACGGCATGGCCCTATCTGATCAGCCATTTCCACTGCAGACTTCCTACAGTGTTGGCTGAGCTGTCCTTGGGCCCGCATCACAGCCCAACCTCTCTCTCCACCCACCCCCTGCCTCCCTTCAGTGGGTGAGGACCCCTGATAAACATCCCTCATCTGAACTACATCTTGGCATCAGATTCTGGACAAGCTACCCTGTGACAGGTCCTGTACTTTAACATGGCAGCTCACCTGTGCAGGAATGGCTAATGGTCATGTCTACACTACCATGTCTAAGACTGACCCCAATCTGGTCCCTTTGGCCCCCTCAGTTAACAGTAGCACCATGCTTAGAGTCTTTTCACTCTGGTCTTGCTCCAGTCTTGCTCCACATTCCACATCCAACCTGCCAAAGCCTTCAGTCCATTAAAACTTACAAATACTACCGTGTTTGGAATCCACCATTTCTCATCACTTCCTCCACTGCCAGCCTGGTCCAAGGGGTCACCACCATTTGCCTGGATGATTGTAAGAACCTTCTGACTGGTTTCCCAGCTTTTACCCTTGGCCTCCTACAGGTTGTTTTAACACAGCAGTCAAGAACATCCTTTTAAAGATTGTTTTTTTTTTTTTTTTTTTAAAGAACATCCTTTTAAAATGGAGCTTAGAAGCTGTTACTCCTCTGCCCCAAATCCCCAGAGGGTTGCCATCTCTCCCAAAGAAAAAGCCCGAAGTCCTTAAAATGGCCTGCAGAGCAACACATGACCTGCCGCTTCCTTTCTCCCATCACTCGCAATTCAATTTTATCTCCAGCCGTTCTTCCTTCACTCACTCCCTGACTTCATTGGTCTCCTTGCTGTTCTTGCAACAGTTCAGACATATTCCTGCCTCAGGCCTTTGCACCGACTCGTCCCTCTGCTTGGGGTGCTCTTCCATGCTATCTGCATGCCTTGTTCCCTCCAGTCCTTCCCATCTTTGCTCAACTGTCACCTTGCCACTGAGGTCTTCCCTAACAACCCCAGTTCAAATTCAATGCTTTCCCAGAGGTGGTTCCCATCCACCTTCCCCGCTCTGATTTTCACCACAGTGCTTATCCCATCTGGCACGCTTTACTAATGACTTTTCATATTGTCTTATGTCTCCCTCCACTATAGCAAATGCTCCGCGGTGACAGGTGTTTTTGTCTCTTTTGTTTTTATTGTCTCCCCAGCACCTACAGGAATGCATGCCACATGGTTCCATTAGTAACTATTTGAATGAATAGGTGGATTCAAGCCTTAGAAGGGCCCAGCAAGGTAGGTACTATGGTTATCTTTAATTTTCAGGTGAAGCCTAGAGAGATTAAGACATTTGCCTGAAGCCACTTGTTAGGAAGAGGTAGAATTGGTGTCTGAATTGCGGAGGCTTCTTGTTCCAGGCTTTTTACTTCGAATCAGGTTATGGGCTGAGTTGTGTTATCCCCTCTTGACACCCCCTAAAAAATTCATGTTGAAGTCCTAACCTCGAGGACCTCAGAATGTGACTGTATTCGGAGATGGGGCCTTTAAAGAGGGGACTAAGGCAAAATGAGGTCAGATGGGTGGCCCCTTAGCCATGATGACTGCTGTCCTCATAAGAGAAAGAGGGACAACCATACGAGGACACAGGGAGAAGATGCCGTCTACAAGGCAAGGGGAGAGGCCTCAGAAGAAACCAACCCTGCCTGCACTTTGCTCTGGGGCTTCGAGCCTCTAGATCCGTGAGACGGTACATCCCTGCCGTTTAAACCTGTCGGTCTGTGCTTCCCGGTTTGGCAGCTGACACACTCATCCAATCACTATTCAAGCTGAATACACTGGAGTGGGGGCGGCGGGGAGGTCTGATCTGGTCCTGCCTACCTCTTAGTCCCCTTTGCTAACACCAAGCTCCCCCATAATGCCGCTAGCTGCCTGGACCACTTGCCCACTCCCCATATATGCTGCTGTCTCATGTGGTTTACCCTTAGGAAAGGCTATTAGGACCCGAATGTCCCAACCCCTCCACCCCTCACTGGCTCTCTCACAAAGGTGTCCACATCTGAAGCCCCGGAATCTGCGTGACAACAGACATAGCCTGTGTGATCAAATTAAACACGTTGGGATAGGGAGGTTATTCTGGAACATCCTATCTAAGCCGGGTGGATCTGGTATAACCACAGGGTCGTTATACAAAGGAGGCAGGAGGTCAGCACCAAGAGAAGATGCCATGCGCTGCTTTGAGGACCGAGGTTGGAACATAAGATCTGGGGTGTGGGTGGTCTCTCAGTGGGAATAAGGCCAGCAAGCAAATCCCCTTGAGACAGAGGGAACTGTCCTTGTCCATGCAAGTGGTTTCAGACTTGGGACGTCCGGAGCGGCAGGAGAGGAAATTCACGTGGCTCTCAGCCTCTGAGTTACTGGTCCTTTGTAGCAGGAGCCGCAGGAAGCAAGCACAGCTCTGCCTCACCCTGACTTGTCCGGAAGAACGGCGTTCTATTCATTCCTCAAGATTCAGTGAGTGATCTCTCCTGGGTTATCAGTGTGGGTCCGCAGTGCCGCAAGTGGAGGAAGCCGGCAGCCACCAGAAGCCAGGAGACAGGCCTAGAGCAGACTGTCCCCCAGGGCTTCCAGAGAAGCCAGCTTTGCTCCCTCCTTCATGCCCAACTTCGCTCTCCAGCATTGCAGGAGAATGCATTTCTGTCCCTTCCAAGCTCCTGTTCCTGGTCCTGCGTGACAGCAGCCACAGGAAACTAAGACCCTCACACTGAGAGCCAGGCTCCCAGAGCCACAGTTGTGAGGGAACAGTTGGGTGTCAGCCTCTTCTGCCAGGTTCCCAGGGACTGCTCAGGCACAGCTAGCAGGAAGACAGAAGAACCTAGAAGCAGGGGCTTGTCACTCATTTCAGGGCCTGCAGGACCAGATTTTTCTCTGTTTCTGTCGAAAATCCAGGCTTATGCCCTGACACCTTGGAGGCCCCGAATTCATTCTCAGAGCAGCATTTGCTTGGGATTGCTTCGGAGGGAAGGAGCCTTTCCAGAGAGGATGTAGCACCAAATCATAGAGCACGGCCACATCTTCCTACTCAGGCTTCTGGAGATAAGCTCGCTAATGAACTCTGCCTTAGACTGGGGGAAAGAGATAAGTAGGAAAGCTAAGTACTGGCAAAAGTGAAGGAGGGAGAACGGCAGGGAAGAGAAGACCGCAGACCAGGGGAGATGTGGATCCAAATCCTGACGGGCCGCCCGTGCACCAGGCCATGCGGTCAAGGCAGGCTCCCCGAAGTGGAGGTGCCCTCGTTGGGGACAGGATGTATCCTTTGTAGGGTGCTGTGAGGACCAGGGTGAATGAGGCAAAGTACCTAGTGCTGAGCAGGATGTATCCATTTAAAAAGTTCTGCTTGGTCTTCTTGAATAAGCAGAACCTGCCCGGGAACAAGGCAAGCAGCCTGCCACCCATCCATTTGCCATTAAGTGTCAGACGATGCGAGCCCCTCGTTTCCATAGCTACTGGCCCTGCACCTACGGCTGCCAGGGTAAGGAAGTAGTTTCCTGCCAACTCTGTGCCCTGCTAGTTTCTAAGGCTGCTGAACAGATCACCGCAAACCTGGTGACTTGAAATAACAGAAAGGCGTTTCCTGCCAGTTCTGGAGGCCAGAGTGGAAGTCAGGGTGCAGACAGGGCTCATTTTCTCGGAGGCCCTGAGGGAGGAACTGTCCCGAGGCTCTCTTAGTTTCTGGTGTTGGCTGGCAGTCCTTGGTGCTCTGTGATTGTCCCTGTGTCACTCAGCTCTCTGCCTCTGTCTTCACATCACCTTCTCCTCTGTGTGTCTCCACATGCCCTCTCCTCATCTTATAAGGACACCAGTCATTGGATTTTTGGGCCCACCCTCAATCCAGGGTGATTTCCTCTTTGAGATCCTTAACTAATGACAGCTACAAAGATCAACTTCTAAATGAGGTCACATTCTGAGGTTCTGAGCTGATGCGAATCTGGGGGCGTGCACTATTCACCCCGCTACAGTAGCATGGTTCCTGCATGGCCAGCGGATGGAGGGGTGGACATCGGCAGTTAGTGTCATATGCTGAGACCATCTAAATGATCACATCTTTGACGTTTCCCTGTAATCTGCCTTTACCATGATAACTTGTCTTGTTATCAAACATTCCTCCAATTACCCCACTCTGAGTGTGCCATGTCCTCCCGGTAGGACCCTGACGTCTGTTACTTAAGGCAAGCTCCCTCCAGGACAGATCCTGTGTGTGTGTATGTGCGTGTGTGTTTCCTCACTGTGTCTCCATGCCTGGAAGGACGCCTGCTCCAAGTACTCTCTCACTATTTGTGAAATGGGTGAATGAATTATCTATCATCTATCTATCTATGTTTCTCTCTAAGATGAGAGTCCATGATGGTCTTTCCAGATTAAATCAACGTGATAGATAGGGGAGCCCTTTTTCTAGGCACTAGGCACTCGGTATGTCCTTATCAGGGGGGCTCTGGCCTTCTGGAGTGTTCCGAGCAGAGTGACCTTCTAGGAGCAGTGACCACACCCCACGTTGCAGAGTAGACAGAGGTGTGTCTGTCCTCTCCACCAGCATGGAAACCTCCCTGGGAAGGCAGTTGGTGTCAGGGTTGGTGCCAGGCACAGAGCCCCCACATTGTCAGATTTTTCACACTGTAACTGAAGCGCTTTGGTGGCATCTCCTTTCCCTCAAAGATAAAGCTCTTTTATGACAGTGCCTCATTTATTAGCTGTCATGGCTGCTGCCTCAGGGTTATGCACACAGATAAAATATGTAGCAGGAAACCATCTGTCCTGTTTCTCTCTTTCCCTTCACCTCATTTCAACTCCCTGTCAAGCCTCCTTGAATTGGTTTGCTCATCACAGAAGCTGCCTCGGGCAAACTCCTGATGTCTTACCTTGGAGGATGATCCTTTTTACTTAATGTTGGTGGGGGTGGGGGAGGTGGGGCGGGGAGCAGCCTCAAACAGGGAGTCCCTCAGCGCCTTATCTATCAGCATTTCTGAGCTGCACCTTCCCAGGATGGCTCCTCCTTGGATCCACTCCTTCCAGTCCAGTTAAGATGATGTCCCGTCCCAAGAGGCAGCCTCCCTTAGACAGGTAATTTCCCTGGGGCTTAAGCTGTGCACTGTCAATATGAATTCAAGAGAAGTTTCTAAAGCCTGGCAATCTCCTAGCAGATAAGGCTTGGCTGCTGGGGGACCGTAGCAGGGCTTGGGGAGCAGAGGGTAAAGGGCCCCTGCTGATCTGGGATTAGGGAGGGCAGGGGGACCTCCCTTTAGGGAGGCTCCCAGAAACTGAGGGAGAGCTTAGAATCTAAACCGCCGGAGACTCAGCAGGTGCTATGATCAGAAGAAAACCGTGTTCGCCCACAGTGGGAGAAAAATGAACACCATCGTAGGAGGAGCGAGGACTTGGGACAAAACCCAAGGCAAAGCTTAGTGGTTTGGGTCAGGAAAGCACCTCGGGTTTGTGGATGAGTCCAATTTCGCCTACTTGCGAAGCAGACGGAAGATGTCCATTGAGTTACAACATGAACACTCATTGTTCTTCCCAGGAAAACAGCTGTTATGGAAGAAGATGACCGAGAAAGCACCAATATCACACTATGAAGTGGAGAGCTTCCCCTCTGTGATCTGCTCTTGTCCCGGGGTCACACTGGGCTCCTTGTCAGGGAGGCAGTGCCCAGGTTCACTGCCCTCGCCCTTGTCCTGGTGGTTTGCTGTAGACTGCATTACCTGTCGGGCCCTGGCCGATGCCTGTACCTCTGCTTTGTTCCCTCCCCTTCTATCTGCCTCCCCAACCCCCTCTTTCCACTGTACATCTGCCTCGTGATGTTTATGCTTGAAACCCCCGACAGATCTCTCTGGAGCTCAGGATAAAATCGTAAATCCTTAGTGCAATGCCCCGGGCTCTCTAGGTTGGCATCCAGTGCATCTCGATTGTCCTCTGTACTTGGAGTCTCACTCCAGGCTCTGGGCAGGGGTTCCGGGCTCCACCCAGAACCTAGAATCTGGTTCGGCTGTTGTTGGGTGAGGCCTGACATTCAGTGTTCACTGTGGTCCTCTAAGCCGGTGACTGTAACATACACAGCCCGGTGGAAAACCAGTGCTCTAGCCCAGGGTTCTGAAATCCGACTGCACCCTGGAACCACACGGGTGTGTTAGAAAACACAGAACCCGCGTTCCTTCGACATGAACTTCTTTATCACTCTGGTGTTTTTGCTGGCTGCTCCCATCGTGTGGAAATCCCTCCTTCCCTACCTGCAGGCTACCTTCCAAATGTCAGAATGGAGGGCCTCGAGCTGGGGTTGGCAGACTGTCTACAGAGAGTCACATAGGAAATACATTAGCATTTTTAGGCAACCACATGTGCTCTCTGCCATATCCTTCTCTTTTCCCCTTTAAAATGTAAATGTTCAACTTCTTCTTTTCTTTAAAGATTTATTTATTTATTTGAGAGACTGAGTGAGTGGTGGGGGGAGAGGGGCACAGGGTGGGAGAGAGAGACTCTCAAGCCGACTCCCCATTCAGCCTGGAGCCCCACTTGGGGCTCAAGCTCATGACTCTGAGATCACAACATGAGCTGAAACCAGGAGTCGGAAACTCAACTGACTGAGCCACCCGGGTGCTCCACACTTTCTCTTTTAAAATTTATAAGAAAAATAGTGCTTTGCTCAGGGGTCATATGAAACAAGCTCTCGACTGGATTTGGCCCACATGCTGCAGTTTGCCGGACTACAGACACTGTCACTTTGGTGAGGTAGTGAGCTCCCCATTGACTGAAGCACTCGGGTGACAGAGGGATTTCTGGCAGGAATGCACATCATCTATGGCTTTGCTTGCCACACACCCCCCCCATTGCAGAGGTGTGTAGCTGTGACGGAGACTGTGTGGCCTGTAAAAATATTCATATCTGGACCTTCACAGAAAAAGTTTGCCAATCCGTGCATTAAGTAAATGAGGATATACGGGAAACAGATGAGCCAGGGAGGGTGGGACGAAGCAAGTAAAGCAGGATGACGTGACAGCGAGTACGTGTGGCTGTGTGTGCATGTGTGTGTGTGCACGTGTGCATGTGAGCGTGCAGGTGCCTGTACTTGTGCATGCGTACACGTGCGGGTGCTGATGTCAGATTAAGAGGTCTGGAGAGGACCCCCAGGGCCTGATGTCTCAAGTGGGATGTCTACATCAGCCTGTAAGCCCTGCGGGAGCAGAGGTTGCCCTTCTGGTCTGCTCCCCAGTGTGCAGAGGCCTAGCCTGGGGCATCTGGCTGCCTGCCGGCAGGGGTGCCCACGTGAACGCTGCCCACAGAAGGGGTGATGGGGCACCGTAGGTCTGAACTCGTTTACATGTGCCCTTATTGGTCCTCTGGTCAGTGCACTGCTCCACTGGGAGGGTGCCTCCGTCTTCCTCACCCTCCGATTACCATCACCCCATGGTGTGTGTGTCTGTGTGCACACGTGTGTGTGCGTAACGCCTGCCCCCTCACTTCGCAGTGCATTCTGCCATCTCACTGTAACAGCTCACCGTCCTGAATCGGGGATAGATGTGGTTCATTCATCACAGATGTGGCAGGATGTGGGACATGATGGCCCATGAAAAGTAGCAGCACAAAGGGAGAAAGAGAAATTCAGTTCTATGTGTTCTGATAGAAGCGTAGTGTTGTTTTCATCCACACAGAAACAGAAATAACCACAGCAACACCTGCCAGACAGATGTGTGTGAGTGTCAGAACTGCCCTGACACCCTTCTCAGTCCCAGTTGAGGGGGACCCCTGTCTCATGGGACACAGACACAGAGCCAGGGAAACTGAGGCCCCAGTAGAGGAGAGGACTTTCCCAGTAGGGAAATGGCAGAGCTGGGGCTGGAAGTGAGTCCTGGGGAAACTGAGGCTCAGAACACTCCAGACTCCTCGTACAGCCACCGTAGAAGGTGGTGATCAGGGCCCTGGGAGTTAGGTGATGATCCCACCACAACTCCCTCCATGCACACCGCTCCCATCCCCACCACCTTCTCTAGAGCTGTCATAAGCCTCAAATGAGCTCATAATGCACACCAAGTACTTGGCCACAGCGAGCACATACCCGGTGATCAGTATATCTCAGACATTACTATTATCATCATTATTATCATAAACACCTTCCATGCTAAATGGTCACTTCTCTGTGTGCACAGACTGCTAACTTGAGTATCCTCCATTTGCCCCAAGCTAGAGCATCTGGCTCAAAGCCCCTGCAGCTGTTAACTGTAGCTGTGAGGTTGCTCTGTGTTATCAGCTACCCAGCTCTGGGTAAGTCTGTTACCTGATATCTGTGGGATGAAGGCCACCGCTGCATTTCAACAGGGAGGGGACTGTCTTTCCCCCTCCATTCCCGGCCAGGCCTTGCCCCTCCTGGGCCCCAAGCTCCCATGGGTATGATGAGAACACCCCAGCTCAGCAGTGCCGGAGAGGAAGGAGGCGTGCCTTACCTGGCCCACTGCAGAAGGAGGCGATGATGGCCAAGATGCAGATGATACTCAGGTACGGGATCCCGGGAGCGTGGTCCTGAGAGAGAGCAGGAGTGTGGGCAGGGGAGGAGGCCGCGGGGCAGAGAGGACCTGGGTTCTCACCTCTGCACATCCTCGATCCATTTGCATGACCTGGGGCAGGTCACTTCACATCCCTGAGCCCTGGTTTCAGTGTCCATAAAATGGGGATAAGGACAACCCCCAAGCCATTCTATCTGCCTGTTTTACAGATGGGAGTTGAAAGAAGATGATGCCTCCCTAGAGTTTAGCAGTGTCTGCAGCATATAGCAGGTGGTAAATAAACAAGTAACTAACACTGAGCTTTGCCTGAAGCAGGCAATATGAGAAGTTTTACAGGCATTAATCACATTTAAAAATTTTTCTTAGTTAATCCCTTTTATTGTGTAAAACACCACCTTTCTATCCCTGCTGTCCTGACAGGTAGGAGATAACTGGTGTCACTGAGTATGTTTGCGGGGGCTGTCAATTGTCTGGCAGGGTTGGGGTGGCTCAGTGCTGGGCATGAAAGATGTCCTAGCAGACTGGACGTCTGACCATCAGAACATGGTGTCACTAGTGATGAGACAAGATGAGCATATTCGGAGGTGCTTGGGCACCTGAGCTCAAACCAGAGAGATTCTGGGAGGTTAAGCTGGGGTCATAAAAGGGCAAAAGGAAAAAAGATCCAGGAGAGAGTTCTACCTGAGCAACGGCACAGAGACACAGGAGAGAACAGCACAGGGGTGAGCAGCAAATGTTCAGATTGGAGGGTGATGGGTTGAGAAGGGGGACAGCAGCCCTTCCGTGTTGAAGTCCATTGGCTCTTGCTGAAGGAGGACCTAGGATGGAGGGAGTATTGTAGGCTCTTGTACTGCATGGCTCACTGTTGCACTAAGTTATCCATCATCCAGGCATCCATCCATCCATCGTCCATCCATCCATTTACCCATTGATCCGTCCAACATATACCTATCCATCCATCATCTATTCATACATTCATTCTTCCATCCATCCATCCATCCATCCATCCACCCAACGACCCATTATCCATCCATCCATCATCTATTCATACATTCACTCATCCATCCATGATCCACCATCCATCCATTCATGATCCATCATCTGTCCATCCATCCATCCATCCATCCATCCGTCCATCCATCTATTCGTTCATTTGGCAGACTGTTCTTAGTTCCTCCTGGGTGCCATGCACTGGACTGGGAGGTAGGAATACAGAAATGATACAGGCATGGCCCCTGTTCCCACAACTATAAGAAAAGAGAGAGGAGTCAATAGGGAAAGGCAATCCTGTATGAGAAGTGATACTACAGGGTTGCCCCTGGGGTCCCTGGGAACAGAGAAGGTTCCTCACTGAGTCATGGGGTAGGGGAAGGCTTCCTGGAGGAAGAGGTATCTAGGAGATGCCCAGAGCTTCTTGAGTTTGGAAAGCAGAGAAGCCGGTTTATCAGAGGAGGGCCCCAGGAAGAGGAAAGGGCAGGCTCTTTGGAGGCTGCCAGCGAATGGGGCTGGGGAGCAGAGAAGTGGGGACAGAGGCAGACAAGGTCTGCCAAGCAGGAAAGAGCTCTGAAACCTTGTGAAGTGAGGTCTAGGGGGGCCCACTTGCTCTAGGCTGCTTTTCCAAAGCTCTGCCACAGCTGCAGAAAGACAACATCCCAGAATATCACCCAACTGGTGAAGGACCCAGCTTGATCAGTCTGAGGGGCCTGCAAGGCACCATGTGCAGGACAACCCTGGTCAGGCATTTGGGAGGGAGGGGTCACTGCCAGCACATCACCACCTCCGCCCACCCTGGAAGACGTTTCTGCCTCCTGCCTGGTAAGAGCACCCAGCAGCACCTCCTTTCTGAAGGACGAGTTGCTGCTCATCAGGTGCCACCACGCTAATATTGCTTTTTATTTTTTTAAGATTTTATTTATTTATTTGACAGACAGAAATCACAAGTAGGCAGAGAGGCAGGCATAGAGAGAGGGGGAGGCAGGGTTCTTGCTGAGCAGAGAGCCCAATGTGGGGCTCGATCCCAGGACCCTGGGATCATGACCTGAGCCGAAGGCAGAGGCTTTAACCCACTGAGCCACTCAGGAACCCCTAATAATGCCTTTTTTGAGAGGTTTTTGGGACATGGAGGCAAATGATTGACACGTGTGACTTTCCACTCAGGGATTCGTTTTTGGAAAATGCCAAGATTCATTGACCACCGTGGTGCACCTGGTGCTGAGCCAGACTCCAGGCACCAAGAAGGTGCTCTGTCCTTGCAAGCTGTCCTGACCGCGCAGGGGGGTGGGAGGGGCATGGAAGGAAACCCCAAGATTGTGGAATCTCATCCCAACTCTGCCATTTACTAGCTGGGAAACCTTGAGCAGCTTCTTCATTTATATTCATGCCTCAGTTGCCTGTCTCCATTAAGGGGAAAAATACCACTTTCACCAGTGGCATTTCCCCAAATCTACATTCCCCTAGCACTTGTCATGTTCCGGTGCCCTTCCAAGTACTGTAGGCACATTTTCTCATTTAATCCTCCTAAGACCCCTGGGTACAGGGACAACTGTCTCATTTTAGAGATGGGGGCCCGAGGAGCAGAGACCCTGCTGGAACCCAACCCCAGAGCACCCAAGCAGGAAGCCAGCTCCATGCTGACCTCCCTCAGGGTATGACAGGCATATCCTCTCACCTGCAATGTCAGCGTGATGGTGAGGATCCCAAAGAAGAGGGCCATCAGCCCAAAGCCGCCCATGAGGAGGGGTCTCCGTCCCAGGCGCTCGATGACCAAGCCCTAGGTCAGGATGAGAGAGATGGTTATTACTTCACTTCTAGCAGCAGGAGAAGGGGAACGTGGTACTGGGAATCAGCAGTGGGCTCATGGTAAAGGACATATTTGACCTTCAAATAGCCTAGTCACTTTCTCCATGGCCATAGCCAAAGAACAAAAGGTCTTTATGAGAAAGGGAGGAAGAAGAAGTCACCATCCTTGAGCACTTGCCACATGTTCAGACACTTACCTCTCCTCATTATGGAAGGGTGAGCTTATCTGTAAAAGGAACCCAATGGACATGATTGCTGTAGCCCTTCACCCACTCCTTGGTGCCTGCCTGCCACAGAAAGCAAGGTCACTCCACTCCTAATACCTCTGTGCTGTCGACTCTCTAGGTGCACACTCCCAAGGCAGGGGCCCCCGGGGCTGGGAGTGGGCAGACAAGGTTCAGGCGTTTTCCACTCTGCCTGTGCCTGGGTGGGTCAGTTTCACTCTGGGGATGTGACAGCAGGAAGCTCCTGTGACTCAGCTCCTGAAGCCATGTCCCCTGGCCCAGCTTCCCAAAGCTGTAAGACTGTCACTAACCTCTACCTGGCTGGCCTCTGGGTCTACCTCTTAATGGGGCCAAGGTGGGGCTCTTCATTGACCTCCTTCAAATGCCAACGACCCTGAAAAATAGCAATGTGGCTAAGTTTCTGAGACAGGCAGACTTGGGTTTAAATCCTGAGTCAACCACTTTCCACATGTGTGAGCTTGGGCAAATGACTTCCCCTCCCAGAGCCTCAGGGCTTTTATCTGTGAAAGGAGGTCCAAAATAGCCTCCAAAAAGGCTGTCTGGAAGGGGCAGGTGGTTCAATAAGAGACTGCATTCCAAAACACATAACGAGTTTTCCGATTATGCCAAAGAACTTCCCTCTTTTTCCCTTCCCCATCCCAGTGCACAGAAAGAAAACCTTGAGGATCAGAGAAGTGAAGTATCTCACTGACTGTCACACAGCCGGTAAGAGAGAGACAGAGACAGAGATGGGTGGGGGTGGGGGGAGAAAACTTGAACTCAGAGCATCTGAATAAAGATGCACAGCTTTTCTCTACTGGGCTATCAGGCAAGGCTTCCTGAAGGAGGCAACAGTAGCAGGAGCTTGTCAGATGGAAGGACCAGTGGAAACAAAGGCCCTGGTCAAATGAGCCATCCGGTCTGGATAAGGGAAGGGAGCGACACTGCGGAGGGCCACGAAGCTGGAGCAGGTGCTCCTCCTGTCTGCCAGCTTCACGTGATGGTTCAAAAGCCAAAGCATCAAATCGAACCGCCACAATCCTGCCTCAAAGCCTGAAGGAGTCTTGCCGCAGGAAACCCAGGGCCCTCCTCCTTTCCCTCTTCCCTCATCCCTGCTCTGAGGAGGGCAGGGGGTAAGAAGCCCTCTGGTCGAGCTCTCCTGGAGCTGGCATCAGCCGTTGCTCCACATGGCCAAGTGCACACCGAGAGATGAGCGGGCACAGCTCTAGGCCAGCGGAGTACCCACAAGTTGGCCACGGGGTGCTGCCTGGGTACCTTGGTGGAAACACCAAGGGAACTGAGGGGCTCTGGTGTGGAAAGTCAGAGTGGAAACCATGCTTGGCTGATGGCCAGATGACTGGGAAACATCTGCAACTGCCCCAGGAAGCCTTTCCCTCTGCAGCCTGGGAGGGCAGGGCAGACTCAAACAGCTAAACTTTGGCCTCCCTCGACATCTGACCTGACAGAGCAGAGCACAGGTGGCATCCAGAGACGCATGGACCTGAAACGGGCAAACCCGGGTTTGAGTCCTGGCTCTATGCCCAGGACAGGTGATTCGGCTTCTGTGAACCTCAGTTCCTTACCTGGCAAATGGAAACGGTTAGACCATCTTGGCAGAGCAGCCATGAGATCAGAGGCCGAGAACTCACAGTGCCGGAAGCAGATTTGTGAGCAACAGAGCTTCCAACAAATGGCAGAAGAGGGAGGTATCATTCATTCATTCATTTATTTGAAAGAGAGAGCAAAATTGGGAAGAGGGGCAGAGGGACAGAATCCTCTAGCAGACCCCCAGCTGAGTATGGAGCCCAGCATGGGGCTCAATCCCAGGACCCTGAGATCATGACCTGAGCTGAAATCAAGAGTTGGATGCTTAACTGACTGAGCCACCCAGCTACCCCAGAATACGGGGTCAAGGGTTGGCCTGGGTCTATCCCAGTTCCTGCCCCTAAATGGCTGTGTGGCTTTGAGTCATTCAGGTACCCTTCCATGTCTTCCTTGCTCTTCCAACTACGCTGGGTTGGGGTGGATGACAGCCATCTGCCCAGTGCCTGTATGGGCCAGAGGCTGCACTAAGCATTTATCATGCATCAGTTTACTTAATCCCCATGGCAACTTTATTAAGGAGGACCAATTAGTTGTCTGATTTTATAGGTAAAGAAACTGAATCACAGAGGTTTTGGGAACTTGTCTAAGGTCATGTGGCTGGTAGGAGGTAGAGTTGGGATCATCTACAAAGTCTTTTCTGGTTCCTGAGACATTAAAATTTTCTGAACTGGAAAGAGACCAAGCCACCACTTTGTAATAGCCCCCTGTCCCACCCAGACGCATGGCACCTTATTCCTGACCGTGTCCTCCCCGAAGGCTGGGAGCCTCAGCTTGGTTTCTCAGAATCTAGAAGAGCACACGTTGAGTGTTGAGCCAACATGTTGGGTGATGTTGAGCCAATGTATGCTTACTGACTGGAGGGTTATCTTTGTGAGGTAGGTGTGAGAGTTCACACACTGCAGAGCAGGACGATGAAGATGCTATGGTCATTCAGTGGGAAGCCAGGCCCACTGAGACCCATGAAGGCAGCAAAGATCAGCAATTACTGAGAAAGTTCTAAAGAGAAAGATGGGCCAGTATCTAAGTTATCTCTCCTCCTCAAACCCTTATGACTTGGGTCCCATCAAAGGGAAGGCCCAGATAGGGACTTTGGGGCAACAGCAACATGCACAGGGGCAACAGGTCCCTGGATGGGGGTTGGAGTGGAGGATGGGGAAGGTCAGGGACACCCAGGATTAGAGGTTCTGGGGTTTGCCAAAAGTCACACAGAGTTACTGAGAGATAAGGAACCAGAACACATGCTCTCCACACACTGCAGGGATGGATGAAGACATATACACACTCTTAGATTCAGTCATTTGCCTTTGGATATTTATCCTAGGAAAACAGACATTTGGTGGAAGACTCATGGACAAAGATCTTCAAATGTAGGGTAATTTATACTAGTGAGGAAACAGAAACCATCCAAAAGTCCACCAGTGATTGAATTTTTCAATAAATACTGGAATATCCAGATGACAATGACCTAGGAATTCACATATTTTAAAAGAAATTTATTATGGGTTCTGGGGAGGGTATGTGCTATGATGAGTGTTGTGAAATGTGTAAGCCTGATGATTCACAGTCCTGTACCCTGGGGAAAATAATGCATTATATGTTAATAAAAATAACTAAAAAAAAGAATTTTAAAGAACAGAAAAATCCTCAGGTTATGATTTTAAGGGAAAAGAGCAGGACCTAGAACTCTATCTCCCATATCCTCATGGACACAGTTTGGTAAATTATGATTCTGTTGAACTAATCTACCCTGGAAAAATTTATGCAAAAATAGTTATAATGGCTAACTCTGTTTGGGGAAATATGTGACTATTCTTTTAGTTGTTATTTTTTGGTCTTTTCCAAATTTTCCCCAATAAGCTTTGTTTTAATTAAAAAGAAAGTCTAAAGCATAGACTTAGGTAAAGCATTAGAGATGCAATTCCCTGAATCAAAAATCATTACTCTTCTCCTGTCCATGGGGGGTTTCCAACACCCCACACATGGAAAACTTCACCGTGTGAAATGTCTTTGCTACAGTCTCAGGATGGCATCACCATTCCCCACAGTGGAACCTACACTCAAGACAAAGGTGGCTCACAGCTGGAATGTGTGGCAGCTTTGTCTCCTTGGGTTCCAGTGCCCAGTGACAGAGCACCGAAATGACGAGAGAAATTACCATGATGACCATCACAGCCACTGTGAGACACCAAGCACTTAAGTTGCCACCCTGAGATGAACACGTGATGCATTGTTATATCAAGATTAACGTGTACTTGTTACTGACTTCGGTGTTTTGAGTGTTTTTTCTTTTTTCTTTTGGTTTGTTTTAGTTTCTTCAAAGGCACCAGCAACAATTCCAGTGTCAGCAAGTGTGTCCCAGATATAAACTTGTTGACACCCACTGTCTTACATCATGAGGCCAACATCCAAGAGTTTTGGGGTCGGCATGGGGATCTGGCTATTTTGTTTCCCTAAAGTCTCCTGATGAATCAGTAGCCCAAGCCAAGACAGAGCTGGAAACACTGTCCCTGATTTGGGAACAGTCTCTGAAGATGTGTAGGAAGACACCAAAGAAAGAGCTGTGAGAAAGAAAGAGATGAAAACAATTCTGTCCACCCTAGTGGGAAATCCAATCAGTCCTCAGGGCTCTTTTCTTCATCTTCATCTTAAATCGTTTTAAAGGGCAGCCTGTCCAAAGGGATTAGGGTAAACATGGTCTTTCCACTCAGCATTAAAGTCATTAGTGAAAACATTAACTCAAGATGAACAGTGGCCTCTGAAGGTTACGTGAGGTCAGCTGGAGATGGACTATCAGCCTCTAAGAAATCCTTTCTGGAGACTCCTGGGCCACAGGGTTATTCAGCCAGTTGGCAGTCATGTACCCAGCACCTACTGCCCACCCCACCATGCTAGGATTGCTGAAGGAATAATAGAGAGAAGGTCTTTTGTTGTTGTTAGTATTTAAAAATCAATTTTACTGACTTAGATTAAATTCTTGGGTAGATTCAATAAAATGTACTGATTTTAATTGTACAATTTGGTATGTTTTAACAAACTTATACACCCATAAAGGCATGACCACATCAAGATACAGAACATTTCTATCATGCCAAAGTTCCCTATGCCCCTTTCCCTAGCTGCAGGCAACCACTGATGTGCTTTCCATTACTCTAGATTAGATTAGTCTCGATTAGGTTAGAATTCTATATTGGTGATTGCTATGCTTTTTTTTTTAAAAGAAGATTTATTTATCTATTTGAAAGAGAGGGGGAGAGAGAGAGAGAGAGAGTGAGCAAGTGAGCAAGTACATATATGGGCAGAGGGAGAGGGAGAGAGAATCCTAAGCAGACTCCATGCTGAGTGTGGAGCACGACTCAGGACTCAATCCCACAACCCTGAGATCATGACCTGGGATCAGGACCTGAGTCAAAATGAAGAGTCAGACATCTCACCAACTGCACCACCCAGGGACCGTGGTGATTGCTACACTTTTGAGATTCATCCCTATTGTATACACCATTCCTTGTTAGTGCTGAGTAGTATTCCACTGAATGGATATATCACAGTGTGTTTCTCCATTCACCAGTTGATGGACGTCTGGGCTGTTTCAGTTTGAGCTCTTATGACAAAAGCTGTTGTAAACATTGGGGTCCAAGTCTCTTTGTGTAGTTATATGCTTTGCTTTCTCTTGAGTTAATGCTCATGAGAAGAATGTGTGGATTGTATGGGTAAAATTTTCTAAAAGAAAAAGCCAAACTGTTTTCCAAAGGGTTGTACCATTTCAGATTCCCACCGGCCATGTATAAAAGTTCCAGTGGCTCCACATTTTCATCAACACTGGGTATTATCAGCTATTTTGGTTTTAATCATCCTTAAGGTGAACAGTTGTATCTCACTGTGGGTTTTAGTTTTAATTTCCTTGCTGCCTTATGGTGTCGAGACAGCATCATCTGTTTAATGATGCTTCTGATATCTTCTTTTGTACCGTGTCTGCCCAAGTCTTTTGTTCATTTTTCTAAGCAGGCTCCTGGTCCTGTTTCTGTTGTATTTTAAGAGTCCTTTATATCTTTGGGATTCAAGCTTGTGGTAGCTGGGTACTTTGTGGCTATTTTCCAGTCTGGCCTGCCTTTCCATTTCCTTCACAAGCTCTTCTATGTAGCCACAGTTTTAAATTTTGATGAAATCCAATTAATCAATTTTTAAAAAAGGGTCCATTCTTTTTCTGCCCCATCTAAGAAATCTCTGCCTACCCCAGGGTTGCAAAGACTTCCTCCTATATTCCCTTCTAGAAATTTTATAATTTTATCTTCTATGGTTCAGTCCATGGTCCATTTTGAGTTAATTTGTATGTGGCATGAGGTAAGGGTTCTTTTGTTTTTTCCATGTGAATATGAAGTTTTTATGGTACTTATGGTAAGACTAACTTTCCCCATTGAATTTCTTTGGCATCTTTTGTATTTCTGGATTCAATTCTGTTCTGTTGGTCTGTACAGCGGTCCTTATGCCAACACAATGCTATCTTGATTACTATGCAGTGAACATTCTATAGCACTTACTATGTACCAGGTATGGTTCTAGAAGCTTTACATATAGTAACACTTTAACCTCATAACACCTCTATGAGTATGTAGCAGCTGAGAGAGTTTAGCAGCCTGCCCAAGGTCACACAGTGGCAGGGCCAGCATTCAAGGCCAGGCATTCTGGTTCCAGATTCTTGCTCTTAATTCCTGCCCTATACTGCCTTTCCTTACTGGCACATGAAGATGTCGCAAAAAGATAAATGCAGTCTCCCATGGCGTTCCTTCTTCATATAAGGCTCTGGCATAGGGACAGTGAGACGGAGGAGACAGGAGACCTTGCCCTTGGTGAATCTTACGGTTTGAATTGTCCTCCCCCCAAAAGGATATGTTGAAGTCCTGACCACTACCTTAGAATGTGACTTTATTTGGCAATAGTGTCTTTACAGAGGTACTCAAATTTAGTGAGGACATTAGGATGGGCCCTAATCCCATGGGACTGGTGCCCTTATAAAAAGAGGAAATTTGGACACAGACAGGCACACAGGGAGAATGCCATATGAGGATGAAGGCAGGGGTCAGGGTGGTGGTCTCCAAGCTGAGGAACACCACAGATCACCAGCCAAGCACCAGATCCTCCAGGAGAGGTCTGGAACAGATTCTCTCTCACAGCCTCAGGAGGAATCTGCCCTCTGACGCCTGGATCTCAGACTTCTGGCCTCCAGAACAGTGAGACAATAAATATCTGTTGCCTGCCCCCCTCTGTCTGGGGTACTTTGTTTTGCAGCTTTGGCAAACCAACATGGGGAGGTCATGTCCAACGCAGAGCAGAGCTTGGCATGTTGTTCAATGATGAAACACATGAAGAAAGATGGAAGGGATGGAGAGAAGGAAAATTGGATCTAAAATATCATTTATTTCAGGAGTGACTCAAAGCTGACTTAATGTGCATTTATAGTATTTATAGACATTACTTCGTATGAATTTTATAGGCCAATCTCTGTCTCTATTGTAATTCTTTGCATACATCTCAGTATAAAGTGTGTTAAATAACTATTCTGTGCTTGGCAGAATTCCTCACATCTGGGGGACTGCAGAGCCCTCTAACAGTTTATCCCTCAACAAGATCCTAAGGGATGCCCAGTTCTTCCTGCCCCATTCCAGGGGGTCCTTTCCTTTTCTGTTCTTCCCATAAAGTCAGCCTCTACGTGGCTTGATGTGCTCCTTGTGAGCAAGGGGGCCACAGGGCTGGCTGTGGGGCTCCAGAAGGAGGAAGGGCCGTTGGTGGGGGCTTGGACGCCCTCAGAACATGCCACCTGGTCGCTCCCAGGCGGGAGGTGAGGATCCCAGAACGGGCAGAGCACTCTGTCCTGGTTTCAGATGCACCTTTCCTGGGTCTTATTCAAACAGCTGTGTACTGGGTGCTTGTGATGGGTTGGCACTTAGCCTAGGGGCACACATAAATACCAGGGACTGAAGGGGTACAGGGTGACAACTACCACAGCCATTTCTTGAAACCTACTGTGCCTTTCTCTCCCACATACATACACACAACACTGGGGAATGATGGCTCCTAAACTGGGGCCTGAACCCAAGTATCCCAAATGGCTGTCCTCGATTGTAACGATTTGGGGGTGGTGGGGTCCCTGAGGAGCCCTTGCCACACCTGCCATTCTTGAGCTTTCAGGCAGAAGCTGGATTACTCCCAAGGCTTTAGTTCTGGAAGGATGGGAGAAAGTGTGTGAATGCACAGTGCCTGGAGAGACAAAATCTGACTTGTCTATGTCTTCCTGGATGAGACTAATTGAAAAGCAAAGGAGGAGTGCCCGGAACACCAGGCCTCCTTTGAAGTTTCTTGGCAGAAAGTGGCCAGATTCTTATTCTGCTCAAGGTTCATCTAGGGAGTCAGTGTTGGAGTTTTGAAGGAAGACAGGCACCTGTGGTGATCACGTACTTCACGGACTCCTTGCCTCCTTGCCCTTATCACACACTGCCCTGTATATTACTGTCCTAACCATGAAGGTTACACTTTCCTCCTGGCTTTGTGTTTACGCCTGATGTACTGATACCATCCCAATAACAGTGGAGACAAAGCTTGGCTTAAGGCCTTTCACCACTAGAGCGCCTCGTCCCCAGGCCTCTTCTTTCTTTTACTCAGGTGTCTGGAGTCATCTTTTCATTTGCTGTCTCAGGGTTTGCGGGCCACACCCGACAGAAAGGAACGGGAATGGTTTCTTTACTGTGGATTCAGTGCTCTCGGCAGAGAAGAGAAAGCAAAGGCAGGCTGCATGAGAAGGAGTGTCAAGTTTCAGTATCGCTAGTACTTCTGTTTTAAGTCTGCAAGTGTTAATTTTTGCTTTCACAAATCTCTGTCTGAAAAAAAAAAATCTCTGTCTGAAAAACAGAGACCTTGGAAAGCTGTGGGTATCTGCAAGTTAATGGAGTTTTAAGGTCTGTTCGGAAAACAGGGTCCCAGAAATAATTTTCTACTTGGAACAGGCTGTTTAAATTGAAAACTAAAAATAATCCATTGAAACGAATTTTGTTCAGAAATTTCTATTTAACAGATGAATGTGTGAGGGGCGCCTGGGTTGCTCAGTTGGTAGGGCATGTGACACTTGATTTCAGGGTCCTGAGTTCAAGCCCCATGTTAGGCATAGTGCCTACTTAAAAAAAAAAAAAAAAAAAGATAAATGTGTGAGATCTGTGATATCTGTTTGGGCCAAAGTTGTAAGAAATGAAAAAAACTACTTTTTAAATGATAATCTTTCCAGGGTGGCCCACAGTTCTTAAGTATATTAAATTTAAATGGTCATGAGATATTTTAACTGAAGTGCAAAATCAGATATGTATAGGGACCAAATGGAATAAAAGGAAAGCCTGGCACTAGACTAGGCTTTTCCAAGTTCTCAAGTCTTGGGAAAAGTTTTTCCTTGGGTCATAGCCCTAGCTTCTACAGCTTCTAAGGGAAATACAATCCTCCCTCCCTTCTCAAAAAAGGAAAAGGTAGTTGGTTCTTAAGAGGCTTATGATCATTGGGGTGCCTGGGTGGTTCAGTCGGTTAAGCATCTGCCTTCGGCTCAGGTCATGATCTCAGGGTCCTGAGATGGAGCTCCACATCAGGCTTCTTGCTCAGCAGGGAGTCTGCTTCTCCCTCTCCTTCTGTCCCTCCCCTGCCTTTTCTCTCTCTCAAATGAATAAATAAAATCTTTAAGAAAAAGAGCTTTATGATCATAAATTTAAATACATCTCCAAAGGCAAAGGAAACAAAAACAAAATTGAACTTTTGGGACTTTATCAAGATCAAAAGCTTCTGCACAGCAAAGGAAACAGTCAACAAAACAAAGAGGCAACCCATGGAATGGGAGAAGATGTTTTTGCAAATGACAGTACAGACAAAGGGCTGATATCCAGTCTATAAGGAACTCAAACTCAACACCCAAAAACAGATAATCATGTCAAAAAAAGGGCAGAAGACATGAACAGACACTTCTCCGATGAAGACATATAAATGACCAGCAGACACATGAAAAAATGTTCATCATCATTAGCAATCAGGGAAATTCAAATTAAAACCACGTTGAGATACCACCTTACACCAGTTAGAATTGCAAAGATCAACAAGGCAGAAAACAACAAGGGTTGGAGAGGATATGGAGAAAGGGGAACCCTCTTACACTATTGGTGGGAATGCAAGTTGCAAAGTGCAGCCACTTTGGAAAACAGTGTGGAGATTCCTCAAAAGTTAGAAAAAGAGCTACCCTATTACTTGGCAATTGCACTACTGGGTATTTACCTCGAAGATACAGATGTAGTGAGAAGAAGGGGCATGTGCAACCCAATGTTCATAGCAACAATGTCCACAATTGCCAAACTGTGGAAAGAGCCGAGATGCCCTTTAACAGATGAATGGATAAAGAAGATATGGTCCATATATACAATAGAATATTATTCAGCCATCAGATAGGACGAATACCCAGCTTTTGCATCAACATGGATGGTACTGGAGGAGATTATGCTGAGTGAAATAAGGCAAGCAGAGAAAGTTAATTATCATATGGTTTCACTTATTTGTGGAACATAAGGAATAACATGGAGGACATTAGGAGAAGGAAAGGGAAAGTGAATTGGGGGAAATCAGAGGGGGAGATGAACCATGAGAGATTGTTGACTCCGAGAAACAAACTGAGGGTTTTGGAGGCGAGGGGAGTAGGGGGATGGGTGAACCTGGTGGTGGGTATTAAGGAGGGCACATATTGCATGGAGCACTGGGTGTGGTGCATAAACAATGAATCTTGGAATGCTGCATCAGAAACTAATGATGTATTTTATGGTCACTAACATAACACAAAATAAATTAAAAAATAAAAAATAAACTGTTCTCAATTTGGGGCAAGTGGGAAAAAAGCTCTCAAAGAAAAGGAGTTGAGTAAGAACCACGGAGTGGCCAGCTGACTGAGAAATCAGTGCTCCACCATCAGGAGCATGGAGCCAAGACAGCCTGGGGGCCAGGTGAGTTCGGGGGCGGGGGCAGCTGGTACTTGGAGCTAACATGAAGGAACAAAGTCTCCACCAGAGCCCCCAGGAGCTGTGTCTTCCCTTCCCTTTGATGGGCGGAGCTGGTGGGACCAGCCCAGATGCCAGGAAGCCAAAGCCAAAGGAAGCCTAACAGAGAGATGGGTAGGGAATCAGAAGACATTTGGTGGGAAATACAGCATTGGGAGCACGTTCTGGGAGCCAGAGGGTGGGCTGCAGGGAATGAACTTGCTCGCAGCTGTGTCCTTGGCCAAACTCAGAAATAGAACCACCGGATAAAAAGATATTATCACTTGGGAGTGGGTGGGAGCAGGGACTGCAGGGAAATGGGCTTCCGGGGCAGAACTGCCTGTCTGCTTGGGGTGGTCCTCTCTGCTCCTCCAGTGAGGAAGAGCCCTCAGAACCAGGGGAGCCCCCGTGTCCACATGCATGCTGCCGGCATGGATGGAGCCCTGGCCACTACTTGCCCCCCTCCCCTGGGAGTTTGGGGGAGGAAGGAGAAATCTGGTTCCTCTTTTGCTTCATGTGGGTCCTCCCCTCTGCCAAGTGCCTGTAAGTTGCATTAGATAAACAGGGCCGACTCTAACATTTTAGTGGAGATGGGGCTTGTTTCCTCCCGCCGTTCTGCGGCTCACAGAAGTGCCTCAGAATTGTGATTTATCAAGAGGAAATGTCGTCTGTAAAGGAGAATGAGCTGAACTTAGTCGTTTGGAAGCCAGGTTTAGAGCACCCTTGTTCTGATAATTCCCTGGGAAAGTGAGCTTCTTTACAAGCTGCCCTGCTCTGCCCTCTCCACCTCTGCTCACATCTGTCTTTACAGAGGCCAGAGGGATCCTTCTAAAATGCACTGTGGTGCTCTGCTTTCTGCACCCCAGGGGTGCCCCTCCAGCAGTTGACCCCCCTCAATCTTACAGACCTGCTCCTGCTTGGGTGCCTCTCCAGGTCCCTGCTCTGCCCTGCTCTGTGTCTTGGAGGAGGGCCACATCCACAGATCAACGGCCCCCTTGCCTTCTGCATCCAGCTGGTGTCAGCAGCCTGGGCACTGGTAAGAAATGAGGAGGGAAAGAAGAGAACGAGACCAGGGTGTTGGTTCCTGGCTCCCTTTCTCCAGGCACATTTTGGCTGGTTGTGTCTCTCCCCACTGAAGGTCACTGCTCCTGATCGGTGCCCTGCCCACCCTACAGACCTACGCACCCCTGAGTTAATCTGTCCTCCAACCTGGATATCTGGGTGACAGCTCCCTCAACCCTTGAGCCTAATCACTATCTAATACAGCAACTGCCCCCATCTTGGTCCCCTTCAACTGGCACCAATGTTCCTCACTACATCCTTCCCTACCTTGACCACCACAGTTTGACCTACTCATGTTGCCATTCATTATCTGTCCCTGGCTAGGAGCTCACCTTCTCCACAGTGAGGGTCTTCGTCTCTTCCATCCATGCATGCACCCCACACAGCTAGACTTACACTTGGCACAGAGCAGGGACCCAACCAGCATTTGCTGAGCGTTGAAGGAATAAACAGTCTGGCCCCAGTGTAAGGCATTTTCAGCCTTTTCCTTAGCATATGTTTGGTTCTCTTCTGGAATATTCATAACCAACAAAGGCTGTATTTGTTTGCTAGGGCTGCCATAAGAAGGACCACAAATAGCTTAAATAACAGACATTTCTTCTCTCATAGTTCTGCAGGCTGGGAGTCCAGGATCAAGGTGCCAGCAGAGCCGTGCTCCTGCTGAAGGTGCAGAGAAGGATCTGTTCTAGGCTTTTCTCCTGACTTCTGGTAGTTCCTTGGCTTTCTCAGCAGGCCTTCAAAATTTACAAGGCGTTCTCTCTGTATGCATGTTCGTGTCCAAATCCCCCCCCTTTTTTATGTGTAAAAAAGATTTTATTTATTTGAGAGAGACCGAGAATAAGCAAGGGGAGTGGGAGAGGGAGAAGCAGACTCCCAATGTGGGGCTCGATCCCAGGACCCTGGGATCATGACCTGAGCCAAAGGCAGATGCTTAACTAACTGAGCCACCCAGGTGCCCCCAAATTCCCCTTCCTTTAATAAGGATGACAATCATATTGGATTAGAGGTCCCCCTATTTCAGATTGATCTTATCTTAGCAATGACTATGTTCTGAGGTACTGGGAGTTAGAACTTCAACATATAAATGTTGTTTATTATATAAGGATTAACAACTCAACCCATAATAATAATTAACATTTACTGATTACGTGCTTTATGCCAAGTTCTGTGAATTACTGTATAATTCTCATGATGAGACCTGTTGAGGTATAGACTTATATTACTCCCACTTTCCCTTAGGGAACACAGGGGCTCAGGGAGGTTCAGTAACCAGCCCGAGGTCACCCAGCTAGTAACCTGAGGGCCACGAAACCACAGAGCCCAAACACCCCACCATCCTGCTCTCTTGCCTGAACCCACTTTCTCATCCAGGAACACCAGATCCAGGGGCTCGAGATGCAGCTGTGAACTCTAAAGGTGTTCATTCTGAGTTTGTTCTGGAAGCAGAGGGGGTGGTGGAAACCAGTAGGATTTTTTTTTTTCTTTTTTAACTTCAACACTACAGCATAGTCCATTCCTGACAACCACACAAACTTATTGTGAGGAACGATTCCCCCGATTTGAAAAAGCAGTCTCCACTGCTTGAAGGAATGAGGCTCGTGCTCCACAAGCTGCTGCCACCCCAGGTTGCAGCCTCTGCTCAGGCCTGTGGGGCCCGGTGACACTCGGAGTTCACTCGGAGAGTTGGTGCCTCATGGAGAAAGACCATTTGGAAAACCAGCTGTTTCTGCAAAATGCGGTTGTTTACAGATGTCCACACTGATGAGCAATGCCAGGAGCCAAGGTTAATTCCCAATCAAATTTACAAACATGGCCTTCTCAAGTTGATTATGCCCCAAGGCCATTTTAGCAGACTGTCAAAATCTCAGGAAGAAGAAAACACACTGGGAAGTCCTTCTTGATATGTGGCTGCCTCACAGGGTTGGATGAAACAGTGTCTCCATATTTGGAAGCAAGGGAATAAAAACTTTGGAAAGGCCCCAGGATTTACTGGGTATTGACTGTCGGCAATGCTGCAGTGGGCCTTCCTGCACTTTGAGGTTTGCTTCCACGACAGTTCTGGAAGGCAGTGGCTTCATCTCCTAGGGCTGTGTCACCCACAACATAATGGCTGGAACACAGTCTCCTACCGCTCTGAGGTCCGAGGTCTAAAATGGGTCTCAGGGGGCAAAAATCACAGCTGTTGGCAGGGCTGTGATTCTTCTGGGGGCTCTATGTGAGAATTTGTTCCTTGCTTTCCCGCTTCTGGAGGCCATCTGCTTGCTGTGGCTCGTGGACCCTTCCTCCAGCAACTGCCACTCTAGCCTCTGCTTCTGTCCCTCCATTTCCTTCTCTGACATTGACCCCTGCCTCTCTCTTTCACTTTGAAGAACACCAGCGATGACTCTGGGTCACTTGGTTAATCCAGGATAACCTCCCTATCTCTAGATCCTTAACATCTTCACACCTGCAAAGCTTCTTTTGCTGTGTAAGGTGACATAGTCATGCTTCCAAGAATCAGGATGGGGACACACTGGGGGAGCCAGGATTCTGCTTACCACAGGTAGGCCTGGTTATGTCCATTTTAAAAGTGACAAATAAATTCAGAGATGTTGGGCAATTTTCTCCAGGCCACTCAGCTAGTAGATGGGTGGTTAGGATTTGAATTCAGAGCTGCCGGGTCCTACAGCGTCTGCTCTTTCTCCCCCAACACACTGTTTCATTTCAGACTCCCAGACTCATGATGGGGTTAATCTCGATGTACACTGGGAATGAGTATGAAGGCTACCATGTTGAGAACGACTCCCAATGAATTATTCTGCATCTCTAGTTCCTTTAGATGATACACTGGGAAGCGTGACGATGACGGAGGCCATGTGCACAGGCAGCCGAATGGAAGGGCCTTCCCTTCACCTGGCTAACAACTTCTGGACCTTCAGTGCTCATCTTCCTGGGCCCTCTCTCAGGAAGCCCTCCCAGGAGAGTTCAACCCAGTGTTGTCTGTGGTACATGTCTGTTTCTGGATCTTTCTCTCTAGAACACGACAACTTCATGGGTGACCTCCCAGCACAAGCAGGAAATGGGTGCGGAATGAAAGCAGGCATGAATGAATGATGCCTCCATGAGAGCTGTGAAACCGCTACTCCCCACAGCGGGCCCACACAGCGGTCCCTGCTGCTCTAGAACGCATGTGCCATGTGACCGTGGTCTGTCGGGCTCCACATCTGAAGGCAGCAGCAGGCTGACTCCCTGTCTGAGTTTACAAAGGTCCTCTCTGCCTCTCCCAGGATGGTGAAGTCATTTTCCCTCCTTCCTGGGATTAACACTTACAAGACATACTCTGGCCAGTACTGGCAGCTTGTAATGAAGATCTGCTGGCCAGGGAGAGGGGACTGGAAGAAGGGCATCTGGAGTCGGGGAGACAGGGTTGGAAGCTTCATGTCTCTCTCTGCTCCTCTCTCAAATGAAGATGACAGCCTAACTTTCAGGAGTGATGTGAATGAGCAACGATGAGATCCGAAGTAAGACACCTCAGAGTCTTGGGGAGCAGTGAGGGCCCTTGATACTAGCTCTCCCCACTCCCTCGGGTTTTGACCCTATTGGCTGTGTGACCCTGAGAGAGCCAATGCTTTGGGACCTGGTTTCCTCACCTTTCAGAAGATTGCGAGAGTCCTTGTGAAATCCTGCTCTCTGCAGGGGTGTTCGTCACAGCCTTATTTACTGACTAATAGCATGGTTAACTCTCCGAGAGCCCACATCACTTGTCAGGCACTGCCCTCTTGTATTCACTTGTTTAATCCTTACCCCATCCCTATGAGGCAAGGGCGGCACCCTTATTTATTTATTTTTTAATTAACTAATTTATTTGAAAGAGAGCATGCACGAGCGGGGAAAAGGGCACAGGGAGAGGGAGAGAACCTCAGGCAGACTCCCTGCTGAGCATGGGGCCCCATGCAGGGCTCAATCCCAGGACCCCGAGATCACGACCTAGCTGAAATCAAGAGTCTGATGCTCAGTGGACTGAGTCACCCAGGCCAGGGGCAGTGTCCTTATTATAGAAATGGGGAATTGAGTCGAAGAGCTGTTGAATGACTTCCCCAGGGTCTCACAGCTCAAAAGGGACAGAGGGGGATCAGAATCCAGGCGGTGTGGCTCTGTCGTCCAGATTGGAGGGGAGATACTCAAGAGCCCTACCCCGCAGACAGCAGAGAGGCAACTGACCAAACAGTCAATTTCGGAAGAGCCACAGAGCCTACACGGGGCGATGACCAGCATACTCTTCTGTACATACGTTACACTTCAACGAAACATTGCTTAAACAAGAAAAAAGAAAAGTTAAATGGAAAGCAAGTCTGGCACAAGGTCATGCGAACAAAAGCAGGGTGACTATGGCGTAAGAACAGAACGCACTGAGCACAGAAAAGCCAAGGGGAGATTTTCCCAAAGGTACGTATGCTTGTAGATTTCCTCTTCGGTTCTTCCTGCCTTTCTGAATTTTACACATATACCCTAATGAACTCGTGATGATTCCTTACAACAACAAAATACTTTACTGACCCTCCTCCCCCCAAACCCTATTGTTTCCCACTATTTCCATTCCAGACTGACTGTGCGTTTCCATGGATTAACGTAAGCATGCATAACCACAACGGGGGTGAGGGGGAGCAATAACTCAAAATGAGAATTTTGTGAAACTCCCAGATTGTGAAACAGGGAGATATTTTTCTCTAACAAAAAGACCGTGAGTGAAAGGAGACGAACTTCAGTCCCCAACACTTTACCAACACCCATCTTTAGAAGCATCTTGTTAGAATGACCCATTATGAGCAAGGAGCAAAACAAAGCATTCTGTCACAAGCGACGAGTCAGAAATGCCACTGGAAGCCTCCGCCTGTCTGCACAGCCTCAGTCCTGCCAGAAGAAGTCGGCGTGAGAGTGGAAATAAATGAGCTCCTCCGTGCAGGTCAGAGAACCTCCCTGTGATTCTACCCTCCTCTCTATCCTTTGGAAAGGAGCCCTGTCGTAGACAGTGCTCCTAAAACGGGAAGCACAGACCACACATCTACAACGTAGAAGAGAACCAGACATCTACAAGGGGAAACTGAAGCTCAGAGAGGTTGAGAGCATTATCCTGCATCACACAGCCAAGAAATTCCAGAGCCAGGATTCAAATCTAATCTGGTCTGATGGCCCCAAGTTGTGCAATTTCTGCAAAATTCTAAAGTCTCCCAACTCCCTCCCTGTGGTATGTTTACTGTGAATCTTAGAGGCTGAGAAAGAAGGATGAACTCTGTGTCTTCCTTTGGACACTTTTGCTTATTATTAAAGTCACACCCTGTTACACCAATTAGCTGGAATGTCCTCTCTCCTTTCTTCTGCCTGCAAACTCCTACATCCTTAGGGGAGAAAGGTGACAGCTAATGTGGAAATGTTTTTAAAGTCATGGCAATGGACCTTAGGCTCACAGGGACACTGATTTGGGATCCCAGGGAGAAACAGCCCTTTTTATTGGGTGCTCATCATATTATATCATCCGTGACCAGGTGAGAGTTCAAAGAAGGGAACTGTTCATTAAAAGAAAGACAATAGGTAGGAGAGCAAAATATAGATAATATTCTCTAGATGGGTGAACATCCTAAAATTCAGACACCTTTGGAGTGACAAAGGACATGCTCCTTTAAAGACAAGCACATTTGTTGCCTGGGAGGCCCCAGGACGCTGTTTGCCCACTATGGTGTTGTCAGGAATAGCTCTCAGTTTACTTACAGAGAAGATGGCGGCCAAAGTCTCGATTCCACCAGTGCTCAAGGTGATGTATGGGATCTTTTCTGGCGGGATCCCAGCTTTTCCAAAGATGCTATTGGTGTAGAACCAAATCTATAATGCCGGAAAAAAACAAAACAAGACAAACAAACAAACCAAAAAAACAAGGGAGTGTCAGTAAAAGGCATCTATTTCCCCAATTGAATTCAGTTGCAAGGTGGTCTCTGTGATTTGCTGTTACACCCAGCACGGAGCTGAGCAGTGTGGCCAGCTCTTTGTTTCCTTCCTTCTCCCACCTTTGCCCTTCTTCATTACTAACAGAGCTACAGTACTGGGAGCAACATGTGCTGACCTAATTGTGGCAATGATATATGAATAGAAATCTTCTTAAAATGAGCTTTCCACTAAGGAGGTTTGATCCCATTTTTTGTCCTTCCTCCTTTCTGCTGTCAGGATGGTGAACGTGATGGCTGGAGATTCAGCAGCCCTAATGGATAACTAGGCGACCTCGGGACAGCATGGCTGCCCCCATGGTAACTGTGTGAGAAACAAAAAAGGTTCCTGATCCACAAGACATTTTATGGTCATCCATTAGAAAACTGTCACAATAAATCTATAATGTGGACAATGTGAATGATGCCCTGAGGGTTGCATAACACACAACCTGCACAACTACACATAGAGCCCCTGCTTTGGGATGGAAGGAACCTGTTCAGATGCTAGAGCAAGAAGTTAGAAGGAGCCTGTGTCCTTGCTCACTGGAGTGATACTATAATTTATTAACCAGACCTGGGCACCTTTGAGATGGTTAATAATTAGTTCAGGACAATAGGCATAAATCTGGATTGCCCTCCCTTCCCAATTTCCCTCACGCGAAGTTAGGTCAGTGTGGAGGTTTCTGCCGCTTGAGACCAACCTAACCCTCATGACACTCACGGGACTTCGGGCGATCACTGACTGGAGGTTGGAGACCTGGCTCCGTCTTGAACAGGCTCTGTGACCTCAAGCAATTCACTCTGTCCTGCTGGGCTTCCTTCCCCTCCTCGGTCAAAGAGTATAGCCATGCCCCTCCCGTGGGGTGTCAGGAATTGCGTAAGAATTGTCACTATTCATTATTTACTTAAATAGTAAATTTCGGGTCCTTAGACTGGACATGAGCCATTTGTGTCCTCCCACCCGAGCCATTTCCTTAAAGAGCACGAGTTTGCTAAATGATAGAAAACCAAGCTGTCCTTTACATAACATCTGACAAGGAAACCCGCCACCTTCGAAGGCTTGGAAGCATTTATACCCTGATCGTTATTTAGCAGAAACGTCAGAGCTTGTTGCTCATAACTTGTCAGGCCTGACGCTGGCTGGCCACACTCTTTGCACTGCTCTCACTTCATTTTTGGAAACAGCTCTCATTTGTACAGATTCGTCTTGTTACCGGCATTTGTTTAGCAAAACATTTTCCATGCCTTGGGGGGAGAAGATATAATTTAGGACCTACAAATATCTACAGATGGCTTATCTTTTAGCGAGAGGAGTAATTCTTCCTAAAGCTATAGGCACACTCAGAGGCCAGTAAAAACAACTACACGAATTTCTGTGAGCTCGCTGGCATTGATGCCTCTCTCAGCAAAATGCATTTTAACGTTCTCTTAAAACAAAGACACTCTTGCTGGTGTCTGCCCCACATTTGTCTGAGCTGATAAATTAGAATTTTAGATTCTGCCTTTGCTTCCACATTCACAGAGTACAGAAGTGATTCCTGATAAATTCATTAATTCCTAAAGCTCTTAGGGCTGTGACAGAAGCTAAAATTGTTCCAGAAAGCCCCAGTCTTCACCGGATTTGTTTGTATAATCTCCTCCTCTTTGGGAGGTAACTGTGATCTTCAGAGCTGGATCAGAGGGGTTTAAAGGACTTTCTTAATCTTTACCCAGATTCACTGATTTTTAACAGCCACGGCTCTACGGACTCCTTTCATCTCCCGGACTACTGTGCTGCTTCAGTCTGAACCCCAGAGCTGTCAGCCTCTGACCCCATGGAGTACGTGTTCTCCTGTGGGCGCTGTGTCCTGGCCTCCCCCATGGCCTCCCTCTGCAACTTTCCCTGTAGCGACACTGCCTTGGGCCTCCCTGAGGGGCTTCAGTGTCAGCAAAGAGGGTCACGGTGCATAAAATTATACGCTCATGGGGGGATGCTCATATAAGCGGCTCTAGAGTCATTTCTTAGTAAATGCATTTATCCATCAATAGGCAGAAATCAGCCCTTCAGACCATCTCCCCCTTTCCACGGCTGCTTGCGAGAAGGTCCTGCTGGGCTGCTCCTTGGAGGGGGGTGGGGGGAAGGCCTGCCCATCACACACACACTGCCCGTCTCGTTCTGCAGGCTCCAGAAGCCGTTTGTCTCACGCTGAATGATCTTATAGAGCAGGAGCGGGACGGCCTCTTGCCTCTACGCCCGCTAAGGTTTATGTGATCAGGCAGTTTGAGGGCGTTGTGCACCATGGAAGCACCAGGAAAGGTGGGGTGTGTTCCGCAGCAAACCCTCCCGAGGGTTGTTTGCTGACAGTCCCCTCCTGCTGTGGGGGGGGCATGGGGGGGCTGGTGGACTGGAAGGATCAGAGATTTGGAGGCCCAAACACATGATTCCAAACCCAACGAGCCTCTGGTGAGCTGTGGGTCTGTAGGCAAGGGACTACATGTCTCTGAAGAAGGTAAAAAAAAAAAAATTGTCTTTCAGAGTGGTTGTAAACATTTTTTAAGTGACAAAGTAAAGCATCTTTAAAAGATTTTATTTATTTTAGAGAGAAAGCTCCGGTGCGAGTGCGAGTGCAAGTGGGGGGAGGGGCGGGGGGGAAGAGAAGCAGACTCTGCACTGAGCATGGAGCCTGACGTGGGGCCCGATTTCAAGACCTTGGGACCATGACATGAGCCGAAATTAAGAGTCAGGCACTTAACCGACTGAGCCATTCAGGCACCCCAAGCATCTTTTATAGAATTGGTAGATAACAAATGGTGGGTATCATTCTAGAAGATTTCCATCTCTCTATTGAGACACCATTGCTCTTTGGTAAAGGAAAATGTCAGTTCTGTGCACGCCCTGGGGAGGAAGGCCCTCTGGAGCTACTTCTCAGCCTACTTCTTGACTCTCTGTCCCCAATGCCCCAAAGCCTCCCTCTTAACTCCTGACAATGTGTTAGAGACCAAGCATAACAGGTGTCATCATTTCCAACTCTCTCAACAGCTTGTGAAGGTGACGTTGCCTTAGGATCAGAGAGACTACACGCAGCCGGTAAGGCCAGAGCAAGGTGCAAACCCAGGCCTGTGTGCTTCCCGCCCAACGGTTCTTTCTGCTGCTTGGGCTATGCTGGGGCTGTCCGTGCAGGTGTCTGACAAGAGATTCCTCTTCCATCCACCATTCCTCCCCCTCCCCTCTGACTCCCATATATGCCCACGACCCTGACTGCAGTTGATCTCCTACTGAGACATGTGTTTTCACCCATCTCTCTGGCCAAACTTCAGAAGCAAGAGACCCCCTGGTTTGTCCTTGCCTAGAACACGCTGATTCTTACAGAATATGAATGTAAAGTATGGCCTTAACACGTGCTCACACACACAGAGTTGCTCCACCAGAGGTGTCCACGTCCTAATCCCAGAAGCCTGTGAATGGATTACGTGACCCAGCAAAAGGAGCTCTGAAGACTTGGTTAAGTTCAGGGGTCTTGACATGGGGAAATCATCCCAAATTATCTAGGGGAGCTAGAGATGTAATCATGAGAGAGGTCAGAGAGAGAAGGCGCAAAGATGGAAGTGGAGGTCAGAGGAAGAGAGTTGTAAACACAGAGATGGTCTCCACAAACCGACAGTGACACACAGGATCTATTCTGAAGTAGAGAAGACAGAGGAGATCTTGTTTACAAGGTCCCAGGGCTTCACCTACTGTAGGGCTGGGACCCCCATTCCCTTCATCTCCTGTTCTCTCTCAGCCCAAGGGACAGGAACCACATAAGGAGTAAGGAATAAAGCTGGCAGGGGCTCTTGGAAGGAGGCACTAACAGGCTTATTTACGCCCCCTACTGGGATGTCTGTGACCTGCCTCCTGCAGGCCACTTGTGTCCCCTCTGCTCTCTCTATGCAGGCGGGACCTGCCCAGTGGAGCTGGGCTGGGGCTGCTTCCTCTTGTTGGGCCTGGGTAGGCGCCTTAAATCTGGGAATGCAGAATTCACAGCAGCTTCTGGAGTTACACGCTCCAATCCAGCTCCGCCTGGAGTAGAGTAGAGGGCACACTCAGATCCCCACCCATCTGATTCCTGTGCCAATCTCTCTAATCTGCTCTGAATTTCAGAGGGGAAAAGACGGGCTTGTATACCATACCCTGCAAACCTATCACCCACATGCCCTAACTTTATCCTCACACGATCCAGTGAGGTAGGTGCCTTGCCCCCATTTAACCGATGAGGAAAGTAAGTCTCAGCCAGTGAGGGCTACAGAGCAGCTGAGAGTGGCAGGGCTGGGATGTCCATTCAGGTCCTCTCAACCCCTTCTGGCCCCCACTGCCTTGGGGTGAGAGGCATCTGACTCCCGTCCTGAGGTGGAATGTGTTGGGGGTTCTGTTGGGGCCAGCAGATCTGCTGAGATCTGCAGAGAGCTGCAGGGAAGAGTACATCCCAGAAAGAGTAACCATAGTCCCTGTTGCAAAGAGAGGAGGACTCCCTGCTCCAAGGAAGGCTCTCTGCTCTCCTGACAATGCCTGAGAGCCTGGGCCCCAGACCCCCTAAGCTAGTGTCGCCCCCGACCCCATCAGGCCCCCTTTGCCCTGACCACAGAGGGGCAGGAATGAGTGACCGCCTCCCCCGCCTCTCCTGGGGCCCACTTCAAACCCTGATTGTGTACATGAGCACGCACTTAGATGGCCCATCCGGGGTGCCTTTCAGCGCTCAGCTGGGAGCGCCCCCCTAACCCTGCCCGGCCCCTCACTCTTCATGGAAATCCAGAAGGTACACAGTAAAGACTTGAAGAGTGTCCAGAACATATTGTCTTTTTTTTTTTTTTTAAGATTTTACTTGCTCCAGGCTTGATCCCTTACACTCAGATTATGAGTTGAAACCAAGAGTTGGACACTTAATGACTGAGCCATCCAGGTGCTCCAGGATATGCTAGTTCTTAAAAGCTTTCCTAAGAGTGTTGGATTACCTAGTCTCACTCCTCCTTTTACAGGTGAAAACATAACCTCTCCCCAACTCAGCCCTCAGCCAGTTGATACCACCTCTGAGTCTCCTGTCCATTCACAGCTCAGTGACCGAGGGCAGAGGGGTTAAACGGCCCACCCAGGGTTCCAGGGCTGGGAGGTCGGGGGTGTAGGCGGAAACCCAGGCACCGTGGTCTCAGGGCAGGGCTCTTTTGACAAGATAATAGCTAAGGGTGTCAAGCACCACCTGTGTGGCCAGCCCCGTGCGGAGGACATTATATACAACCTTTCATCCATCTCCTTGCCATCGAATGAAAGAGGCACCACTTTACAGCTGGGGAAACTGAGGCATAGAGCAGTCATGGCAAATTGGCTCTTGGCCCACAAGCTCAATGCTTGGGGTTGAACACAGTTGACTCCAGGACATGTGCTCTTGACCACAGTGTGAAGGCGGCCCCACAGAGGGACTCCAGGTAGCATGCTTTCCATCTGAGGACATGGCAAGTTCTTTTAGGGAGATGGTCTCAGTTACTAAGGCAACAGAACATTCAATTCTTGTAATTTGAATTAGGATGTTATTTGGGAAGAGACTTCAAAACAAAAGCTATTTACAATGCTTCTGAATTTGTGATTAGAAGTTTTGTGCAAACCGGGGTTTGGGTTTCAGGGTTCCTGATGATGGTTGGGCAAGGGAGATGGACCTTCACGGGGCTCCCAGCCAGCTTGGGGGAAAGTGTCCTGTCTCAGGCTTTCTGTCTCCCTCCCTCCACTCTCCCAGGTTTGCCTCCCTGCCATTTGGTTGTTTGTGGAGGGCGCAGGATGTCTGCTGTTCTGTTAGGCACAGCAGATACTGTAAGCATCACAACACGTGGGGGAAGCATGCACACCTGTCCTCGCCCTCACAGATCAGATGTAGCATCAAACAGAGCCATTACACAACAGTTATACAGGTGACAGACCAGAGGGACACACAGCTAACCAGGAATACTGGGATCCTTGGGCAGCCACTGAGTGGACAAGCCCAGGCAGCCATAAGTTGCCTGTGAGGGTCCAGAAAGGGCATCACTGGGCTTATCCGCAGGCTGCACTCTTGTCTTCTGTCCATTTCTAACAAGTTCCAGTGTCTTCTTTCCCAACCAAGATGCAGAGTGGAAGGAGCAAAGTTTGGAAATGTGTGGCATCAAGAGAAGAATGCAGTGCTAGAAACAGCCTTGCTGGGAAGAGCAGTAAGCTCAGGGGTTAGCATCTGTGAGCCATTTCATGTCATTTTGTATAATCCCCATGGGAGCTCTGAGGACTGAGTACTGTCATCCTCATTTTCCATGATAGGAAACAGGCCCAGAGGAGCTCTGTTCAAGGGGGAAGGACTCTGGAGGAAAGAAGGGCAACCCAAGGACCCAAGGTGTAGGTAAGAGTACCACCATAACCCTTGGTATTCCAGAAGATCCAGGAAGTCTGAGGACAGCCCAAGGACTTGGTAGAAGCAGCACCCTTCCTGCCCCTTGTTCTTCTCACCTCCCCTCTTTCTTCCCCAAATGCTCAGGTGTTTCCTGTGTGCAATGGGTGGCTTTGGGTGCTGGAGGCACAGGGACCATGAGAGGCAGCCTCCAAGGATGGTCATGGTGAGAGAAGTGGCAGTGGGGGTGTATGAGCTGTTGTGACCACCCCAGGGAAGGACTCTGTAACCAGGAGGCTCCTCGCCCGTGAGAGACAGAACATTCGCACAAAAGTCTGGTTTTCATGCAAAGGACAAACCGCTCAGGAGGAAGGCAGTTGCAGAAAATAAGGAATTTTAAGTGACAGGTCTAATTTTAGAGGAGGGAATTTGAAAGCCATTGTGAGAAGGAGGGAAAAAACAATCCCACACTGAAAAAGAATTTAGAAACAAATGTTAAATCTAGAAACTAAAATGTTAAATCCAACTTCCTCTTGATTTCTAAGGTATGCGGAAACTATTTATTGACTTCTTAGCAAAAAATGCACTGGGCAATAAGTAATGTTCGCTTAATATGGTGATTCTCTCCTGAGGGCAATTTTACCCCCAGGGGACACTGGGCAATGTTTGGAGACATTTTTGGTTGTCACAACTGGTGGGGTAGACTACTGTCACCTGGCGGGCCGAGGCCAGGAATGCTGAGACATTCTGTAGTGAAAAGGACAGTCCCCCGGGACAAGGGATTTTCCAACTCCGAGTGTGCACAGCGTTGAGGCTGAGAATGGCTGGGTTAGTGCAGACACATGGACTTAGAGACAGGCTGGCCGAGCCTGGGCAGGTGCTCCAAGGCAGGGTACCGGGGCCGGGAAGTGTGAATTTGACAGCACAGGCACCCCTCCCTTTGTGACCCAGGGCAAGCACTTGGTCCTCTGGAAACCTAATTTCTTCTTCTAGAAAATGAGGATGGCACCATTTACCCTGCAGGAAATTTGGGGCTAGAATAACATGATAAATAGGGAGATGCCGAGCAGTATTTGCAACATCTTAAACTATAGACTATGTCCTCTCAAATAATTTCTGGGACAATTAAGGGAAGAAAGCAAGTTTTAAAGGGCATTTGAAGTTTTTCACCTGGTAGACAGCATTCCTTCTTGGCTCTCGCATTATCTGAACTGAGAGGCCAGTGGTGCAGGGGACAACTGGACTGAGGCCCAGGACAGCCGGACTTTGATGCTGAGGTGGCTGCTAACCAGTGTTTGTCTTTTTTAATGTAAAACAGTGGGCACAGGACTTGCCCCACTGGCTGCCTAGGGATGACTTGGGGACACAGCCCAGTGACACATATGAAGATGTTCAAAGGCGGCCTTGGGGACGCTCCCTGCTCAGGGCTCAAGTGACTAGACCTTGTGGCCAAATCGCTGGGGCTCATATCCCCTTTCTACCACTTGTAGCTGTGTGATCTAGGGAAAGTCTCTCAATATCTCTGTGCCTAACAGTGTCTAAGTCACAGGACAGCCATGGGGAAAACTTCTGGCTCATGTTAAGGGTTGAGTGACTGTGAGCTTTATTATTATTCTTACAGGTGAGCAGACAGAGGCTGGGTGAGGGGAATGACTGGCCTAGGCTTCCCCCTGCAGGCTTGTGGTCACAGTGAGACAGAAAGCCCGGCCTCTGGATACGGGTCCAGAACTTTTTGCTCCATTCAAGTTAAGCATGCCAAGTGGGAAGTATTACTTCTGACTTAAAGATTAAAAATAATCCTAAACAGGGCACCTGGGTGGCTCAGTTATTTAAACGACTGCCTTCGGCTCAGGTCATGATCCTGGAGTCCTAGGATCAAGTCCTGCATCGGGCTCCCAACTCTGCAGGGAGTCTGCTTCTCCTGCCGAATCTCTCCTTCTCTTGTGCATTCTCTCTCATTCTCTCTCTCTCAAATAAAAAAAAATAAAATCTTAAAAAAATTTTAAAAATAAAAATAATCCTAAACAAACAATAAATAGAAGGAGACTACCTCAACATAATAAAGGCCATACATGACAAGCCCAGAGCTAACATCATACTCAGCTAACATATCATATCATAATATCATCGTACTCAGCAAACTGAGAGCTTTTCCTCTAAGATCAGAAACAAGACAAGGATGCCCACTCTCACCACTTCTATTCAACACAGGACTGGAGATCTTAGCCAGTGTAATTAGACAAGAAAAAAAAAAAAAAAGAAAAGTCAAACAAAGTAGAAAGAAGTAAAATCATCACTGTTTGCAAATGACATGATCTTAAATGTAGAAAACTCTGAAGATAGCACACACACACACACACATACATGCGCACAACACACACACACACACACACACACACAAATTGTTGGAACTAATAAATTTGGTAAAGTTGCAGGACACAGAAACAACATACAAAAACCGGTTGTGTTTTTATATACTAACAATGAACCATCTGAAAGGGAAATTAAGAAAATAATTGTATTTACAATAGCATCAAAAAATACTTGGGAATAAAATTAACTAAGGAAATGAAAGACTTTTGCATTGAAAACTATAAAACACTAAGGAAAGAAATTAAATACATAAATAAGTGGGAAAAAAAAGCTCCATTCATGGATCAGGAGTTTTAATGTTATTAAAATGGCCACACTACCCAAAATGATCTACAGATTCAATGCCATCCCTATTAAAATCCCAATGTCATATTTTCCAGAAATAGGGAAAAAAATCCTAAAATTCATATGAAACCATATCTTTAAAAAGAAAAAAACTGAAGGCATCACATTTCCTCTTTTCAAAATATATTAAAAAGTAACAGTAGTTAAAGCAGCGTGATACTGGCATAAAGATAGACATATAAACTAAGGAAACGGAATAGAGATACCAGAAATAGACCCAAATGTGGCCAACTGATTGCCAAAGGGTGCCAAGAATATTCAATGGGGAAAGGATAGTCTGGCTAATTGTGTTGAAAATTTTGGATATCCACCTACAAAAGAATGGAATTGGATGTTAATCTTCACTCAAAATGGATTAAAGATTATAAACATAAGAACTATAAAAATCCTAGAAGAAAATATAGGGGAAAAACTTTGTAACATTGGTCTTGGCAATGATTTTTTTTTTTTTTTTTTGATATGACACCGAAAGCAAAAATCAACAAGTGTGAGTACATCAGACTAAAAAGTTTCTGCACAGGAAAAAAAATTATCAACAGAGTGGAAAGGCAATCTACAGCATGGGAGAAAATATTGGCAAACCATGTATCTGATAGGGGATTAATAGCCAAAATATATAGGGAACTCCTACATCTCAACAGAAAAACAAAACACAATAAAACAACCCTCCCCAAAGCCTCCAAACAACTCCATTAAAAAATGGGCAAAGGACCTGAACAGATGTTTTTCCAGAAAAGACCTACAAATGTCCAACAGACACATGAAAAGACACTCGACATCACTCATCATCAGAGAAATGCAAATCGAAACCATAGCAAGACATCACCTTACACCTGTTAGGATATCTCTTATGGAAAAAAAAGTGTTGGTGAGGATGTGGAAGAATTAGAACATTGCACACTGTCAGTGGGGATGTAAACTGGTGCAGCCACTCTGGAAAATGACACTGAGGTTTCTTAAACAATTAGAAACAGAACTGCGATATGAGTCAGCATCCACTTCTGGGTTTTTATCCGGATTGAAATCAGGATCTTGAAGAGGGATCTGCATGCCAGCATTCAGTGCAGCACTATTCATGGAAGCCAAGGTGTGGAACTATTCTAAATGTTTGTTGATGGATGGATGGATGAAGAAAATGTAGCCTGTGTGCATGCTATGGACTATTACCTGGCCTTGGAAAGGAAGGCTAGCCTGCAGCCCATGACCCCAAGGATGAACCTGGTGGACACTATGCTTGGACCAACACCAGGTGCTTGCACTTTAGTGATGTATCTAAAGCAGCCAAACTCACAGAATCAGTGAGCCAAGTGGCAGTTGCTAGGGGCTGAGGGAGGAAGGAGTGGGGGGCCGCCAATCAGCGGTGTGAAGTTTCAGTGAAGCAAGACGCATGGCTCTGCAGAGGGGCTGTGTGACCTCGTGCCTTACAGTTCGCAGTCCAGCATGGCACAGCTGAACGTTTGTTAAGGAGGGAGAGCTCATGTTAAATGCACTCATGACAATAACAAAACAGATGAAAGGCAGTCACTATGAGGACGAGGACGGTGGGACACCTGGGAGCTGAGCCCTCCCCACTGCCAGCCTTTGGATCGGATGAGACAGTTTCTCCCCATCCTATGGTGATGCAGCAGGGTTGAGATGCACGTTGTGGGATTTATAGAGGAAGTTATGTCCCAGGAGAGGAGAGAATTCTGTTTAGAAATGTCATGGTTCTCGCTCCAAATGCCTCATTAAATACAGATTCCATATGTGGCTTTACTACTTTAAATGTTAGCTCTAAGAGACAGATCCCTCTCTACCTTCTCAGAACAGGGTGGGTGGCTTTGAGCCTGGAGGTGCAAAGAGGAGGAAACAGCAGGATCTGTTCAAGGCCATGCCATTGGCCCAGGCCCTTCCTCCTCCTGCTGACTTTAGCCAGACCAAGGAAAAAGGTACAAACAAGTTGCCGGATGATTTCATTTCATCCCAGTGTTTCCAAAAGTAGAATCAAGAGTAGTTGAGGGGCGCCTGGGTGGCTCAGTGGGTTAAAGCCTCTGCCTTTGGCTCAGGTCATGATCCCAGTGTCCTGGGATCCAGCCCCACATCGGGCTCTCTGCTCAGCGGGGAGCCTGCTTCCTCTTCTCTCTCTCTCTCTGCCTGCCTCTCTGCCTACTTGTAATTTCTGTCTGTCAAATAAATAAATAAAATCTTAAAAAAAAAAAAAAAAGAAAAAAAAGAGTAGTTGAAATGCGGCAAAACACTACGGTTGGAGCTTTCCATGCTGTCACTTTTTCTTCTCCGGACAGGGACGCCTCCCCTTTCATGTCACCTCTCCTTACGTGCCCCAAACACCCTCCTGGCTGACTTTTAGGGGATGCCCGGGTCGTGAACACAGAGGAGTTGTTTTCTCTGTGGCTCTTTGGAAGGTCCCCTTTTTCCTCCTTCTGGGCCCAGCCCCACTTCTCCTGAGCTGTGTATGTACCTCTACACTGCCCTGCCAACTGGCTTGCACACCTTCATAAATGGGGATCTCACTACTCCTGAGGCAGACCCACCATTTTTCCAAAGCAATGGTGATAACAATCCCGAGTCTGTCTCCCTGGGATTCCTGGATTCTACCTTCAGGAGCCCCCCAGGAGAGAAGGGGCAGCAGAAGCTATCAGAGGGTCTGGCGAACCCCCACTGTCCAATATCCTTGCCCACATCAGCTCAGGCCCTGAAAAAGTTTTCCTTTCAAGCCTAAGGTCTTCTTAGGCCAAAGTTTCATGTTCAAATCAGTCCCACCAAGAGTACTTTTATTTAAATCATCTTTCACTTACCCATTTTATTAAGAAATCTGAGTTTTAGGGACCAGAAATAATAATGATAGGCAGCATTTACTAAGGGGTGACTGTGTAGCTGGTACATTGAACACTTTGCATGGCTTATTTCTGTATTACGTCAGCCCATTTTACAGATCAGGAAACTGAGGCTGGATCAGATTGTGTGACTGCCTGATGGCACAAAGCTGGTAGAGATGGCAGAGCTGGGACCGGATCCTGGTATTGAGGCCCAAGCCCTGCCCCACCTCCACCCCCACCTCCCTCTAGTTCCTCCCTTTGTGCAGGGACGCTCACCGCATTGAGACCACAGAGCTGGTAGCAGGCCATGGTGACGACCACTGTGATGACCTGCCAGCGCACGGAGGGACTCCGGAGCAGCTCCAGCACGGACACCAGATGGATGTTCCTCTGCACGCGGCTCTCCATCAGGACCTCCTCCACCTCTCGGGAGACATCCTCTTTGCCCAGGAAAGTCTGGAAGGCTGCAAAGAGGGACAATCACAGACTTTTAGCAGGGATTAGGATGTTCGCTGAGTCAGACACTGGACTATCCGGGGACTGTCCCACCACCCAGACACACACTTTGTTAGGGATAGAGCTGGCAGGGGGCTTTGAACCTGTGAAATTCCAAGACTTTGCTTGAAAATAGGGAAACGGAGCCTCAGAGATGTGCAGTGACTTGCTCAAGGTCACCTGGTTCACTAGGAGAAGAGCCAGGAGACAATAGGAGTCTCCTGACTGCCCCCAGAAAAAGGGGAACATGCCCAGGGTTCAAGTCCCATTGTGACCACAGCGCATTTGTCCATCATTTGTAAGCATTCTGGCCTCACATGGCTTTGGTAGTAGTTGGATCATGTATGTACATTGACCCTAGCCCAGAGCTTTGCAAATGGGAGGTGTTCTTTTGATAAATATTTACTGGGTGCCTCCTGTCTGCCTGGCCCCATGTCCTCATCCTTGTTAGAGGTATTCAGATGGTCAGACTGCCTGCCACTTGGCCAGGATGCTGGGAGTAGATCCTATCATCGGAAGAAGAACTGAACTAAATGACCTCCAAGGCCGTTTCCATATGACTCTGAGAAACACAGGAACCGTGGGTGGATGTATTCTCAGAGAGCTATTTTTCCCAGGATACAAACTCACCCTCATGACTTATGCCTTTTCCAGGCTGAAAACGGCAAATTTCCAGCCTCAGTGAACCTGCCATTTGTTACCAAGCCCTTAACTGTGCAAACCTTCATGTATACAGATGCAAAGGTGGGTGGACTGATTAGACCCCTGAGAGCATAATAATCAGGTAATAGGAGACACTTTTAGAGCACAGATTTAAATATTCAGTGCTCTAGTATTTATCCTCCTACAGAGAAAGGTGGCTTTGGTGACGGCTCCTGTGGACAGTCCATCCCAGACACAGTGGGCATCATCCTTGAAAACACGCTCTGCACTGCAGGGCATGTGAAATTGCTCTTCTTAAGCAGCAGGAAAAAGAAAAAAAAAGGCTGTTAAACTTGCTCCAGATTCTACAAAAAGCAAGCCTGTGAAGCTTCTGGGGTGTTATTTCCAGTAGTACACTGAAAATGGCTTTAGAATCTTTCTTTTTTTTTTTTTTTAAGCGATGATTTAATACTTTTCTTAGGATTTTATTAAGGATCAATGGGAGAAGTAGCTGAATGAGTAACATTTCCACATCAGTCACTACACCATAGTATGGCTAATATTTTCCCAAAGTTCCAAAACACAGCGTTCATTTCATACAGTCATCCTAAAGTTTTAGGGCAGGAACATATTTCTCTCTCTTTCCTGAGATACATGCTTTCCATGTAAAATAAAGAGAAATTTAGAGACTTTTTTTTTCCTCTCTCACCTTGGCTGCCAGGAAGCTCTCAACTAAATTTGACCTTCAGCATTTAACAGTTTCCTGGAACAAAAATATCTCTTATTTCTTAAAAGCAGTGATCTCCTTCTTTTAAAGCATCAATTTAATTTCCTGCTGTATATGTGTTCATAAAAATTGTTTTCTTCTATGTGTTCCACATTCCTTATTTTTAAAAAAAAAGATAAATTTATTTTAGAGAGACAGTGAGTGTGTGGGGGTGGGGAGAACAGAGGGAGAGAGAATCTCAAGCAGATTCCCCTCTAAGCACAGAGCCTAATGCAGGGCTCGATCCCAGGACCCTGAGATCATGACCTGAGCTGAAATCAAGAGCTGGACATTTAACTGACTGAGCCACCCACTGGGGTGGGCACACACTGGGCACACCCAGTGTGCATCCCACCCCCGCCAACATCCCTTTTTTACAAGTTTCCTGTGACTGGGTGAGGAAGAGTATCTGGTGAGGAAGAGTCTCATGGCAGACACAGAGATGCACCACTCACTGATGGAGGAAGGGATACAGAAACACACACACACACACACACACACGTATACTTATACTTATACATATATATATATATATATATGATGGAATATTATTCAGCTATAACACGAAGGAAATCCTGGGGCACCTGGGTGGCTGAGTGGGATAAGCCTCTTCCTTTGGCTCAGGTCATGACCTCAGGGTCCTGGGATCGGGCCCGGCATTGGGCTCTCTGCTAAGCAGGGAGCCTGCTTCCCCACCGCTGCCTGTCTCTCTGCCTACTTGTGATCTCTGTCAGATAAATAAAATCTTAAAAAACTGTCATTGGCAACAACATGGATGGTCCCTGAGGGCATTATGCTAAGTGAGGTAAATCAACAAAGACAGATACTGAACCATCTCATCTACATATGGGATCTAAAACAACAAAAACAAAAACAAAACAACAAAACCCCCAAAACCGAGCTCAAAGATACAGAGATACAGGGAAGAGACTGGGGTTTCCAGAGGTGGGGGGTGAGGGGTGAGCAAACGGGTGAAGGCAGTCCGAAGTACAAACTTCCAGTTATAAAACAAACAAGTCCTGGGGACAGAAGAGTGACTAGAGTTAACATTGCTCTTTGTATATTTCAAAGTTGCTAAAAGAATAGATCTTAAAGTTCTCATCGCAAGAAAAAATTTGTAACTGTGTGATGTGCCTGTGCTGGACTGATTGGGGTGACCATTTTATGCTCTATACAAACACTGAATCACGATGTTGAGCACGTGACATCAAATACCACAGGTCAATTATATCTCACTAAGAATGCGATTTAAAAAATGTCACCGGACACTGCCCCATGTCTCCTGGCACAAAGCCACCCCCAGTTCAGAACCACTGTTTCAAATAGGCTTCTGGCTCCTCCCAGAAGGACCTTATCCCTGAGCAGGTACCATCCCTGCCTCCCCGCCAGCCCCTCTCCCCTCTCCCAGTGCAAGGCTACTCTGGGGGACCTGGCCCCTGTGGGCATCCCTAATTGAGGGATAAGCCCCTTGCACCTCCCACCATGACTGGCTCATTACACCCCTAATAATGGCCCTGTGGGATTTAGCTCTGGGGACCTTCCTATCCCCTCTGCATCCTCTCAGGCACAGGGGTCACAATCATCCTCTTGGAAACAGTAAATAGCTGAGCTAAGTCATGAGAGGTACCAACAAGTGGGGGCGTTTCTGGCTGTCAGAAGACAGAGGGCCCTCTGGCTGTGAGCCAAAACACAGAAAGTTGCCTCACATGCCTTGGCACTCAGGAGAAACAAAGACAGTGGTACTTTTACTTCTTTTCTCTCTCTAGAATGTTCTTTTGACCTTTCTGCACCTGGCCTTGTTCTCTGAGCCTCAGCTCAGACACCACCTCCTCCAAGAAGCCTTCCCTGATTTTCCCCTGGTGGGAAGTGAGGCAGGAACAGGCTAAGGAAGGTCTAAAGATGAAAGCAGGAGATGAGGGACCCCCCTCACAGGTCTCATGTTGTCACTGAGCCTCACGATGCCACCTTCCTGATCTCAAGAGTTGCATGCTCCTCTTAGTCCCTAAGTCTTGTCTGAGTTCAGGCCTCAGCATCTCCCCAGTGGGATTCTCGTGCCAGTCTTCATCTTCTGAGATGACCATCCTCCTGCAGTCGAGCCTTCACTGTCCTGCTCCCTGCAGCAGAACCCAGTCCGTACGTTACCTGTCCCACAGAGCCCTTGTCCACACCCCCCTTCACCACGACACTGCCCCCTCCCCATCTGTCCTGAGAAGGGCCGCCACCCACTCCCAAAGTGTGCCTCTGTGCCTCATGCATGTGGTTCTTTCTGGCACTTTGTGGCCTGTCTAGAACCTTCTTTCCCTAGGACCTGCTCAGCAATCAGGTCTTCCAGAAGCCCTCCCAGCCCCAGTCATAGATGAGTACCTTCTCCTTGGGGCACTTTCCCTCCTGGCTGTGATAATGCAGCCACACACCTGCCATGCACTCTCCCCGCCCCCTGCTGTCCTGTGATGCCCCCAGGTAGGAGCTACTCCAGGGAGGCCGTGGTACAGTGGGAAGCAGGGGAAAACAGAGTGGCCCAGCTTCATGCCCAGCCTGTCCCTCCCATGTGACCTGTGTGCTTCTCTCTGAGTGGCTTCCACAAGATGGAAATCATAAGATTTCCCTCCAGGAGGAAAAAAGACAATGTATGTGCCTTGCACGTAAATGGTGTCTAATAATTACTATTATGATTATTTTATTTCTTCCATTTAGAACACTGTATATTTAACTGATCTGCTGTCTTTTTTTTAAGATGTATTTATTTATTTTCAGTAGAGAGAGAGGGCTTTCGAGCAGGAAGGGGCAGAGGGAGAGGGAGAATCTCAAGCAGAAACCCCACCAGAGCACAGAGCCCGAGGTGGGGCTTGATCCCGTGACCCTGAGATCATGAGGAGTTGGCTGCTCCTTGGACTGAGCCACCCAGGCGCCCCTCAGCTGATGTGCTTTGCAGGAAGAGTGGAAATCAAGACTGGGGTGAGAGAGGAGCAGGTTAGGGGCACAGAAGTGGGGCTGTGATGGAGTGGACAGGAACAGAGGAGCATGACGGCGAGTGCTGGCAAAGTGAACTCAGAGAGGGAACCAGTGTCTGAGTGCAGCGCGGCTGACAGACGACAGGCTCCCTCAGCGCTCGGCCACCCCGCACAGCAGAACAGCAGTGACAAACGGATCTACATGTGGGCTATCAGGGCACCCAGAAGGTATTCGCTGCCTGCGGGGGCCTGGCACAGGCTCCATCCTGGGCAGGGGCCCCTCCCAGGCTTCAGGCCCCCGCAGGGGTCCACTGAGACCAGGAGGACCTCTCTCTGATTCGGCCTGACCATGGCACCTGGGTGGCCACAGACTCCTGTGGGGACAGGAAGGGAGCGGGCTGCTTCTCATTTGTGGCTTCCTGTGGTAGATCCTAATGCCATTCTCTCTCCCAGAGGCCACACTCCTACGGTTAAGTGCAGACATGGCCTTGCATCCTCCATGGCCTCAGCTTCAAGGTCACCTGAGGCCAGGCCCGACTGTGGTCTGGGATGCTGGGTGTGGGGGATAGGGGTGGTTTGGCTTTACCAGGCCCAGCCGACTGGTGGGCAGGTGAGTTTCAGGCTCCCCGGGCTGATCCTCCAGAGCACCCAGCCCCAGGGGAGAAGCACTGGCTTTTTAAAGGGACAGTCTCAGGGCTGGTTGATAGAGACAGGGCCTCATCCAGGACCAATTCTCAGCACATACTGGCTCCAGGCAGTGTGCCAAGTGCAGGAGCTGGAGGAACAAAAGCTACAGACCTTGCACAGGCAGTGTTCTCATCAAAGTCACTTACTTTTCCTAACGTGCATTTTGTGGAATGCTAATTCCCAGAGAAGCTCCATGGAATAAAATTCCTCGGTCAAAGAAGTTTAGTATCATTGTACACTCTATCTCTTGGTTTAAATTTCACAGTAGTTTAATAAATGTTCTGATAAGTCCTGCACAAAGACAACTATTTAATTTTGTTTTGCTCCACATTTCCTACATATATTTGCTGGAGCACCTACTCATAACCTGCAAGAGTATATCAGGAAATTGTATTCTAATTTCATGTGACATGTGTCACAGAGGGAGTGGATCTAGGATGTCCCTGTGGCCTGGAGGAAGAATCCCAATGGAGGACATGGATCAGAGAGTACAGACAAATATCACATGATGAAAAGCAGAAAGAGCCCAAATGTCCTCCCAAATAAGTCCATATTCTAGTCCCCAGAACCTGTTTGTATATTAGCTTATATGGCCACAGGGATCTGGTGGATATGATCGAGTAAGGATTCTGTGATGGGGAGGTTATCCTGGATTATTTGGGTGGGCCCAGTGTTATCATGAGGACCCCTATAAGAGGGAGGCAGGAGGCCAGACTCAGAGAGGATGTGTTAGAAACAGAAAATGGAGGGGATGCACTTCAAAGATGGAGGAGGATTCATGAGCCAAGGAGAGGGGGTGCCCCTGGAAGCTGGAGAAGGCAAGGAACGATCCTTCCCCAGAGCTTCCAGAGGGAATGCAGCCCTGCAACACCTCGGTTTTAGCCCAGTGAGACCTCTTCTGGAGTTCTGACCTCCTTAGAACTATAAGATAATAAATTGGTATTTTTTTTTAAAAGGAATTGCTGAAAAGTCTTGCTTCAGATGAAGCTTGATCCAGCAGCTCAAACTAAATCACTAAGTACCAGATTTCTTTCACCTATTCCTGTATCGTTTTAAGCTGCTTGATTTGTGGTAATTTGTTAGAACAGCCCAAGATACTAACACAGAGCCATTTTAATTAGACAGTGGTGGCTCCCCCACCCAACTCCGTTTCAGTGTGACATGGGAAAAGCATCTGATCTCTCAAGCCTTAGAGTGCTCCTCTGCCAGGTGGGGCAGACCTCGGTCCACCCATCTCTAGGGTCATTATGACAGCTCTTCAGGGCAAAATGCAGAGCAGCAGCCCAGAGCCTTGCTCACTGTGGATGCCATACCCTGAAAGTCCTCTTGCAGGGACAAGTGATGCAAAAACCTAATAAAGGGCCAATCTGGGGTGGGTGTGTCTGCCTGGGTTGTCTGAGGTCTAGGAGGAAGGGCTGGAAGGGACAGGGCCACAGACTCTAGCTGAGCAGCCCCAAGCCTAGTGTGTAAGCTCACAGCTCTAGAGCTAGGCTTCTGGGGCTAGAGCCCTTGCTGTGCCATGTCCTGGCTGGGCGACTGTAGCTGAGTGGCTTAGCCTCTCTGTGCCCCGGTAATCCCTGGCCTGTAGGCTGCAGCTTGCGGACCAGGCAATGGTCATATACTTGGAGAGGTGCCCAGCCTTAGAAAGTGTTGAGTGTCTCCTGGAAGCTAATTCTGCCTGAGTGTTCACAGCTGCCTGGAGCTCAACTGTGAGGGATCCTGGGTTGTCCCCCCTACGCAGTGGAGAAGGGTATGGATGCTGGGTCAGGGTAGAGTCTGGCAGAGCTGGGCGGTGGCTCACATGCCATGTGTCAGCTATACCCAGGTGGACAACACAGGCCTCGACCTCCACTGGGTGTGCCAGTGCTCCTGGCTGGAGCCTGGATGGCCTCAGGGATTCAGAAGTCGATGGCATGCCAATTAGGGAAATGAGTACAGTCCCGTAGAGCTCCTTTCCTTCACGTTCACCAAGGGCTGAGACCTAACATTCTGCCAGCCTAGTTTCACACAGACAGTAGGAAATAAAGAAATGAAGGAGAGCAGGTGTTCTTGATGGTCTGACTGGCATCCCTGAAGTTTCCAGATCAGCGAAGTGGTGTCTGAGGTTGTGCCTGTGCCTGGCCAACTCAGAAAAAGAGCTGGAAGCTGACTGCAGCCCACATCGGGCCCTCAAATACCCATGAGCGCCATGTCCCGAGCAAAATGTGAAGAGGTGTGCGGCAGAGAGGAAAGGTGGAGGTGGGCTGTGGGGACAGACTGATGGGACTCTGTCTAGCATCTGCTGCCCACCAGCCTGGCGCCTGGGCCCATCTCGAGTGCTTTGTGCACCTCTGCTTCCTCAGGTTCTGTGGGGTCGGGGTGACCGTGTGACACAGTAACACCCACCTGGTTTGCACGCACCTGTGACCGGGTGTGTACTGGTGGGATGGGTGGTTAAGGGTCTCAACCCTGGGGCCACACTGCCTGGGACTCGAATCCTTGCTTCTCTCCTTGTCAACTAGTCTGATGCCAGATGAGTTTCTTGATGTTTCCATGCCTCAGTTTCCTTATGTGTAAGGTGGACGGAGCAGCATCGGGGCCGTCCGCGGTGTTAAATGTCAGTACACCCAAGGTCCTCAGAACACTACAGCTCTTAACGGGCAAGGAGGACTGGAGGTCTGTTAACTATTCCAGGAGACACTTGCTACATTCCCCCATCCCTTCCTTCTTCTCTTTTGCCTTCCTTTTTAGCCTGACAAAGGGTACAAAATACTATAACCTTCCGTTGTGGGTTGAATTGTGTCCCTATAAAGAGATGTCAGAGTCCTAAACTGGTAACTGTGAATGTGACCTTATCTGGAAACAGGGTCTTTGCAGATGTAATTAATATGTCAGTTAAGATGAGGTCACACTGGAGTAGGGTGGGCCCTTAATTAGAAGAAGAGAAGAGACACAGAGACAGATACACAGGGAAGATGGCCCCATGAGGACAGAGGCAGAGGCCGGACAGATGCAGGGTAAGCCACAGGAGGCCAAGGTCAGCAGGCACACACCAGAAGCTGGGTGAGGAAGCTGGTCTTGCTGACAGGTTGACTTTGGACTCTTGGTCTCCAGAACTGGGAGAAAAGCCCTCCCCCATCTGTGGTGCTGTTAGGTAGCCACTGCACTGGATGGCCTTGTTAGCATTTCTTGCTTCCTGCTAGAGCAGAGTGAACAGCAGCCTGGAGACTCCCCTCGTGTGACCAGGAGGGCCTGACAAGGAAGGAAAGGGATCCCAGGCAGAGCACGGGGCCACAGGCCTTTGCAGTCATGTGCCCAGCAAAGCACGGGGCTTCTCTTCTGCCCAGAGCGGGGCTCAGGGCTTCTAAAACTTTGGAGGTTTCACTGAAGCATTTATTTTCAGCAGTGATTGGGACTGAAGTTTGAGTTTATGACTGACAGTAGTGGGATCCGCAGCCTGGGATGCGGTAGAAGATGTGGAAGTCCTGTCTGTACTGTTTCAACATGTTGTCATAGACTGATTGACCCTGGAGCCTTCCCACAAGCCATGTGAGGGTGGTGGGGGCTCTGCCATGAGGAGGGCTGACAGGGGACTCTTCAACTTTGCTTGCAGCTTAGAGCCAGACATTTCAGCTTACATACCCCATTGGCTGGTCTTGGACTTGGGAGTGGTAGAGTTTGGTTTATAACTGAATTAACCCTGATGAACATACAGGAGGTTTATAAAGAATCGTCCAGAGAAGGCACGGATTAAGATAAGACTGAGATACAGACACAAAGACAGGAGCCAGCAGCCACCCTCTGCTCTGGTGGTGAGCCCACTGTCAGCTTCGGTCTCTGCTGATAGCACGCAGCCTGGCCAAGGTTCGAAGACTTAAGACATAGATAATCTACCTCTTCCAGGTAAAGGTGACATTTTAAGGAGAGTGAGAAAGCAGCTCTTCAAAGGAGATCATTCTGTGGAAAGCAATGTGCGGAAAGGGAGCCATCACCATGTGGCCGGGGACCCAAAGTGCGGCGTGCCAGTCAGTGGGTCAAACTCCCACATCTGCACAAAATCCCTGCACACAGTTTCAAAGCGTTCCTGTTTGAGAATGTTCCAAATGACGAGCTTGACCGAGTTTTGCTAAATCATGTTCATCAAAATAAACATAAAAAGGCAACATCGTCTCCTGATTTTGCAGGAAAAATGGAGTGACACTGGGAGGGTGGAAATCTACCGGCTACAGCTCCCCCTCCCCCAGACGTTGCATTCCTAGCAGATGGGACTGCAAGACGAATTCCAAATTCCAAATGTGTTAAGTTCAGCCAGACTCGCTGCCACTTTCCTTTTGGATCGACAGTATTTTCTGAGGTTCTTTTTGAGCTCTCATCACCATTCAGGCCAAGACTGCAAGGACAGTGGTTAAGGCTTCCTGAGAGCTACTCTAGGCCGACCATCCTTCCACATGCTTCATAGGCCTTTTCTTTTTCTTTTTCTTTTTTTTTTTAAGATTTTATTTATTTATCTGACAGACAGAGATCACAAGTAGGCAGAGAAGCAGACAGATAGAGAGAGAGGTGGAAGCAGGCTCCCTGCAGAGCACAGAGCCCGATGCGGGGCTCGATCCCAGGACACTAGGACCATGACCTGAGCCAAAGGCAGAGGCTTTAACCCACTGAGCCACCCAGGTGCCCCCATAGGCCTTTTCTTATTTAATTTTCATATAACCATGCCCTGAAGGAGACCCCACCATTGTCCCCACTTTGCAGGTGAGAAGAGAGATGAAACTTGTCCATGGTCAGGAGAACTAGGATTCCTGAGAGCAGAGCCTGAGACAGGATTGGGTGTAGGAAGTCAATACACGTGATGGTTGCAGAAAGCAGGTGTGAGGGGGTAGGGAGAGTGAGACGGGGAAGGGGAAGCCACACAAGGAATGTCACTGAGGAGCCTACTATGGACAGAGCGGTCAGTTCTGCTGGACTTCTGAGTAGAACATGGGATGTCTTCTAGAACGGTCCCACAGGGGAAGCTGGGCATCTGTCCACCAACTCTTGCCTCTGGGGGCCATTAAGTCCAATGCATGCACATTGTCCTGCCGATGGGCTGGGCTGCACTGGGGCCGCAGAGAGGGTCCGAGTAGGCAGGGAGACACTTGGTGTCCTGGAAGAGGAAACATCTGCCTGTGTCTGCACTCACATGGGATTGTCCGTGTCAGCTAGGCTGAAATCAGAGTGAACAGAAGGGTGGCGTGATGGGGACACCAGAGGAAACACTGCTCTCACTGCTGGTAGATGGAGCAGCTGTGAGTAGACCCCCTGGAAGGCCTCCAAAAGCCTTGCCCCTGATGTGCAGTTACGATCCCTGGGAATTTAGAACCAGGGCTTTCAGATCTTCCCTCCTTCCCCTCCTCCCTTTCCCTCTCTTATTGCTTCCTTCCTTCCTTCTTTCCCTGCCTTTCTTCCTAAGTCTTCATTCCATATCCTGAATTCCTGAAGAGCCCAGGCGCATCCTCAGGTTTCATCTCACCCATCCTTTTGCCTATCACTTGCATCAGAGTGAGGCACAGGCCTGAACTGTGTAAACTGGTGTAAATCGGCACCAATGTCATTACACTTTGGAAGCATAGAGGAGATTGGCTTGAACTCTTGCATTCTTTTTCCCCCCAGAGCTCATAAGTAACATTCCCTTCTTCCAGTCTCTAGAGGAAGGCCTGGAATCTGCTTCTGGAGCTGGGACCCTACTCACAAAGGGGCAGGAAACCATGCAGGAGGGGACAAAGCACATTAGTGCAGTGTTGGGGGTGTCCTGAGGCTGGTAAATGGTTGTCGCTGCTGCTCTTGTCATCTCTGTGGTCTAATCAGATTAAGGCAGGATGTATGCTGGTGTAAGGCTCATGACACCTCATGCCAGAGGCTGAGTCTTATTCAGGGCCTGGCATACAGCAGGTGCTCAAACCATGTTGGATGAGTGTAACTGGTCTCTCCTCATATTTGCTTAGTCTGAAGAAGGGAATCCTCTTGGAGGATAAGCCTGGATGTGGATAGGGTTGGACTTGTTGGCCCTGAGGTCAGAATGAGGACCAATGGCAGTGTCTGTGATCCATCAGAAGTCAGCTCACCATGAGGAAGGACTATCTGACTGATGTGGTCAAGGGCAGATCAGGCAGTTTCACAAGCAGTGAGCTCCCCATCACTAGGGGTGTGCAAGGAAAGGCATGATGACTACCTGTCAGAGATACTGTCAGAGGGACTCAGGCATTGAACAGGAAGAAGGGCAAGTTCTCTCAAGCAAGTGGAGAACCCAAGAAGTGTGCAGGTTCTATGGAAGCCTTCGAGAGAATGAGATGAGGACCTCTATGGGGTGGGGAGCAGACAGGACAGACACTTTGAATTTTAACTAGTTGTCCATGGAGAGAGAGGAAATGGGCTCAGAAACTCATAGTCAGTGAGTCTATTTAAAAAAGACATTTACTTATGGAAAATAACTCTCCCAGAGGGGTCCATTCTCTTGGATCTCCAAGTCACTTACCTTGTTTATCTGATCTATTTGTGCCCTCTCCCTGCTGGGGCTCCCACCCTCGCCCTCACACTTAAAAGTAAAGGCTTCCTATAGTTCACACCTCATTCATATTCCTGGCCATGTTCTCATCATTAATTCCAAAGAACTGAAAAAGGAATGAGAATTTGCATTTCCCAAGTGGAGAGAAAAGCTGCTGGGTGCTGTGGTCCATTTCTGGGCTGGGAGAGGAAGCTGTTACGTAACCGGATTTTTGTACCAGTTAAAGATTGGTCTTCATTCAGGAGAGTCAAGAGACCAAGCAGGGGAGAGGAGGCTGACATTTGTGTGTAATACTATGTGCTAGCTGTTTGGGTTAGGTGTCTTACAGACCTTATCAAGATAACCTTGTGTTGTTCTGTTCTCTAGCCTCAGAGGAATTGGGAAATGTACCAGAGTTCCCAGGTAGAAAGTGAGGGAGTCAGTGTTCCAACTTGGTCTTTCTTTGCACATACCTCAACAAATGATGAAAAGAAACCACAGAGATGAAAAACTAACAGAACCAAATTCAGTTCATTTCAATTAACCTACAGCTTTTTAGAGCTATGTGCCAGGGGATGTGAAGTTGTCCTGTGTTAGGGGAAGAAAAAGGCACAGTTTCTGCTTAGAAGTCCTTTAGTGGGAGACAAAAACGCAACTCACTGCAACTCCAGCTGAATGGTGCTGCATGTGGGAACCTCACGAAATCCCCGCAAGTTCAGTGCTTCTATTTGCCTTTGAACAGATGGGGAAACTGAGGCTCGAGATGAAGTGATGTGTCCAGGTCACACGGCAGAGCTGCCGTTCCCAATCCCATGGTGCTGCATGCCTGGGTTGGTGCAAGCATGACTCTGGCTGACCCTGACAGGCGGCGGTCAGAGAGCAGATCTTGTATCATGCATCCCTTGTCTGAGAGGTCAGGTCAGGCTATTAGGCGAACGGAAAGTCCTCTTTCCCCAGAGTGCTCTTTCAATGTCTCCTGACATTCTGTCTTTGCAAGGATTGTTTTTGCACATAATGAAATTAGCAGTTGCATTCATACTGTTAGGATCTCTATAGCTATACCTTATTTTTTTCCATTAGCGAGTGAATAATTTATTACAAAGTTAAAAAATTATTCTATTATGGTAAAGACACTGAACATGAGATCTGCCACTGAACAAGTTTTTTAGTGCACAAAACAGTCTTTAAGTGCACAACAGACACAATGTTGCACAGCAGATGTCTCAAATATACACATCTTGCATCAACTTTATAGCCACTGATATCAACTCCCCACTCCCCCTCTACCACAGCACCTGGCAACCACCATGCCACTGTTGGTTCTACGAACTTGACTAATTTGGCTATTTTAAGGGAGTGAGGTCAGGCAGCACTCTCCCTCCTGTGACTGGCTTATCTCATGCAACATAATGTCCACCACGTTCATCCATGTTGTCACACAATACAGGATTCCCTTCTTTTTAAAAGTCAAATAATATTCCATTGCCTGTGTATACCACATCTTCTTTATCCATTCATTTATCGATGGACATTTAGCTTTTTTACACACCTTGGTTACTGTGAATGGTACTGCATCAAATATTTAAGAGTGCTAATATCTCTTTGAGATCTTGATTTCAATGCTTTTGGAAAAATGCCTGGATGTGGGACTGCTGGGTCAAATGGTATTTCTATTTTTCATTTTCTGGAGAAGACTCCCTACTGTTTTCTATAGTGACTGCATCATTTTGCATTCCCGCCAACAGTGTGCAAGGGTTCCAATTTCTCCTTGTCCTTGCCAACATTTGCTTTTTGAGTTTGTGTGTGTGTGTGTATATATATGTATTTTTAATTATTTATTTATTTAAAAAAATTTCTTTTCAGTGTTCCAGAATTCATTGTTTATGCATTGTTTATGCACCACACCCAGTGCTCCATGTTCTCCATGTGTACATGGGTATACATAATACCCACCACCAGGGTCACCAAACCTCCTACCCCCGCCCCCCCTCAGCTGTCCTGTTGCTGTGAAGTGATATCTCACTGTGGTTTTGATTTGCATTTCCCTGATCATTAGTGATATTGAAATTTTTTCCATATGTCCATTAGTAAAGCATATGTCTTCTTTGGAGAAATAACTATTCAAGCTCTTTGCCCATTTTTAAATAAGGTTATTAGATTTTTGGTTATTGAATTGCAAAAGTTTCTTATTTTGTGGATATTATTAGCCCCTTATCAAACATAAGGTTTACTAATATTTTCTACCATTCTGTAGATTACCTTTGCTCTCTATTGATTATTTCCTTTGCTGTGCAGATGACTTTTAATTTGATATAGTTGCCCTTATCCATTTTTGCTTTTGTTGCCTGTGCTTTTGGCATCATATTCAAGAAATCCCTGCCAAAACTGATATTAGAAAGCTTTCTCCTTTTGTTTTCTTCTAGGACTTTTATGGTTTCAGGTCTTACATTTAAGTCTGTAATTTATTTTAAATTGGTTTTTATGTATGGTATAACCTAGGGGTCTAACTTCATTCTTTTGCATAAAGATACCCAGTTTTCTAGTTCTCCTGTATCCAGAAGACACTACAGCCCACAGTCAACATCATGCTCAGTGGTGAGAAACTGAAAGTCTTTTCTCTGAGGTCGGGAACAAGGCAAGGATACCCAATCTCACGGCTTCTGTTCAGAAGCCCTAGCCAGAGCAATTAGGTGAGAAAAGGAAAGAAAGACATCCAAATTGGAAAGGAAGAAGTAAAATCATCCTTGTTTGCAGAAAACATGATCTTGTATACATAAAACCTCGAAGACTTCACCCAAAATACTGTTAGAACTGAAAAAATAGATTCAGTCCAGTTGCAGGATACAAAATCAACATGCAAAAATCACTTGCATTTCTATACACGAATAACAAACTTCCCTAAGAGGAAATTAGAAAAATAATCTCCTTTACAATAGCATCAGAAAGAAAATACTTAGGAATAAGGTTACCTAAGGAGGAGAAAGACTTTTACACTTGAAAATTATAAAACACTGATGAAAGAAATGAAAGGAGACACAAAGAAATGGAAAGATACCCTGTGTCCATGGTTGGAAGAGTTAATATTGTTAAAATGGCCATATTACCTAAGGCCATCAGCAGATTCAATGCCATCTTATTAAAATCTCAATGGCATATTTTACAGAAATAGAAAAAAATAATATTACAATTCATATGGAACCACAAAAGACAATGAATGGCCGAAACAACCTTGAGAAAGAACAAAGCAGAGACATCAGGCTTCCTGATTTCAAAATATACTGCAGAGCTACTGTAATTCAAATAGGATGGTGCTGGCATAAAAAAGACAGATATATAGACCAGCAACAGAAGAGAGAGCCCAGAAATAAACTCACAGCTGTACAGTGAGAATCAATTGATATGTGTCAATTAGGTGATAAGCCAGGGATTATCCCTGATGAACGACAGCCAACAGTGGTAGTTTTCCAAGGTAGAAATAGTGGAAGTACTTACTAAAAGAAAAAAACAAGCAAGCAAATGACCACAACAAAAACAGGCATCCTCCCTTGGCCACAGTCTGCCCCAGCCAGCCATATGTATTCATGGGTTTATGATCAACACTTGAGCTGTGGATGGATTCCTGCCCTGCTCCTTTATTCCCTATGTCAACTCATCTTTCTACCTCAGGAACTCTTCCTGGGTGTCCCCCAGGAAGGAGCTCTGTGCTCCTTCCCTCATAGCTCCTGGCATGGGGTCAACTCACACTCATCTGTGAGGTGGCCTGGTTCCTGTCGGACTCCCTCACTGACTGCTTGCTTCAGAAATCAGGGGCCCTGTCTGGTTTTGCTCCATATTTTCTCCCCTGGGCTTAGTATGTGCCAGGTATATGAAAAAAACTCCATTAATAAGTGGGCATGGAATGAACGGTGACTCTAGGAGGTTACTCATAACTTAGATTCAATGTCAGATTCTGCCCACTGGGCTCAGTCCCCAGTCACCCTGTGGCCTGCAGACCACACTGCCTGGCCTCCCATGCCTGCTGATCCCTGACAGATCCATCCATGAGAATGAGGATGCAGGTCCAGGGGTAGGGGGGAGAAAGAGCCTCTTCTGCCTCTGGTCCACCAAACCTCCAGCACCCTGAGTGGTGGTGACCCCTGCTCAGCCTCGGAGATGGAGGTTCTGGCGTCCACCCTCTCTGCAGCCATGATATGCTGGCTGCAGTGTTGGTGAGGGGTCTGCCTGACCCCTTCTCCCCCCTGCCCCACGCCTCTGTGCCTACCCCCCCAGGATCCAGTACTTCTCTGAAGTATTCCTCCTCACTTCCCGAGGGGAGTGCTGACCAAGGCACTAGCTCTGTGGCCTTGACATAATGTGCCTGAACCCCTCAGCATCTGTGTCTCCATGTCTACAAAAGGAGGAGCAGAAACATGGGAGGCTTTTCTTGGTGATGATTAAGGTGAGGGATGCCGCACACTAAGCCTCTGTTGGTCTCCTAGTGTTGCTGTGACAAATTAGCACAAACTCCATGACTTAGGACAGCATGAACATATCACCTCATAGTTCTGGAAGTCAGAATCTGCAATGGGTCTTGGAGGCTAATAGTCAGGGTGTTGTCAGGGCTGTGCTCCTTCTGGAGGCTCTAGGAGAGGATATTTTTGCCTTTTCCAGGCTCCGCAGTCTGCCTGCATTCCTTGGCTTGTGGCCCTGTCCGTCCTCTATCTGCAAAGCCAGCAAGCTCAGGCCAAACCCTTCTTGTGCTGCTGCCTGTCTGGTTCTCTCATCTGCCTTCCTTTTCCATGACAAGAATCCTTGTGATCACATGGGCCCCTCTTGGGAAATCCAGGCTTATCTCCCCATCTCAGAAGTCAGTTGATGAGCAGCATTAATTCCACATGTGATCTCAGGGCCGTCGTCATGTAACCTACGATAGCCATAAGTCCTGGGAATTTGGATGTGGCCATCCTTCAGGAGGGGGATTCTGTTCTGCCTCCCACACTAGAGAATAATGGCAACTCAAATGGTCAGAACCATTTTGAACCCAGTTAGTGCTCATTGTTCTGTGCCATCTCACCGCCCCTTAGATGGAAAGCAGGACACTCCAGCAATGATACCTGTGACCACGTGCTGTGTGAGCTCATTCATTGGTGGTAACAGACCCTGAGCACTTGCTTTCAGGAGCCCTGGGACTGACATCACATCACTTCTGTCCCAATGTGCCAAGTCCTGACCTCAGAACCCAGAGCCGGACCAGCCTGAAGAAAGCATCCACTGATTCTACAGGTGGAAACACCACAGCCCGGAGAGGCAGTGTGACAGGCCTGGGGCTCCTGATCCTGGCCAGAGGGTAACATTGCATTCTGTGGTCTCTCTCAGTAGCTGCTATCTGGAAGGGCTCCAGGAGACTGATGCCTGGGAAATAAATGGCAGAGATGCTCCAAGGACACACACCAGTTCTGCTGCTGACCGGTTTCCGCCAGCTCTATCCCACCCATGGGCCACTCTATCAAAGCTGATGAGTCTCAGTGCCCTAAGTTGGGGGCTTAGGAGTCTCCCTTCCAGTCTCCCCCGCAGGGAGCTCCCTGGTTCATGAAATGTTAATATCAGCATCCTTGTCATTTCATTAAATGCCCAGTCCATGAAGAACAAGTTATGGGATATCTGGAGGGCTGTTCTGGGCTGTGTTCTGTTGCCTGGGTATACCCATGGATCCCTCTCTACTCATGAGAGTGGCAGGCTCTCAATTGGTGAGTCCTGAGAGTGGGTGACTATCATATGCTGCCTCCTCCTAGAAAGTGGGGCCTTTCAGCCAGAACCCCATCTCCATCCTTATCATATGGGACCCGGGAGAGGTCAGAAGGGACGCAACTGCAAGAATCCCCCTCCTGGGAGTCCGGGGGCCTGGCTTTTGAGCTCTAGTCCCATAAATGGCCAGGCTGGGGATGACAGCAAGTTTCCAAATGTCTCTGGGTTGAGTTGCTCATCTGTAGAAAGGAGAGGCCTATTTCCCTGTGCCCTGCTGAGGAATTCTGGGAAATTCAGTATTTTTAATGACCTTTCCAATTCAACAGATTAGAGCACACTTTTGAGGGCTTGATTTCTTTTCAAGGCCTTGATTGTCTATTCAATGTGTAGCCAAAGGAAGCCTGTACTGGATGTGGGGGAACATGGCACTTAAGGAGACACAGTCCCAGGGCTCCTGGGTGGCTCAGTTGTTCAGCTCAGGTCATGATCCCAGGCTCCTAGGATCGAGCCCCACACTGGGCTCCCTGCTCAGCAGGAGGCTGCTTCTCCCTCTCCCACTCCCTCTGCTTGTGTTCCCTCTCTGCCTCTCTATCAAATAAATAAATAAAACCTTAAAAAAAAAAAAGAAAAAGGAGATGCAGTCCCTGCCCTTGAGAGTCTCACTGTGTGGGGAGAGAGGGAGAGTGACAGAAACAGGCGGTGACACACAGTGTGGCCAGTGCTGGGGGAGATGATTAGGGGAGGGAGGGATGGCGTGGGACCATGATGGTTAATGTCAAGTGCTAGAGTGTCTGGCCAAGGCACCCAGACACAGCTGACCCTGAGCTGTGTGGATTGACTTACAGAAGGATTTTTAAATAAATACAGTACTATTTGCATTTTCTCTTCCTTATAATTTTCTTCATAACATTTTCTTTTCTCTAGCTTATTTCATGGCAAGAACACAGTATATAATACATGTTACATATAATATACATGTTAATTGTTCATGTTACCAATAATGGCAGAGCTGGGCAACCACTGGCTATTAGTAGTTAAGTTTTTGAGGAGTCAAAATTCATATATAGATTTTCAACTGTGCAGGCGGTTGGCAGTGCTAACCCCCACATTTTTTTAGGGTCAACTCTATTTGGTCAAACTCTGGTCTAGATATCATGGTGAAGAGAGCTTTTAGATGAGAGTCACACGTTTACATTGGTAGACTCTGAGTACAGCAGATTATTCTCCATAATGGAAGTGGGCCTCATTCAATCAGTTGAAGGCTAAAGAGAAAAAGACTGAGCTCCCCAGAAAGAGAGGTAATTCTGCCAGCAGATGGCCTCAGACTTAACCTGCAATACCGGACTCTTCCCTGGCTCTCCAGCCTGGGAGCCTGCCCTGCAGATTTTCGCCGTAACAGTTTCCACAATCACAAGAGCCAATTCCTTGGAATAAATCTCTCTGCATATATATTTATATATTCTTAATATGTACACAGATAACACATCCCGTTGGCTCTGTTTCTCTGGGGGGAATCCCTAACATGGGGCCACCCCCGCCCCACTGGGGACCTCAGGGAAGGCGTTGCCCTGTCTCACTTCTCAGTGGAGTGCACAGTTCTAGAGGCACGTGGCTTCCGTCAATGTGGTGGCCAGCAGAACGTGCCCATAGACCCCGGGCCATGGGGACAGATCTGACCAAGGACCACAGCCACTGTGCTCTGCAAATCATCACCCTGGGAGTTCAGGCCGTACCCTTCAGGGACTGTTTGCAGACAACGGTAGAACATAGCAGGGAAACTAAGGCATCCTTGTTCTAGGGACAGAGGGCTCCTCTGGGCGTGATGTGCTGCCAGCCCCATCCCTCCCTTGCCCACTGGGGGTCCGACAAGCCTCTGTCGGCTCCCTTCACGTTTACACAGACAACAACTCTGAAAAAATCCCCGCTGCTTCATCCTCCTGGCACCCACTTCTCAGAGAACCCAGGGTGACACAGTCAGTGACTCACACACCTAAGTCTGAGCTCCACGGAGAAGCACTGAGACTTGCATGGGAATGAGCTAGACCAAAAGGAAGACAGACATTTCCACCCAGGCAGCATCTCCAGATCCTCCCCACGGCCCTCTGAGGTAGGGCCAGTATTACAGAATGGTGTGCAAGATCTTTGCAATGCCCCAGAGATCTGTGGGACCCTGAGGCTATGGCTGGGTCCAGGGTGCTCATGGACTCTACGGGAGGTTGTTTCCTTCACCCTCTCAACCAGGACCTACTTGAGCTACCATGAATGTTTGCTGATGGGCTGATTTCAGCCACACAATTATAATCCCTGCACCCAATGTTGCTGCATGTTTTCGCCCACCACAGAGCATTCTCAGATGCATGGTCTTGTCTGAGCATCCTTCTGGGCCCTGGAGATAAGCACTGTGTTCTTCCCATTTCACAGGGTGGGAAAACTGAGTCCATGTCCAAGGCAATGGGCAACTCCCCTGGGCTCACAGGTGCCATGCAGGGAAGCAGGGCCACCCCCAGCCCGGCTGCCTCTCTGTCCACTCTGGGCCCACAGTGTGGCGCTGAGACACACGGGTGCCTTCTGAACAGCCAGGAAGCATCACAACAGCGGCAGCGGGGTCACCAGGTGCACAAAGAGAAGAGGAACATGGAAACTTAAGGGCTGACACCTGAGTGTCTCTGAAGGATGGAAGTGACTTGGCTGAGAAAAGTATTTTGACAAACACCTGGAGGGGAAGGTGTTTGCTGAAATCTGCCTGCTGTCTGATTCCAGCTTCGGAAGGGAAAGCATGTTAGCAGGAGAGGAAGACAAGCTCCAGAGCCATCTGGAAGGCAGAGGGGACAATGGGCAGTGGTGAGAGGGAAAAGAAGAGGGTGTTGAGTGTTAGGGACCCTGTGCCTGGAGCCCTTTCCCCAAATCTTCAATATGCCTTGAAATGCTCCAGTGATGCGGGGTGTGCTCCCGCTGCTACGGGGTTTGAGGAAACCAAAGCAGGGGCTGATGTTCATGTTGGGGTGTTTATGATGTGAGACAGAGCAGCACACAAGGAAGTTAGTGCCCACGACAGTGTGGAGCCCCGAAATGCTCAGGATTTCCAAGACATCCTGAAGAGGGCCTGGACCTTCCCCATGCTGGAAAACTGGGGCTCCAGACAATTCCTTCAGCTCTTGGGGAGCAGAGAGCCCCAGCACACTCAGGGCTGCACAAAATCGGCCCCAACCACAGATACAATACAGAAAGCAACACTTGCTTGGCTGGAACCCTTGACAACTCTCTCAATTTAAAGGGAGTCAGTGCTGCTCTCTAGAAGGGAGCTATGAGTAATTTCAAGATGTGTCTTCGTGACCTGGGAGCTTGGGGTAGTTTCTGAGCTATGTTTTCTTGCCCCCTTTGACCCTTGGGTATTTTGTAGGAAGGTACCTGACTGTCTGCTTGGCAACCAGCCCACGAGCAGGCTTTCCAGCCAGAGAGAAGGGAACTCCAAGAGACAATTACTCCAGGGAGACCAGGGGTGTGGGGGCGTGGTACTCAGAGGTCACTTATCCCATAAACATGAAAACAGAGCACCGTTGGAAGAAGGCTTGGTCTTCTAAGAGCAAAGGCAGGAATAGGACCTCAGAGAGACTCCGTTTCCTCCTTCTGCCAAGTCTCTCTGCCAGCTTCAGGAGGCAGTGCCATCTTTCTAGTTGGCAGGTGTGAGCACAGGGTACTAGGGCCGCCCCTCCCCCTCTCTCCTGTCACCTCCAGGGGCGACACGTGTGCCAAGAGTTCCCAGGCAAGAGTGGGCCTGGAAGAGGCTGGCTACCCCAGGGCATCCTTCCCAGGCACACGACTTTGTTTTTGGTGGATGCTGGTGGTGTGTCAGAGGCTGCAGACGTCCTCCCTTATCAAGAGCCTGCCCAGCACAAAACACAGCTTCCTCACAAAAGAGCGATCTCCACCTATGCCTGCCTTCTTCCTGGGCTGTCCTCCTTGTGTCTATTATTTCCATGCTTTTGTGATCACATGGATTTATTTTATGTTCTGTGTCCTAAGGATGCCTTCATAATGCTACATAATTATTCAACAAGTGAACCAAGTGGGCGGATGGAATTTTCAGTTCTGAATACAGATACACAATTCCTTAACGACTCCCTGTTGTAAAAGCTGCCTATGTGGACTTGAAGCCTGGCTCAAATACAGGACATCGTAATATTTTGCAGAGGAAATTTTCTGGGCTTTAATAAAGTGCAAGAACCAAGGGGTCAACTATGCTAATATACTTGTCCGTATGTATATGCCGCGTGTTATAATGACAAAGACACACACACGCACAAGGCAACACAAACATGGAGTTTGAAGCCCATTGCTGTCTCCAGCTGTGGGGTCCCAGTGAGCTATTCAACCTCTGAATGCGGGCCCCTCCCCTGGGCTTCGGGTGTCCTGAAGACTCCAGGAAAGCAGAGAATCTGGGAGGTCAGAGGCACTCTACAAGTTTTGGCAATAGGATGGTGCGTTGGAAAAAAAAAAAAAAATCTTTAAAAGCTTCGTGCACAAAGACCTTTCACCCAATTATTAATAGAAAAATAGAAACAATCGGAACACCTGGCAATTTTGAGAGTTCAAGTGAAAAACATGTTGGAACCATATTTAAAAGTAAGACAGAGTCATAGTTCAGCCTTCACTGATGTCCCTGCCTTAACAGAGTTTGCTGTGCGGCTGCAATAAATCAGCACGAATGAGGGGCTCGAAACAGCACCAAGTTGTTCCGTGCATGGTCAGACATCTACAACGGGTCTCACGGGGCTAAAACCGAGGTGTCATGGGACTGCGATCCTTCTGGAGGCTCCCGGGGAGACTCCACCTGCTGGCCATTTCCAGCCTCGAGAGGTGCCCTGTCCTGCACCTGCAGGACACCCTCAGTCTCCCTCTGACTCGGATACCTGCCTCCATGACCACATGTCCTTCTCGGACCCTGTCCCTCCTCTCTGTTTCACTCACAAGAAGCTTCGTGATGACACAGGGTTCATCCAGACCATCCAAGGCAACTGTCCCCACCTCAAGATCCTTGAGTTAGTTACATCAGTGAAGCCCCTTGGGCCATGTAAGGTGCCATGCGCAGGTTCTGAGGATTAGGATGTGGACATACTTGGGGGCACAGCCCCTTCATCCAGCCAGGGTCACTGAGGCCCTCTATTGATAAGAGGCACCATGATACTGCCTAAGGCATGAGGCATCATTAGAAATGTAGTGAGCTGGAGATGGCTGACTTTACCAGAAGGTGGTAGCCAGGCCTCACAGGGTGGGAGCGGGACAGCCACAGAAGGTTCAGGAGCGACAAATGAAGGCAGTTCCCACTCATGTCAGGGCTTGGCTGAGCTGGTTCTGTAGCTCATTTCCAGGGCTCAGTCAGCCTCACCTTTAAGCATCATCGGCTGTCAGAACAGGGCCCTCTGGAAGGAGCCACAAGTTACCAGCCTTCAGAGCATCCAGAATGCCTCAGTCTGGTTGTCCGCCGGGTCCGGCCAACAGTGCTTCTCGTGCTTCTTGGTTACGCTGTGGCAGAGCCTGCCACAGGTCCACTGCTGCTGTCATTCCTTCTCCCTGTTCCCCTCGGAGCAGCCCTGACTCTCTGAGAATAGGCGCATTAATGAACATTTCCCAAGCTCCTCGGAAGCTGAGAGAGGCCACAGGAGCACGTCCTGACCAAACAGACCGAGTATGCGAGCCTTCAAGACTTCTTGAGTAGCCGGGCAAGTCACCCCTCCCTCTCATCCTCCTCCTCCTGGCTGGAATGCAGCTGTGATAGCAGCCACTTTGGACCATGAGGCAACCTTCTAAGGATGACAGGTGGAGAGATTAAAAGGAATGAAGTCCCCAACACCACGAAGAATAGTTAACAGTCACAGAGAGCCTACCTTCAACATTTTCTTATGTAAGAGAGAAATAAACTTCTATTTTGCCTAGCACTTATTGCGCGCTCCTGATATGACTTTCCTCCTGGAGGGCATTTCATTAGCATGTCATTCACTCCGTCTCTTACTCACTCTTCTCCAAGAGGTGAGAAGGCACTGGGCTAATTGGTAAGTTGGGGAGAGCAATGGCCTGGCTCCTCTCTCATCTGGGGGTCTGTCTGGCTGGAGAAGCACATACTCTCTCTTCTGTGTTCTCAGTGTCTCAGGGCAGGCCTGTCCCAGAGCCCGTCAGTTCATAAATACCACCTTAGGAGGCTCTCCTGGACAGCAGACCTAAAGCCAAGTGACCAAGCAGTCTTTGTCCCTGAACGTGACATTTTATCCCATCTCTTCCATTCCTGCATCCATCTTTCCACTGTTGTCAAATGTGGGCCAGAAAGCGGGATGTTAATTTCTGGTGACCTCAAATACCACTCACAGAGACAGGACTTAAAAGTTTCCCTTCTGCTTAGGCTGCAGCATCTGTCTCCTACAACCCAAACGGTCCTGCTCAGTGCCACTTTCCTGACCCCTGTGTCTGGAGCATTGCCCTAGCACACCGCCTAGGCTAATGTTTCATTTCTATGCATTAAATATCCTCTCCTTCTCATAATGGAAGTAAGGCCACCTTACTCCTTTTCCCTATTTTTAAGCACCGAGGACTTCTCCTCAACTGACAAGAGGGCCACCAATAAATGAGACCCAGCTACAACTACGAACTGCGGGTGAGGCAGGGTGGGAAAGACTGCAAGAGGGCTGTGGTGTGGATGAGTTGCATTGATGACCCTGATTCACTACCTCCCTACGTGTGTGTCCTTTGCTCTATAACTGTGCACCCCCTCCCACTCTGTGCACTTGACCACATGAGTTACCCTGGCCAACAGGATCTTAGCTGATCTGAAGCTTGAAAAACCACTTGTGTTTCCCACTTCCTCTCTGGGACCTGTGTGCTCGCTGTGAGAATATGCCTGCGCTAGCCTGCTGGAAGATCAGCACGTGGCACAGAGTCAAGGCCAGCCTAGATCAGCCAGTGGACCCCCAGGCATGCTGGAGAACTTCTGCTAAGACAAGATGCATTGCAAGGGCAAGACCTATCAAGACGAACAGAAGTTCACCCATAGATTCGGAGATGATAAATACTATCATCCTAAGCCAATGAGTTTCAAGGTAGTTGGATAATTATTATGGCAATAACTGACTGTTGCAGGTCCCCTGTCCCCCAAATTACCCACAGACCAGACAAGGTGTACCTCTCATAGTGCCAGACAAGGTGCTCAGTCATAGAGTGTGTTTTGTTTATGCTCAGAGGTTCCAGAGCAAGACTGTCAGTATCCAAATCCCAGGGCCACCACCTGCTAGCTTTGTGTCCTCGGTCAAGTTAACCAGTCCTCAGTTCTTGTCTGTCTGTTTTAAAATGGGAATAATAATGTGATCTACTTTCCACAGATGAGAGGCTTGAATGGTCTAATACATGTGAAGTGCTTAGAATGACAAAATTCTCAGGTGAGATGAGCTATTAATGAGTTTTCCCATCCCTCTTACCCTTGCCCTCGCCCCTTGGAGGGCTGGAATGCTGGTCTGATGCTCCCCCCTCTCTCCCCATCTCTCCCCATCACCGGGCAGAGTGCCCAGCACAGTAAATATCCAGTGTTTGCTGAACATCTGGTGTGAAACTCAACTTTTATTAGCAGAGATGCAAATTTCACAATTCTCTTTCAATCTAAGGCCAACAACATCTTTGTTCTTTGCATAAAGCACACGTGTAATATTTATCGTTTTTTATAACCGGACTTCTCCTTCACTCCCTACTGTGCTGTGACATAAACCTTTTTCACTGTCAGGCATTTACGTGCACTGCCCATTCCGACTGTGCTTACTGATGCGTTTCCTGAGAGCTTTTGCCGACGAAGCAGCAGGGATGGAACTGGACAAATAACCACCTTCCACCGACCCATAACCTGGCTAGTTTGGGGGCTCAGATCCCCTCGGCTCTTTCTCAGCCATGTTGGTTTTGCTCCAGAGCCTCCCCCTTCTGACAATCAACCTCCTACTCTGTAGCCTGACTTCTGGATGGTTTGCCTCTTCACAGGCCCCAAGAGAATCTCCTAGAACACAACCCACCGATGTCCCTTTGTGTGTGCGTTGGGATGGGAGGAAACTCTCCTCTGGTTCCAGCCCTTCTTTATAAGCTTGCGGCTCTCAGATGGGGGAGGGCTGTTAACCAGCATCCCCTGGCGGGGAATAGGGCTCAAGTGCCACCCACACTGCCATGCTCTTGAGAATTTCGTGACTCTGGGCAGTCTCCTGAAGAACCCCTGTAGCTCCCAGCATGTTTTTAAAGGCCTCCAGAAACCAAAAACTGAGAACCATGGCCTCGGTCAGCTTACAGCAGCCCTGGACGCCTCAGTTCTTTTGCATAAACAGTGAAGGTAATGAAAATGTTCTCTGATTCCATGTTTTTACAGGAATATTATAAATGAGAAAATGGATACCAACCATACACTGCTAGGCAAATAGAGGCAATTAATAATACCCCATTTGTTACTTCAGAAAGTACTTAGGTTATTTGGATTTTAAAAAGCATTGCACAAATTGTATTAAACTAAAGACTATATAATTCTCAGTTTTTTTTCTCAGAGTGGACATTAGTGAAATTGAGATCAGAGGATAGGATATGAATAAGATAATGGACAGAGTTCTCAGAATAATGACAGCAAATGCTACTACGAACCTCATATGTATCATCTAGTCATTATATATAACAAGCCCAGAGGGAGGTTTCTATCATTTCCTCCTACAGATGAGGGTCCCAAGGCTCAGGAAGGTTAGAATAAGGTCAGGGAGCAGAGCTGGGCATGTGAAGGCCACACAGGTTCACCCAGCCCCTCCTGCCTCCTGCGCAATGGGGCTGCTGTCAGCTGTCTCCTACAAGAAGGATGCCTTGTTCATTCCATGTTGTCTATCTCTGGGCAAAACGGGTTGCCTTTTCGGGGCCCTGTAGGAATGCCTCTGATTCTGAATGCTTGGCAGCTGACCCAGCATCTTGCCATTCAGGGGATTTAAGGGAAGCGACCTAAGACCAGTCCCCACCCCCATAGTGGGTGTTGTGTTTTTCTCCCGTAAAACGGGCATACTTTGTCTCCTTTGCAGGGATGCTGGCACCCAGCCCCGGGCCGGCAGGACATGGCTGCTCTTTCCATACTTGCACATTTCTTCTCCTGTGAGTGTTAGGACAGCAGAACTGGGCAGTGAAGAAGTGAGAATATAAGGAGAAAGCCAAATAGACCTAAACCGTTAAGATAATAGGTTCGTATTGTCTTGTGCTTGGGACCACCTGAGCGGCGGCAATGGTGAGACACCACCTAGAAGTGAGCAGACCTGGGTCTTATCCTGCTCTGCCCTGGCTTTTCCAAGCTCCCTGTGTGATCTGTGTCCCCACTGCAGACTGCTGGGAAGATAAAGCAACACAGAGTGTCCAGGGGCATCCAGCACAGCACCTGCAGAGAGGAATGGCACCAGGTCCCAGCATGCCCTGCAGTGCTGACTCCGTGAAGAGGCTGGAACAGTGTGGGAAAGGCCATGGGCCCCTACCTTTCTCGGCTCCCGCCTGGTCATGCTTCTCAAAGAGCAGGTAGCGTGGGCTCTCAGGGAGAAAGGGCAGGCTCACCAGCTGGACCAAGGCCGGGACAGCAATCACTCCGAACAGGTATGGCCAGGTGCTCTCCTGATGGGAGAAACAGGAGGCCAGTGAATGGTTGTGGCCTCCAGTCATCCTGCTGGGGCTGGGCCTCTGGAAAAAACAGCGTTGGCCCTCTGCAGAAGTCCCTCCCACACCGCTGTGATCCCCACCAACAGGCTGAGCAAGGGAACGGACACAGGGTTAGCCTCACATGTATGGCATTCTCTGTGCACAAGGTAGGTCAGTTCTCATAACCACCTCTGAGGTGGCGACCTGGGAGGCTCAGGTGGGGCTAGGCCGTGCAAGGGTATCAGGGCTGGCTGATGCCATGACCCCTGGGGCATCATGGTGAGCCTTCCTGGTTGTGCGGCCTTGGAAACCACGCTCGTGGCCCCTGGAAACCTGCGTCTCTTCACCCACGGGACGGGGACAGCCGCAGACACTCCACAGGCTGTCCTGAGGGTGCGATCAGATAGAGCTTGGGCTGTGGGGCCTGGCACACAGTAGGTGCACGGAGAAAAGGACTGTTTTGTTGGTGCCAGCCCCCAGATGCCTCCAGGGCCCATGAGATGCAGCCCATTTTGGTCCTGTCGGAGGACATACAAGGACAGTGGCTGGAGCTTCCCTGATTCTTGCAGGTGGGTGTGCTGGGGCTGGGGTACAGCTGGCCCCTGAGGCAGGAGATTCTTCCGTGGCTGGGGCCCGAGCAGGCAGGGCCCTACAGTCTGCACCGGAGGGGCATGTGGGCCACCTCAAGCAGCACCCGTCGCCTCAACGCAGCTCGCGCGCAGCAGGTGCTCTTCCTATGCTGGTCAGAGCGGCATTCTTCTTGAGCTGCTTTATTTCTTTATTTATTTTTAAACCCAGGTCTACAGAGGGAGCTCTCACGGGGTCTCCGCAAGAAGAGAAGGCCAACGGGAGGCAGTTCTGATGGGGAAAAGGCAAAACACTCAATGCCAAATTCTTGGCATGTTCTATTTCCTCAAAAAGCAAAAGGAGGCCCGCAAGGAGGCACCTTCAGAACTAAAGACTTCACACAATGAGCCACAGGGCCGCTGCACCAGGGGGAGGCTTGGGTAGCTTCAGGTCCGGTTCTGAGCGCCCTCGGGGGCAGAGCGTCCCTCTAGGGTTCTCCCAGGGCTGCCTCCTTCAGGAGGCCCTTGAGGCCAGACCCCCGTAAGTTCCCAGTTGTCCGATCTTGGAGAGTCGAGCGGGGAGGGACGCCTGAAGCATGGAGCAGGCCAACTGGCTCACAGAAGGGCAAAGACCAGGTCCTGATTTTCAAAGGACCTTTGGTCCTACTTCCTTTTCTTTGTAGAACAGTGATTTATATTCACCAAACTCCAAACACCAATGCCAGCTTGGGGTTTGGTGAGAGACCAGGGGGGAGGTGGAAGGCAGACTAGCGGTTGCTGAGGGCCAGAGGGAGTGGGGACGGGGACAGTGATTGCCCCCAGGGATGGGCTTCTTTTTGGAGGGATGATGACAATATTTGGGATTAGTAAAGAGCCATGATCGTGCAACTTTGTGAATACACTAAAAACCACTTTAAGTGGTAAATTTTATGGGAGGTGAGTTATAGCTCCATTTTTTTTTTTTTTTAAAGACTGGGGAAGAAAGAAGAGTGTCATATGTGTAAGTGGGACATTCACTATGCCAACTTGGTGTGTGTGTCTTTTTTTTTTTTTAATTATTTTTTTAGAGATGAGAGAGCACAAGCAGAGGGAGGGAGAGAGCGAGAAGCAGGCTCCCCACTGAGCAGAGAGCCCGATGTGGGGCTCGATCCCAGGACCCTGAGATCATGACCTGAGCCAAAGGCAGAGACTTAACCCATTGAGCCACCCAGGCGCCCCTGGTGTGTGTGTCTTGTTGCTGATTTTGTTTTTTCTTAGAGTTTACTTGCTGTGTCAGTAAGAGCAGAACAGAAAGCTGGGGCGGGGGTGGAAAGACAAGGGAATTAACCCAATTAAGCTCCTACTATGTGCCAGGCGTGGTGTGAGCTTGTCACACAACTGTCTCATTTCACCTCCCGGCAGCTAGAGCTGTTGCTGCACGTTCCAGATGTGGAGACATAAAGCCCAGGCTAGGGCCTGCCAGCCAGCCAGCAGCTGTGCAGAGGGAAATCACGCCAAGCTCCTCCCATAGCATCTGCACAGAGGGGCGCTTTCAGGGGTGAGATCCTGGAAGCTGCCAAAGGGAGAAAGGAGGAGAAGAGCTGAAAGGACAGTCTGAGTAGGAACAGCCTGACCACTGAGGCCTAATCCCCCCAGGCTAACCGAGAAACCACCACTGTGGCAGGAGTGCAGGACAAGAGGGGACAGAGACATGGGAGCTGGGGTGGAGGCTGGTCAGGGGCAGCTTGGCTGCCATTCCATGACACTTGGACGTGGCTCCAAGGACCACCAGGAGCTGGGGCAGGCTCTGCACACCTTCCTTGAATCTACAGTCCAGCAGATCTGGTCTGTCAGGGAGCACAGTGAGTGGATTTCTATTATTACTGACAAGCCAAGTCTGTGGTACAGCCTGTGATCTGTTATGTCGTAAATCTTTCCTAAGGACATCACTCTGGTGGCTGTGGTCTGGACTCTGCCTCCGGAGAAAAGCAGATACACTGATCTCAGGGTGGGCCACTCCTAGCTTAGGATGCTAGTGGTCTGGACCAGGGAAAGAGAATGGCAGGAATGTCCAGAGTAGACCCTGGGGGACACTTGACTCAGGAGAAGCCAAGCTTAGCCAACAGTGGAGTTCATGCACTTGGTTGCTATAAAATCCCAAATCCCACAGTTGTCCGGATTTGAATCCTGCCTCTATTGCCCATTCTCTGTGGCCTTGGGCACCCTAAGTGCTTATGCTCAGTCTTCCTGTCTGTAAAATAGGGATAACAGGAATGCCTGTTCACAGGTGGTCAGGAGCGTTCCATGAGTTAATGGATCTATCGGGGTTCAGCAGGACCCCGCACACTGTAAGCATTCAACGAGACAGAGTGTGGTAAGAAGCCCATTACCTAGATTATCTCCTTGAATTTCCACACTGCCCTCTGAGGTACAGACCATTATCACGCTCACATTTCAAAAGTACTCACTGCCCCACAGAGGGGTTACCCAGTTCACTGAGGCCCATTTTGGTCACAGAGCCAGACTGAACGTCAGGTCTTGAGAACCTGAGTTCTGATCCGTGGAGCCTGACCCCAGGTGCCTCAGCTACAGGGGAGGGGTCACAATGGCATAAGACATGGGATCTGACTTTCTCCCATCGCCTCAGGCTGAAGAACCTTCAGTGGCTCTCTACGGTGCTCCTGGGCATTTGGTCCCAGCATAGAACCCAGGACTCAACATTCTGACCACAGTTCGGACTGCTTGCGTCCTGAGGGCAGAAACCGTGCCTGGCACAGCATATCTGCGGGAGGAGCGAGCAAGTGTGGGAAGGGGCTTTTGTACTCACTGATCACCTTCACACAGAGCCCTTGGCAAAATGCTGAGGATAGCCTCGCACTCTCTTTTTCAGGAGCTGCTCACAGCAGAAGGCATTTTTTTTTTTTTTTTAAGATTTTATTTATTTGACAGAGAGAGATCACAAGTAGGCAGAGAGGCAGGCAGAGAGAGAGGCAGAGAGAGAGGGGGAAGCAGGCTCCCTATGAGCAGAGAGCCCGATGCGGGACTCGATCCCAGAACCCTGAGATCATGACCTGAGCTGAAGGCAGAGGCTTAACCCACTGAGCCACCCAGGCGCCCCAGAAGGCATGTTTTAAAGAACATGTATTACTCGCCTAACACAGGACCACGAGGTGCTATGGAAAGTCAATCTCAGGTGAGTCTCCGTGATGCCGGTTAGAGCTTCCTATGTTGGGTAAAATATGAGGTCAGGGTTCTTAACCCTGCTTACTTTACTCAGGAGGAAAGAAAAATGCATCATCTTGTTGGCCAGGATGATTTCCAACTCTCTTTCGGGTAAGATGAGTGGGTTGCACGATAATGCAATTATCTTGTTCCTGAATCTGCAAGGTTTCCTTTTAAAAATTGACTTCTGAGTCGCACTGCCCCCAAGCTGTCAATGACTTCAGGCCTTTCCATAAATACTATCCTCCAGGACTGTGATGAGACAGCTCAAAATCTTAAGTAGAGTTGGAACCACTGATCTTACCCTAAGTCAGGAAGTTAGGAAAGACCTGGCCGCAGGCCCTCTACCCGCAGACAAGCAGGACAGGGGAGGCGAGGCTGGTCAGCACTCAGACCACCAAGGGACAGGCTCCTGGGCCAGCAACTTGGTGCTGCTGGAGGCGAGAAGGGCAAGAATGAAGCCTACCTCACAGAGCCAATGGGGGGACAAAATGAAGTATTTTTCTATTTTATCACATTCAGGATCAGATTATAGTAACAGCTGAATGTTTGTCGAGTACTTTGCGGGCCAAGTTCTGTGCTCAGCGCCCCGCAAACGCAGCACGTGTTATACACACAGCATTCGGGATGCCCTCAAAAAGTACAACCTTGGTTTTTGTCTCCTATGTTCCTTTAATGTTTAGTTGGTAGGGATGCTCCTCTCTGCCCCATCACAGGGGCTCAATCTTAGGATATAGTCTCAGGGTCAGTTTCAAAACAATAATTAAAATAAACCTGACTGAATGGCAAATTTTCTGTCCCCCAGTCCAAGCCTGCTTTGGGCTTGGAGCTGTGGCAGAAAGAATCTGGGGGGCTGGGGGGGTGGGGGGATGGCTGCTTCTCATTTCTCTCCTACTCCTGTCTACCCTCTGCAGCTTTAGGCCCATGTCCAACCCCTCCATCCCACCCCCTCTCCCCTTGGAGTTCCTCTGACTTGAGAGTTTGCATCTCTTTTTTTTTTTTTTTTAAGATTTTATTTATTTATTTGAGAGAGAGAGAGAGAGAGAGAGAACAGGGGTGGGGAAAGGGAGAGCGAGCAGCAGACTCCCCACTGGGCAGTGGGCCTGGATGCCAGGACCTGGGGATCATGATCTGAGCTGAAGGCAGACGCTTAACTAACAGAGCCACCCAGGCACCCCTGAAAGTCTTCTAAAGACTCATGTCCTCTGAGCCCCGAGGAATCCAGGGGCAAGGCTACCATGTGCTGTTGTTGAAGTCCCACGGGGTACTGCTACTGAAATCTAGCCCACTCTGATCTCCAAGCTGAGGGCCCGCGGGGCAGGTTTATTAATTAAGCTTTTCATTTTCTGTATTTTGTGATGCTTTGGCATCCCGGGTCCTTACTGATCCTGCAGAGACTGCCCCTCCCAGGGGTGGCTGAGTCTGGTCGTCGGAAACAACCTGCCAAGAGCATGCTTTCCACAAGCAAACCAACTAGAGCCCACACCCGCAGTGACCTCCTTTATCCAACTGTCACACATCAACCAATATGCCTCCTGCCCTAAGTTCCCCGAAGGTCAGGTCCCAGACAGCTAGATGGTCCCTACAGCCCAGAGCGAGCCTGAAATCATTCAAACTATGCAGCCCTAAACTTGTTCAACCTCGTCTCTGGTGCCGAAACCAAGATAAAGGCTCTAGGCCTTGTTCTCCCCCTGCTCCTTCCACTTCCCGAGGGACCCTGTGCTTGCTCCTGGGGCCCTGTGTGGAGTGGCTTCGGGCCTGCATTTGGGAACTGTGAACAATGAACTCTTCTTTCAAAAGCAGTGTCTCCATGTCTGTCCCCTCAGCATACCTGATTAAAGGCAATCCCAGGCACATTTCAGAGGGGCTGGGCCATCCCCCCACCTCCCCCCCACACACAGGCAGGGCACCAGGCAGGTTCTTGCTGTGGGCCCCCACTTCTCTCTAAGCCGCAGGCCAGCTCTGTTGGCTCTCCTCCAGATTCCTCAAGCACCCAGCGATGTGAACCCAGCCCTCTTTCTGTTCATCTCCAGTGCTCCCCCAGGGCCATGCCTCTTCAATTTAGCCGCACATTGGAATCGCCTGGGGAGTTTTAAAAACTACTGATGCCCACTGTCTCCCCTACTTAGAAATCTTGGGTTCTCTGGCCTGGAAGCGTGGCCTGGGTGCCAGGTTGTTCATGCTCCCCAGGGGGCTCCAGGGGCAGTGAGAGCCCGGGGGGGGGGGGGCCCTCCCCTGGTAGGGGATGATGGTGCAGGGTGCAGAACCAAGGGGCTCATCCCCCACTGCCAGGAGTACTGTTGGCTGTGGGACCACAGGTGGATCTCCCCAGGATGGACCCTTGGAAGACGCTTTGTCCACCAAGCCTGCCCACCCCTCCCCAGGAGCAACCTGCCTCCAGGGGCTGGCTGACGTGGGGACACAAAGGCCTGCCCCTCCTCCTCTGTCTGAAAGTGGGACAATCAGAGGGGCCCTCCGAGGTCCAGAGCTGGGCCAAGGCCTCTGCATGACTGAGGACAGCTCGCCTCCCTCCTCTGCTGAGGGTCACCTCCCTTACTCTCTGGAAGGTATGAGCTGAGCACACGTCCCAGTCAGCTTCCTGCTCACCGACCTCCATCTCAGGGTCTCTTTGCTGGGGAACCCGACCTAGGACACACCTGTGGACCCAAGCCTCCCAATGTCCATGTCCAGCTCTCTTCTTTGCCTGGGGCTCCTCTAATGCCAGGTGCTCGGTGGCAGTTCCACTGACAACTCTTGGTTCCACATCCAAGCCCAGGGTCTCTGACCTCGCAGGCTACCCAGGCCTGGCCCTTGATCACCACCTGTCCAGAAACCCAGTTTGGAAACTTAATGTCTACACGCCTGCCAATGGCCCTCAGCCCTCCCACTGCCATCTGACTGGCCACCTGCTCTGCCGTGGCCCCACTAGTTGTTTCTCAGTCTTTCTCTCATGCATTCCCTCCCCTTCTCTTTTGCTAGCACTGGCCTTAGGGGACCACCTTCCCACAGATCACCTGGATTCATGCAGCAGCATCTCGACTGTCCCCAAATCCTCCACATTCTGTTCCATCCTTCATAGCCTGAGCGATCCTTATGGAAGGTGCCTTTGGTGTTCCAAATTATTTCTCTAAGACTTTTCAGGTGCTTCCCATTGCCCTGGAGGTGGAGCCCAAATTTCTCAGCCAGGGGTATAAAGCCCTGTCTTATCAGAACCCTGCTAGGATGCCTGCCTTGATGCGGGCTGGACAGCAGCGCCGGCGCCTCCGCTCTGGTCCTGCCCATCGGATCTAAGAGCCTCCCTGACTCTACCTGCTGATGCCATGCCTTTGCATGGCCTGCTTCCTCTCTGGGGAATGCCTGCCCCCTACCTGCACAGCACCTACCTATCTTTCCATGTTTAACGTTCCCACCCATGGATGACATCTCCACCAGGTACAGACTTCCAATAAAGCTCTCATTACTTCGTGTAGCGCTGGATTTCTTTCTGGTGTGTGTCTCTCTGACTAGAGTGAGCTCCTCAGGGCCATCGCCCTGCCCTGTTCTTTCATGTGTCAGCCCAGTGCCTGGCGTGTGGCAGGTGTCCAATTAAAACTTGCTGACTGAGTGCAGGCTGGGTGAGATGAAGGGCACAGGCCAGCAATGCTACTGCTGGAGACAGGACTGTGAAATAACACACACCCCTGCTTTTAAAGTACTTTCGTATTTTTAATGCTTCAACTTCCCATATGGTATCCTATAAAAGGGCCAAATGCCATAAAAAATATTCCCCTCGGAGGTCCTATTACAATTTCCAGTTTATAGAAGAGAAAACCAAGGCCCATAGGGCACCTGGGTGGCTCAGAAAGTTAAGCATCTGTCTGCCTTTGGCTCGGTTTTGGTCTTGGGGTCCTGGGATCGAAACTTGCATTAGGCTCCATGCTCTGGAGGCTGACTCTGCCTCTGCTTCTCCTGCTGCTCGTGCTCTCTCTGGCTCTCAAATAAATAAAATCTTTAAAAAAATCAAGCCTAAAGATAAATAAATATAGAAATAAGTAAAAGAGAAAACTGAGGCCCAGAGAGGTCAGGCAACCGATGCAAGGTCCGGTGGGAAACCGGGGCGGGGTGCAGCTGAATGAAAGCCTGGGTCTTCTGATTCCTACATGGGTCTCCTTCCAGGACATTATTCCTGACATCACAACATCACCTTCCCTCACCGTAGCTGTCGAGTGAATAGAGAAGTTATATGCAGATAATATTAGGCTCAACCCAGTCCTGCTTCTCCAGAGAGAATCCCATACAGAACCCATCAGAGATCACTCCAGCTCAGCTCCGATGGCTTTGGCTATTACCGAAACATCGGGGATTCCATCAAGGCAAGGAGCTAGGGCAGCCATTCCATAAGGAAAAACAGTGTGGAAATGTGTTCACCTGCAGAAGGGATGCTGGGGGAAATGTGTGAATGCCCCTCTCTTGTTGAGCTAGGTCTTCCAAGGGCATCAGCCTCAATCACAAAACTGCATGGAATCCCTTGACCTTGCCATCCCCATAACCACCTTTCAGAGAGGGACCCTGCTGGCCTCAGCTTTACAAAGCCCTGGAGGGGGGAACCTGTGCCCAGCTGTGTCTACACAGCCTTGCCGATGGGTCCATCTGTCACCATCTCCACTCTAGGTTGTGCAGAAATCAATACCATCTGACCCTACAGAGCCCAATCCAGGCTACTATGGTTCAAATCACTGTAGCAAACGTATTGTTCTAGAATCACTATTCTTGTATGTATTCAGGTTCTGATTCTATTTCAACAGAACAATAATAGGGATCTCAAGAACATGAGAAATAATACTGACATTATCCTGCAAGGGCATAACATTCACCTCTCACAAAGCTGCTGTGAGTTTTAGGTGTGAGGGAAGCACCCGAGTAGTGACCCATAATTGCTTTTTAAGACAGGCCAGATCCCCGCCCCCCTTCCTACAACATTTTCCTGCTTGTCAAAGGGTTTTGTTGTCCTATGCCTTGCTTAGTTTTTCAAGCAGTCGTATGGGATGGTAAGGTCAGAAGCTACTATTCCCGTTGTACTGATAAGGATACTGAGGTGGAGAGAACAGTGGATCCTGCAGCAAGATCTTCTGTAAAACCAAGATTGTCCCTTCTCCATGTGAGAGAGAGAAATCCACGCAGTTTTAAAAGGTTGTGGTCCTGCGGAGTATCTTTCCGAGTCAACCTACAGCAGGGGACTGGCACCCACTGCATTCAGATTTGCTGGGTGGTTCATACACAGTAACTCAGTTTTAGCCTCTCAATACCCCTGCCTTCATCCGTATCTTACAGTTGAGGAAACTGAGGCACAGAGAAGTTAACTCATGCACACAGTCACACATGTTCTAAATGGCCAAGCAGGGACTAACCCCAGGCGGTATGGTACCCAGCACAACACTCTCAACCCCCACGCTAGCCTCATGGACAGAAGGGACTCCTCAGCTGCACTTTGCTGAGGCAGACCTGACTTTCCTGACTTTACATTTACAGAGATCGCCTTTCTCTTTCCTGCGGAATTAGGTAGGTAGCCCCATTTTCTCTAAATAAAGCTCTCTGCACTTGAAGCCCATTATTAATCCCTTTGTCAGCCTTCTGTGTTCTAGCTGAGTCATCCTGGTTTCTGGGTCTCATTGTTCAGACTCATTCACACCATGCCTTTGTCTGCCACCTCCTCCACCTTCCCCACTGTGGGTCATCTACCATCAGATAGTGTCCTCCAGTGGAACTCAAGAAAGGGAGACAAATATGGTTTGTTCTGAGACTTTAAAAGCATAAGGACATCCATGTGAATTGCATTTTCCTGTTGCTGACCTCAATTTAGGGCCTATGTATGGTGTGAGGCATGATTTTTTTTTAATTTTTTTAACATTTTATTTATTTATTTGATAGAGATCACAAGAAGAGAGAGAGGCAGGCAGAGAGAGAGGAAGGGAAGCTGGCTCCCCACTGAGCAGAGAGCCCGATATGGGGCTTGATCCCAGGACCCCAGGATCATGACCTGAGCCGAAGGCAGAGGCTTTAACTCACTGAGCGACCCAGGCGCCCCGTGAGGCATGAAAGGCCAAGGAGCAGCCCAGGTTACCAAGAGTTCTGTGACCTTGGATGCCAGTCTTTCCCTTCTGTAGCTCTGTTCAGCTTTGGAGTTAGCTCCAAGTTCAAATTCTGGTTCTTCTCCTTACAAGTTATGGGGCTTTGAGCAAATGACTTACTCTTTCTGGAATCACAGTTCTCTCAGCTAGAAAATGTGGATGGTGATGAACACTTATTTTGCAGGTTGCTCTGGGGGTGATAGAGATGATATCCTAAGCATGGGCCTGGTACACAGGTAGGAGCCAAGAGATAGTTCTTTTTCCTCTTTGCTGTGGTCTTGAGCCAGTGCAGGTGGCCCATCCTAATCGAAGAGTGCACTGAGGTTTGACCCACTGCTCTGAGCCTGACATGGGAGTCTGGGTTGAGTATACGAAACTCACATCTCAGATCCACACAGGAAGTCTAGGAGTTGAGGACCAGCATACCAGCTCCCAGGGGCCCCCACTGAATTTCACCAGCCACTGCCCCTTCTCCTTGTTTGCTTTCTCCCCCTGGGGCCTCTGTCCAGCTAGCTGGTACTCCTACTCTGGACACAGACAACCCTGGTGGCCCTCTGCTGAGCGCACTGAGAAGGAGCATGGCACCTCTCTATCTAGGGCACTGTCTCCTCATCTGCGGGATGTAGGCTGCATCAAGGTACACATGCCCATCCCTTCCATCCAAGTGCCCTTGGCTCTCAGCACATGTAGGGTGTGAGCCCGGACTTCTAGAGTGCTGCTAGGATCTCCTTTCCTCAGCTCACTCACGTTGCCTTCATTCAGCCCGGGCGCATGTCCTGAAGCACAGGGCTGAGCAGAGGGCAGTAACAGCAGGAACAGAGGCGCAGGTGGCGAGGCCTATCCTTAGCTCCAGCCGGGGAGTCCTGTTCACAGCTTTCTTGCCTCCGCCACCCCCCTATTCATAGAGCTGTGGTCAACACGTTCCAGCCCCTGAGTGCCTGTTGCACTCAGATGAGCAGAGGCTCCACTCAGTATTACTGTTTTTTATGAAAAAGGGTCTTTTCAGAGCCTCACTCTTTCTCCTTATCTTTCAAATACCTTAAATGTTAGGAGACCAAACCCAAAGAAAGCGCAGAGATTTCAAGCCAAGGGCTATTTTCTGGCACTGCTTCGGTAGAGAGGAGAGAGACAGAGAGAATCAATTCTGGATATCAGCAAAACGCAAATACAGCTCAGTCTCTTGAGTCTGCCTTCAGCTCAGGTTGTGGTCTGAAGGTCCTGGGATCAAACTCTGAGTCAGTCTCCTTGCTCAGCAGGGAGCCTGCTTCTCCCTCTCCCTCTCCCTCTGCCCCTCATTCATGCTCTCTCTCTCTTTCTCAAATAAATAAAGTCTTAAAACAGACAAACAAACAGCCTCCAGAGTGTGTGCTGATCCGGAGTTAAACAGGAATCATTGAGGAGTCAGACTAGCAGGATGAGAAAGCCCAGGCAGAATGTATGTTCCTGCTCCGGAGAAACATTCATTTCTGATGGAAAGAAGGTTAACATTTTCCTAACCCCCGAATTTGTTCTTTTGTGATCCAGACTCTGAACCACTCAAGGCTTTCCAAGGAAAGAATAGGCAGGAACCGAAAGTCTAGGTATTGTTTGAGAGGAAAGAATAAGAGAAAACAGGGTGATCTGAGTCTTCAGAACTGAGAAAGAACACAAGAGTATAGTTTCTGTGATGAGCTGAAAACTGTCCTTCTCTTGCTTAAAGCTCTGTGGAAGTGGCAGAACTTCATGTAGGGGATGGCTATATGGACATCTAAGGAGACTGGCCCCCGAGAGTCACAGCTGCAGACAACATCAAGGGTCCTTCAGCCTGGCTGGACAGAGAGAGGATATCTACCACCGGCAGAGCCACCTGCTACCACAAGGACATCCGGACTGGGCAGGAGGCTGGGCAAGCGTAATCTGCTGAGCCGATTCCCTCCCAGACAGAAGGAGCCACGGAAGAAACACTGGGAGAAACAGCAGAGCACATGTAGGCCTTGGGGTCCTAATACAACCCGGAGAAGGAAGCGAGTGCCCAAGGAAGCCATTCACCGAGACTCTGGTTGGCCCCAGGGAGTGTGAACTTGGGTTGGACTGAGTGGGCCGTGGGAAAATAAAGACACGTGGCTTCTTGCTTGTGTACCTGGGATACAGTGTTCTAACCACTGGGGACAAGTGCTGGTCTTGCAACGCTCACTGGGAGAGGGTAATAGGTAAAAGAAACAAACAAGCTTGGATGACAAAGCTCACACAACTCCCCGGTGTCACACACTGAGGCCATGAATTCCAACTACTTTCCTACCGCAGCTTTTACCAGAACAGCTCTCAGAATTAAACTGACATCCACCACTTCTGGCTTCATTCCTTCCCCACCTTTATATGATTTCAAAAGGCATGGCCGCTTTTGTCTCTGGTTGTGGTGAATCAATTTCCTCATCTCTGTTGTCACTTTCTGGAATTTTGGGGAGACATTTGTTTTGTTCTTGGAATCATTTTGGAATAGGTAATTTTTTTTAAATTTAATTTTATTTTTTCAGTGTTCCAAGATTCATTGTTTATGCAACACACCCAGTGCTCCATGCAATACATGCCCTCCTTAAAGAAATACTCACTATCAGTCTCAAAACACACATCTTAGGAAGAGAAAAATATTGTTACAGTACAGCTCCACACTGGTCTTATTTGGTTCTTGAGACTTAAACTTTGCCATGCTCCACGCACAGAGACTTGTGGGGTCAATGTCAAAATGTAATTATGGGCTCATTAAAGTTTGGCTTTAAAAAAAAGTGCTATTTAGGTATTTGGGTTTTTTGAGAACTTTCTTTTATCTAAAAGACATGCACTTGTTTTTAAAGAATAAGCTAAAGATGCCAGTACCCAGATTTTGTAAATGCTTTCCATTGCTCCCAGTGAGAAGAGAAGGTATGTAAACTTTTAAATAGGAATCTAAAAAAAATAAAAAGCAAAAAAAGAAAACCCAAAACAGAAAACCTTGAAAAGTAAACTTGTCAGAGGGGACAGGGAATTTACAATGGATTTATTTAACATTTGGGTGAATGGCTGCAGAACTGGAGTAGCTATGGAAATAGCAGGGGTGAGCCCATGATGAAGGTGGAGAGGGAGAGGGCTCTGGCTTCCAAGCTCCAGGGTAGAGCTGATGAAGTTCTCTGTGCTGGAGAAGCCAAGAACCTAATCCAAAGCCAGACCACCTGGGGTTGGGTCCTGACACTCACCAACTGTGTAACCATACATTAACTTAACCTCTCTGTTCCTCAGTTTGCTCATCTGTAAAATTAAGCACACAGCAGAGTGTCTTCCATGAAGTGAGAGCTTGGTAAGTGTTTGACCAATAACAAAAATGACAAAGTTAGAGCTCTTTTGAAAGAGATTTCTGCATTCCAGGAGTCAGATCTTTCTGCTATGGTCAATTAATTTCTTTTTTTTCTTCTTTCTTTCTTTCTTTCTTTCTTTCTTTCTTTCTTTCTTTCTTTCTTTCCTTTAAGACTTTATTTATTTATTTTAGAGAGAAAGCACACATGTGCGAGAGAGAGTACATGGGGGAGGGGCAAAGGGAGATGGAGAGAAAGAACCTCAAGCAGACTCCCAGCTCACGGAGCCCGATACAGGGCTCCAGCCCACCACACTGAAATCATGACCTGGGCCAGAACCAAGAGTTGGACACTCAACCAACCAAGCCCCCCCGCAGGTGCCCCTGCTTGGTCAATTTTGACTCAAGGACTGTATGAGCCAAATGTCCTGTAACTCCTGTATTGTAAGTGCTTTGCAAAAGCCCTAAAATCATATACATTTATGGTTTTGATGTTCTTTGACCAAGTCTCTATGAGTCATGAGTTAGAGTACTTAAATTCTTCAATCCTGAAATTTTAAGTTTTCAGGTCATATATCTGTTACTCTGGTCCAGGGACTTGGCAATGGGGAAGAATTTAGCTCTGAATCATTCTGTCTTGCAGATGGCCCTGAACCTATTTTTGCCCTGGCCATGGGTAAGAGGTGGAGAACAAAAGCCCAGAGAAGGAAGGTGCTTTGCCCACGGTATGACAGCTGAGCAGTGACTAGAGACTCCTCCACGGCATCAACCTGCCTGTCCCATAGCCCCACATTATCCTGTCATTTACAGAGCTGGAGTAGCCCAGGTGCAGACATTTGGTGCTAAGCCCCACTGGCTTTGACTTCTTGCTCTATGGACATGATATTTAACTTCTACAATCCTCAGTGTCTTTATCAGTAGAATAAGGATAATAAAACCTACATTACAGACCTTCATGACAGTGAAATAAGTAGCATGTAAAGTGCTCGGGCTGGTGTCCAGTTCTGAGTAGCACAGTGTTTACCATTGTTACCATTTCACACTACCCGGAGCGCCAGGCCATGGATGAGGGGTTCTAGCATAGTTGTCCCTTTGGAAAACTTGTTTAAAACTATGCCTGCTTAGACCTAGATTGGGAGGGGTATAGGGCACCCTCACTCTCCATTGCCCTGGGCTGCATGAAGAGGGACTTTGCCTACATACTCCTGGCTTTCTGCTCCACCCCATTCTCACCCCCACACCAGTTACTGGGTTATTGGGTGGCCACCATTGATCCACACTGGCTGGTGGGGTGGAGCTAATCTCATAAAGGCTTGCATACACAGGGGGTGAGGCCTCTTTCTACTTCTTCCCCTGGATGAGGATTTAGCTGCAACCCAAGGTGAGTGGGTGTCAGCATTGTAGACCCCTAAGCTCCCTTGGGGAGCAAAGTAGGCTTACTTATTGCTTATGTAGCCAGGCCTTGTGTTGAACCCCAACACGTTGACAGGGCTGACCTCCATTTTTCAACAGTTCCAAATGTGGGTGAGCAGGTATAAACCTTTCTGAGTCCATGAGACATTCCCTAAGGATTCTGACTCAGGAGGTCTTAGGTAAGGCTCAGGTCCCTCCTTTTTAAATAAGTATCATAGGCTGCTCTGAAGCATACCCCCTCCTCCTACAAACCACTGCTCTACAAGTAGTGAAAGCTTCTTACTAGAGGCATTCAAGAGGAGGCTGGGTGCCATTTGAGCCTCCATCCTTCATAATGATATGCATACTGCAGGCTTTCCTTTGTGTTTTCTCAGTCTAGCATTTTATAATTTGAACATTCTACAATCCATTTATTAGAAGTTTCCTGGGTACCTTTTCTATATTGGGTATTAAAGGATTGAGGAAAAAGGCATGGAAATTATCTGATAAATAAGGCAGACTGCCCATTACCTTCTCTGATTCCTGAAAGTGACAGTCCAGGAATACAATGGTATTAACTGTGAGAACAAGAAAACAATGGTATTAACTGTGAGAACAAGAAAACAGAAGTGGCAACTGTGGGCAAGGCGGGATAGCAAAGTGGGAAAAGGGGCAATCTGAGCCCTTGGGGGCGGGGAAACCAAGAGGAAGAGAGACCCTAATGCTTGGAACAAGGGCCTGCTGAAAGCAGGTGTGGTTGTGTGAAAGAGCACGGACCCTCATCCTCTGCCCATGCCTAGAGCCAGTCAGCTCTCTTCCCTATGGTGGACTGGCTCATTCTCACAATTCGTGGGACCATGGTACCTTCAGGCATGGGCATACCAGGCCCAGCAACAAAACATGAAGCTGAAAATTAGAAAATAAGTCTCAAAGCTCCTAATCACCTGCATCTGAACCTGCTCCTGCAAGCCATGGACCTCCTGTTCTGTTTAGAGAAACCAGCCTCCAAAGGGAAAAGCCATCTCCCACTCACATACTAGGGCCTGCTGACAACAATGCTGTTCACACTTTTCTCTCCCTGAGTGGAACCCCATCTCTCACCCAGAGCTTCTGCTCAGCCTGTTTTAACTCTGGATGGGAGCACCAGGCATTTGAGGAGGTCTCTGACCTGCACTAGAAGAGAGGTCAAAAGAAACCAACGAAAAGAAAGAAATCGGGAGTAGAAGCAGAAAATGTAGTAGCTGGACAAAATAATTTATGTAGGGGACAAAAGCCCCATCAGTAATACCTACTGTGATATAGATGCAGATACTGTGTTTAGGAAACAAGAACTGGATGCCATGTAAAAGTGACACGTAAAAAGTCCCTTTAGAAATTAAAAATATGATAACAAACAATAAAAATACACAAAGTAAGTTGGAAGACAAATTTGAGAAAAACTCCCATGTGAAAGAGAGATGGAGGAAAGGAAAGGAAAGATTAACAACAGAATTAGGTCACTCTATGATCTGACTACAAGAATTTTGAGAAAAAGAAAAATAGAAGTATGGAGAGGAAAAACTACCAAAGAAGTGACAAATGAAATTTCCCAGAATGAAAGGACATGAGTCTATATACTGAAAGAGGTTCCTGAGAACTCTGCACAATGAAGGAAAAAGATCCACATTAAAGGCCATACATTGTAAAATTATAAAACAAGAGATAAAAAGGAATTCTAGAAGCTTCCAGAAGTAAACAATAGTTTACTTACAAGTGAGCAAAAATAAAGTCATCAGATTTCTCATCAGCACTGCCAGATACTTGATGATAGGGGAGCCATGCCTTTAAAATCTGAGGAAAATGATAACCGCCCAAGAGTTCATTATCTAACCTACCATCTACTGGGTGTATGTGTAGAATAATTTTTAGACTGGAAAGTTTCAAAAGATTTTCCTTCCCTTATGTTTTCTTAGGTAAGTACTTGAGGAAATGATTCAGAAAAGCAAGAAAATAAATGAGGAAGACATGGGACCCAAAAAACAGTGGATCTTATCTTCTAGAGAGACATAGGAAACCCAGGACAGGTCTGCAGCAGAACCAGAGACAACCAGTTTAGATTAAAACAACATGCCAGAAGACTGAGGTGCAAAAATCAAATTCATAGAACATTTGCAATATATTTTAGCACTTTGCAAACTTATTGCCAAATACTTAATATTAAAGCATTTGAAAAAAAATCAACTGTAGGTACAAAGAAAACTAAGAAAGTGAGAAATAACAACAAAGGTATTACTAACTCTAGGAGAAACAAAAAGTTGCATGAAAAAGGAAAGCAACTGGGGTACATTTTCACAATATAAATATTAACCAATGATTAATAAAAGATTGTGCTGTAACTATATTGATAGGGTAGAGAAAGGGAAGAGAGAGGTAGTAGTGTAAGAATGCCTAGACCTCAATTATTACACTAGGACATCAATGAAAATGTCTAAAACTAATGAATCTAAAAGTAGTGTTACAACCAATTATTTATATATAAAGATTATACATAGATAGGCTTTATTTTAAGAAACTAGTTCAAATTATCTTAAAATGTTGGAGAATTACCAAATAACAGCTAAAAGAACAAGCGGGTGAAGTAATGGACCACTGTTATTCCTTACAAGTGTTTTAGTAGTATAGGATTCCTTTTTAAACCATTTCCATGCATTGTTCTAACATAATTAAAAATTTGTTTTAAATCTGGTATGAAGTTGGGATATGAATATTTTTATTGGGGATACTTTTCTGGTGTTTTGTGCACCCTCTCGAGATTCTGGTGATGAATCCCTAGTCTCTAGGCTCAGTTTCCTTCTCTGTGCTTCAGCCACACAACGTGAACTGACCTGGGCCTGAGCAACCTGAATGTTCTGATCTCAGGGAGGTGCTGAATCATAGCCAGGTATGACATAGCTGGTTGGGTAGGGGTGTGTGTGCACAGGATGTGTTATGCATATGTGTGTGCATAGGGGTAAGGGTGTGTGTGCACAGGGGTAAGGGTGTGTGTGCACAGGATGAGACGGGGTGATTTCTTTCAAATCACTGTTATTTCCAACACCAAGCTCTCTTGGACAGGGACCCAGGCTAACAGGGTGATACTCTCCCCTCAGTGCTCAAAGTATAGGAAGGAATTGTGATCAGCGAGGGCTGTTTGAGAAGCTCAGAGGTCAAGTTACATGTGAGAGGAATCTTATGGTTCCAACATTAGGACTTGAAGTCTGCCAGAAGCAGCATCTGCCTCATCTAATTATGGAAGTACGGTGTCTGGGTTGCGTTTCCCCAGGGCCCTAAGCCTACCAAGTCTCTCAGCCTCTACGAAACTGCACAGACTGGCACTGAAGACATAGAGCACGACCATCAGCCTGGAAAGCAAGCTCTACCTTCACCAGCCCCTGAGTGCCCTCCATCGAATTAAGCTAATAAAAGAGGCCACTTAACCTCCCCGATGAAATGCTTCTTCAGTCAGTCAACAATATCAGTGACATCCATCCACACCAGGCAGTGCAGAGAGAGAAAAGGCGAATCTGAAGCAGAGAGGCTTGGCCCCCGAAGGGATTGCAGTCAATGTGAAGTCGGAAGGAAGCAGTAAGAAAGGGCATGTCCCGATGTTGCCCTATCAGACCGAAGGCCCAGAAAACGCTTTTATGGGAATTCAGCAGAGCGAGGGAAAAGCTTTTGTTGGGAGCATCAGGCCAAGCTCAACTCATGTTTAGCTTCTCCTTTCTATTTTCAGAAAGGCTGTTAAATTATATTCCTTTTCAGAGTTTGTAACTGCTGGAGCTGGGCCTGTCTTAAAGGCTAAATGATGTGGATTGAAAGAGGTAAGAGAGAATCAATGGTACTAGGCAGAGGGGATGGCAGGAGGATTACAGGATGGTGGGAGAGCAGAAGACATTCAGGAAAGTGTGGACAGCTGAATGGTGCTAGAGGTTAGTTGCATTAGGCTTGGACCCTGGAACGGAATGTGGGGGTCTTGGAGGCCACACTGAGGAATTTGGGCTTCATTTGGTGGACACAGGATCCACTGTTTAGCCAGACAGCAACTATTACAGAATATAGTGATAAATGCTTTACACACAGCATGTCTTTCAAAGATACATTAGCCCCACTGAGTATGCATTATTGTGCCCATTTTACATATATAGAAACTGTGACTCAGAGAGCAGCAGGAACTTGTCCAAGTTCCACAGCTGGAAAACAGCAGGGGTAGGAAATCTACAACTTGACGAATTCCAAGTTGGAGCATTCCACCATGCTCTGTGCCCTTCTACGGAGGGGCTGGTGAGACCCCAGCAAAGCACAGCCAGAGGAAGGTGGTTCAGCAGATGGGACTGAAATGACAAGAGCAAGGAGGGCTGGGGAGAATGTGCACATGGCCCCAGCTGACCTGTCTCCCTCACCTCTGTTGGCCTCCCTGGCAGTCTTACTGAGCCACTGTCAGGTTTTTAACATGCCTAGCACTCTCTCAGTCTTCTTGGTTTGGGTTTTTTGTACAGGCTGCTTGCTTGACCTGGGACAGTGTCCCCCTGATCCCCCCAACTGGCTACCCAGTCATACCCTAAAGGTCAGGGAGGACACCACCTTCTCCAAAAGGCTTCCCTGGCCCTCCTCTACTGCACTGGGGCTGCTCCCCTGGTCTTCCCACCCTTGGAATTCCCACACAGACCCCCACTGTCTGCTGTCCCTTCCATGTGCCCCTTGCAGGTGGGACTTCACAGCCCTCATCTTTGGGAGAGGGTCTGGTACATGATGGATACTCAGTAAATACTGGGTGATTTGACCAAAATGAGCTGATCAGAATTATATGGCTACAGGAGTTTACAGATTTGAGTTGTCTGCAGCAGCCCAGAGGAGGAGAGAGGAGGGCCTGAATTTGGGGGCATTAGTGAGGGAAAGGGGAGAAAAGGAGAAAGAGTTTGAATAAGAGGGGGACTTAGAGGGAGATGGCAGGAGCAGCAAGGAGAGGGGAAAAGCCAGGTCAGGAAATTGTTCCAGCAGAGGCATCTCTGGAGAAGAGCTATGACATGCTTCCCAGGGATCTGCCTCAGCCACTCCCCAGCTTCCTACTCTGCTCAGCCCCAGAGGCCTCCCTGCACCAGCCATCCTGTCTAAAGCAGCCTCTATTGCCACCATCCCCTGCCTTCCCATTTTATTCTGCTTCACGTCATACATTCATTTGTTTCTGATCTATGTCCTCTAATAAAATGCAAGATTCATGAGGGCAGAGATCTGGTCTGTTTTGTCCACTGCTGGATAGAGCATGGAACAGTGCCAGGCATACAGTAGGCACTCAGTAAATGTCTTATTCAATGAATGAATACACCAAGAGTTTGTCCAAATGGTCCAAATGGAGGCTCTGGGCTCCTGTTGGTTGTAAACACTAGAGGGTGCCCAGTGACAAGCCAGATCTGGATCCAGTGTTCCTGAACACCCCAAACTTTGTACCCTGCATCTTGGGCAGCAGCTCCCCAGAGAGACGGAGCCCTGGGCTAAGAGTCCTGATTATGGAAGGGTGATAGGAGCCAGGGCTCCTGGGCTGGAGTCCTGAGTGCTGGACAGAACTTCTACTAGTGTGTGGCCTTGGGCAAGTTCTCCAAACTCTGCTGGGACCAGTTTTGCTCTTCTGCAAAATGGGTATAAATCATAGCAATCCCAGCTGAAAGGCTTGTTGTGTGTTGTGCATATCACACTACACAATGCTGGTGGAGAATACTGGAGAATACACAGCTCTGGACCTGGGAAACCCTTCTGAGAAACAGGGGAGAAGCTTTCACCCATTTATTCAGTGGCAGCTGCTATGTGCCCTCTGGGTGGCAGGCATGTTCCCTGTTCGCGGGATGACCGCTGACTCACATACCCCTGTCTTCACAGACAGGAGATGAAGGACTGAACACAACACTAAGGGGTCTCACCCACTACAACAAATTAGCAATGCCTACCCAGGTTCGGATCATGTCCGAGACTACCAGCCAGATGGCTCTGGGCAAGGTTCCTGCTCTGAGTCTCCATGTTCCAGCCTGTCAAGCAGGGACAGCCGAGGTACTTTCCAGGTCCAGGGTTATGGAAAGAGCCCATGTTTCACACAAGGTGCCCTTTGCATATTCTGGTGCCCGGTCGACCCTTTCCTCTCCCCTCTGCTAGGTGAGGGATTTGCCACCCCCTGCAGGTTGCTCAGCCTCCCTGGGCCTCAGTCCTCTCACCTGTACCGAGCCTCTACCCCAGGGAGTATTTAGGAGAGCGTGAGGGCACGTGGCAGCACCCAGCTCAGGGCTCAGGACCTGTTAAGTGGCCTCTATATGGTGCTGTGGACAAAGCTGGGCCTGTCGGCTTGGGGTTGGGGGCACCGTCCTCCTCAGCAGCTGTGCAGCTCAGAGTCAGGCGCTGCATGTCTCTGAGACTGGGGTCTGCGGACTCCACTGCCCTCCATGAGGACACTCTGCTACACAAAGAGCCCTGGAGGCTGCAGATAATGTGGCCCCCTAGCACATGTGTGCAGGAATGAGTGGATCACAGAGCTTCCAATCCATCTTCTTGTCTTCCCAACATTCACTTGGAACGGAATGATGGCATAATGGCCAAACACCTGGAGGCAGGGAGGGTGCACCTTGTTGTTCAGAAGCATTTGTTGATAGGAACATGTTCCAACCAGACCAACCAGGTAGGAAGAGCTGCCCATGGACTGGGAGCATCTTGATAGAAGAGCTTCTACTGACCTAGGTTCTGCCCAAGAAAGGCCAAGGCCAAAATGGCAACAGTAGGGATTCTACCACCCTGTGTTCAAACCCAGCTGTGCTGCCTGCTACCTGGGTAACCCTGAAGCATATTTGTTAATCTCTCTGTGGCTCAGGGTTCTCACCTGTGAGATGGAGATGATAGAGATGGTGCCTAATTCATGCATGGTCTCCATGAGTTAACATATGGACCGAGCTTAGAACAGAGGAGCCCATAGCATATGTCAAGTCTTGGAGCTCTGAGCCCAGGTCTGATGATGCTGACCGTGCTCTCAGCCTGACCTTTCCTGAATCCCTCTGCCTTCAAGGCTTCACCCCAAGGCAATCCCAGCCTGGTTGTCAGCAGCACGGGAGTCATAGGGCTAGAGTCTCGTGGCCAAGCCATCTCTAGAACCACTCATCTTTCCCGATGTGGGCTCAGGAATTCTCTGCTTTCCAACACCCACTCCAGGCCACCCACTCAAGTGGGCAGCTCAACTATTCATTTTCCCCACAGCTGTCCTGAAGACAGGACAGCAAATTTCAGGCAAGCTTCAAAGACTTTCTTTGAGATTCCAGATGACATGGCTTCAAGAACTATTAAATTTATCTCTGTATCCCTCCAACTTTCCTTGATGTAGACTAAGATACCATACCAGCTGAGCTGACGGAGGGGCTCAAGTATCCCCAAGCCAGGGACATGCATCCCCACACCACATGAGCCGTCACACCAGAAGGAGAAAGGAGCCCCAGGGCAACTTCACTGCAAGTGAGGAGCTCAGGGTCAAGAGAGGTCATTCGCCCAAAGTCACAGAACTGTCAGTACTCAATGGCCCGAGTCTTGCCCACAAACTTCACAGCCAGTGAGCGAGGGGGTTTGTTTGCATTTTTGGAAGTGAAGAAGCATTAGAAGATTCATGAATTGGGGGCCCCTGGGGAGCTCCGTCAGTTAAACATTCAACACTTGGTTTTGGCTTAGGTCAGGTTCTCAGGATGCATTGCAGGCTCCTGAGATTGAGCCCTACATTGGACTCCATGCTTAGCGGGGAGTCTGCTTGAGATTCTCTCTCTCCCTCTGCCCCTCCCCTCCCTAAAAAAAAAAAATAAATCTTTAAGAAAAAAAGAAAACTCGTGAATTGGGGTATTCTTTGCCATTCTGAGGTCAAGGAAGGTTTTGCAGTCCTTCCACATTTAGGGAGCATCTCAGTATCACCAACGGCTTGGTCAGACCCAGCATGATTCAAAGATGAGATCTCTGACCTCAGTTCCCGGGAAAGCCCAGCAGGGGAATGACCACTTGACTCCACAAAGGGACAAAGAGATTCTGCGTCTGAGAAGGGATTATTTGGGGAAGACTGACATGAGAACAATCAACTCTGAAGGCTCACTGGAAGGATGCAACTTATGTCAAGTGTCCAGCATGCACTGTGCACACAGGGAAATGAAACAGAGCTTCGTTTCTTCCCCACACCACAACTGAGAGACTGACTCCCACATGCCAGGCGTTGTCCTGAGAACATAAATTCTCACAACAACTCTGTGAGCTGTGCACACTTATCCTCTTTTTACCAACAAAGATCCCAAAGCACAGAGAGGGTAAGTAACCTGCCCAAAGTCACAAAGCTGGTGAGGTGTAGAGCTGAGATCCTAACCTGGGTGTTGGTTTTGGGGGCCTTGCTTTGAATCACTTGACCAGGCATCAGAAGCACCCAGATGGCTCATTAAAGCACAGAGGGCTGAGTTGCTGCACCCCAGAGTTTCAGATTTGGAAGGAACTGCTCTGGTCAAGAACCACACTTTGAGGAGCCCAGAAAGGGAGCACTTTGACCACAGCTGTGGGCTGTCACCAAATAAACCCTAATCATCACAGTTTTCAGACATTAGCTCTACCGCTTTCCACACAGAATATAATTCCTTTTCATATTGTTAAAGAGGCAGACTCTGAGTGACAGCTAACTCCAGAAGCTAACTAGACCCGAACTGTCCCCACTTGGAAAGGCTGAATTATGTAAAAGAAAAGGTTCGGTTCTCTGATGTCATTTGAAGGAGCATGGCCATCAACCTGTGAGGAGCTCAGTGAGGGAAGGATGCAGAGGTGACAGTCTCCGATTTTCTTGTTTCCTGTTTCCCTTAAAGGAAATTCATCATGTGGTGGCTCACAACCCAGCTGAATGTTTTCTCCAGCTATAGAAAGCAGCTGGGTCATGCCCAAAATGAGATTCTTCATTTCAAAGAGGAAAGGTGTGATTTTGAAGTCACTGAAGAAAAAAGATGATTCTTATTAGGAGAGAATATTGGGCTATTTGGGGCTTGAAATCATTTTAACGTAGATTAATATGTTTCCTGTATATTCTTATAAAATCAAGCTCTCTCTTCTTCCAGGGCTGGTAGGTCCAGAGAGTTCTGGATCAAAATCTCACAGAAAATAAGTGCTCACACACACTTAGGGCTTGGGTCTACTTGAGAAGAGGACCACCCTGCCTGGCTCCCTATCCCAGGACTCTAAGTTTTGGGGACATTCTCCTGAGTTCCCCTAAAACAAGTCTGGACTTTGGTTCTACTGCAAGGAGGTCACAGGCTTCAAAGCCAGGAAACTTAGGCTCCACAGCCTTCCTGCTGCAGTCAGCTGGGTAATAATTATTAAACCTATCTGAGGCTGAGCTTTTAATCTGTAAAATAAAAAGTAATAATACTTCGTCCCAAATACTGCTACATGAATTAAATGAGATATTGGCTGACATCAATTTAGCACAAGATGCAGGCACTTTTCCAAGTGTTTGGCATTCATATCCTTCTCCAAGCCTTACAAAAGCCTCATGAAACAGGTGCCACTGTAATCCCATTGAAGAGGGGAGGAGACAGGCACAGAGAGGTTTTTTAACCTACTCAAAATCCCACCATGCAGGAGTGGCAGTGCTGGGATGCAGACCTATGCAGTCTGGCACTGGAACCCACACACGCAGTGCAATGCCCCACACCACAAGTGCTACACCTCACTGCACCACTCCATCCCACTCCACACTGCGCCACACTGTACTATGCTGCCGCTGAAGCTGTTCTGTGACCTTCCGTTTGGAGTTCACTCTTCTGTTACAGAATCACATTTTCTTATCTCTTTTTAATCTCATGGTGGAATTCTTTGGTATGAGACCCTTTGTTATTTTGTATATCAACAATAATGACTGGGATGAAATATGGCCATTTGGTAATGCCAGGTCTATAGGCTATAGTGGCATAAGAAAGAGCTACTGTCCTTAAGCAAACATAGAATGTTTACCCAGGTGGATCACAGACGGGCCACAGAGTGGGAGACACAATGGATTACTTTCTCTTTATACAACAAAGCAAAACTGGCAATGAGTGACAATAACAAAGTCACATCTACTTGAGGATTGAAAACATTGTTTGAAATAATTAATTGTTCTGAATACGGAATCAAAATGACAAATTATTTAGAAAACAATCACGCTGAGAAAGTGGCATATGACAATTGCAAGAATGTTGGCAATCTCAGTTCAAAGAAAAAAATGTATGAATAGTAACAAAGCAGAAGTTAATGACTCTGGGAAGCACTAAATTAATAACAGAGTTTAGTCTATCAAATAACAAAATTAGAGGCAACCACTTATTTAAAAACAAGAAATCTTGTTTTTAAAAAGAGAAAGCAAAACAAAACAAAAAGAGAGAGAGAGAGAGAGTGCACGCAAAATCCAGCAGGTAAAACTAAATTGAATGAGAAGACATACAGACATGAAGGATGTTAAAACTTATATAGTTGAATGTATGGCAGCACACATATTTGAAAGCACCAATGAAATACATAACTTAAATGAAAAGATAGAAATTAACAAAATTAACCCAAGAGAAAATAGATTAGATTATTAAAGAAGAAACTGATAAAGTTTCTTCAAAGAATTTCTTCTTGAAAAACTAGGTTGAGACTGGTTTACTAGTGAATTCTTTTGATGCTTTAATTATCAACTAATGTTACAGAAACTACTCTACAAAGAGTAAAAGATGAAAAGTGATAAAAATATGGGTTAAACACAAAAAATTCTAGACAAATTTCATCTATGGATCTAAGTATATAAACATTAAACAAGATATGAATGAATCAAATTTAACAACATATAAAAATATTCCATAAAGCCCAAGGAAGATATATCCCAGGAAGGTAAGGATGGTTTAATATAAGACATTCTAATATTATAACACATCCAATAATTGATTGTCAGGTAACAGAAAAGCATCAATAGCTTAATAAAAATCAGAAGATATTTTATGCATTGCAGATAGTCTATTAAAAACCAAGATGGATCACCAAGACAGCATAGTACTAGCACAAAAATAGACACAGAGACCAATGAAACAGAATAGAGAGCCCAGATAGGAACCCTCAACTCTGTGTTCTACAAATCTTCGTCAAAGCAGGACAAAATATCCAATGGAAAAAAAGACAGTCTCTTCAATAAATGGTGCTGGGGAAATTGGACAGCTATGTGTACAAGAATGAAACTTGACCACTCTCTTACACCATCCACAAAGATAAACTCTAAATGGATGAAAGACATCAATGTGAGTTAGGAATCCATCAAAATCCTAGAGGAGAACATAGCAGTAACCTTTTCAACATTGGCCACTGCAACTTCTTTTAAGACACATCTCCAAAAGCAAAGGATACAAAATAAAAAATGAACTTTTGGGACTTCATCAAGATCAAAAGCTTCTGCAAGGCAAAGGAAACAGTCAACAAAACTAAGAGGCAACCCACAGAATGGGAGAAGATACTTGCAAATGACACTACAGATAAAGGGCTAATATCCAAGATCTCTAAAGAACTTCTCAAACTCAACACCTAAAAAGCAAATAATTCAGTCAAAAAATGGGCAGGAGACATGAACAGACACTTCTCCAAAGAAGACATACAAATGGCTAACAGACACAAAAAAATGTTCATCATCATTAGCCATCAGGGACATTCAAATCAAAACCACACTTAGAATGGCACAAATTGACAAGTCAAGAAACACCAAGTGTTGGAGAGGATATGGAGAAAGGGGAACACTCTTACACTGTGGGTGGGAATGCAGGTGGGCAGCCACTTTGGAAAATAGTGTGGAAGTTCCTCAAAAAGTTAAAAATAGAGCTACCCTATGACCCAACAATTGCACTACTGGGTATTTAGTCCAAAGATGCAGATATAGTGAAAAGAAGGGGCACATGCATCCCAATGTTCATAGCAGTAATGTCTACAATGGTCAAACTTCGGGAGGAACTGAGATGCCCTTCAACAGATAAACAGATAAAGAAGATGTGGTCCATATATACAATGGAATGTTATTCAGCCATCAGAAAGGATGAATACCTACCATTTGCATTGACCTGGATGGAACTGGAGGGGATTATGTTAAGTGAAATAAGTCAAGCAGAGAAAGACAATTATGATATGGTTTCACTCATATGTAGAACATAAGCAATAGCACAGAGGGCCATAGGGGAAGGGAGGGAAATCCAAAAGGGGAGAAATCAGAGAGGGAGAGGAAACATAAGAGACTAGGACCCCGGGGAAAAAATCTGAGGGTTTCAGGGGGGAGGTGGGTGCGGGGAGTGGGTAACAGGGTGATGGGTATTAAGGACAGCATGTGCTGTGATGAGCACTGGGTGTTATACTTAACTAATGAATCACTGAACACTACATCAAAAACTAATTATGTACTATACAGTGGCGAACTTAACATAATAAAAAAAGCCTTAAATAAATTTGTATTCTTTGACCTATTGTTTCCATTTCTGGGGCACTAAACCACATGAATAATTAGAGAGTTGACTAATGATTTATGGAGAGGATTGTCCATCTCAAGTTCTCAAATTGCAGTGTTTCACTAATAAACACTGGAAAAAATCCAAACTTCCAGAAAAAAAAGGAACAATGAAACAGACCATGGTAACTCAAAAAATATTGTATGATTATTAAAATTATCATGCCAAATAATTTCAATGCCTTGTTCACAACATAATGTTACAATATAATCAGCATATAGAAAATTATACATGGAATGAAGTAAATGTGTGTGTGTGCCTAAGATATATGATTAAAAATAATAGCAAGAAAAATGAAAAGCTGTTAGAATCTTTATCCAGAAATGGTAAAATATAGAAGCTTAATGCTCTTATTTTCCACATTCTTCCATATTGTACACAATGGGTATCATAATCAGAAGAATCAAGTAAGTAAACAGGAAAGAGTTAAAATATTCATGGGGGAGAATGGGTGGCACAGGTGATGAGAATTAAGAAACACTTGTGATGAGCACTGGAAGTGTTAAATCACCATTTTGTACACCTGAAACTAATGCTACACTGTACGTTAACTGGAACTTAGATGCAAATTTTAAAGAAAAAGATTTATGAAAGAGGTATTTGTTTTGATATCATTCACAGTGAAAATTCAAAAGGCTAAGACATTCAGTAACGGACAACAGTCGCAGGGCACCTTTCTGATGGAATTACGATGTTACTGCTGAATGTTTACTGACACTACAAGTGTGCTTACGAAGAGTCTTCAGTGAGATACAGAAATGACTTTGATGTGGTGGAGATTTTCTAAAAGCCAAACAGAAAGCTGGGCACAGTATTAATCTCTATTGGACAACAGATATATAGAAACACAGAAAGAAACAGACCAAAAGGCTCAAAGTAACTGCCTCCCCTAATACGCCAGAATCTCAAGTGGTTTTACTTCCTTCTCTATGTTTTTCAAATGTTCTGAGCTGAGCACAAGATATTCCTACAAAAGAACAAAATGGATGTAAGTCGTCTGTGAAGTGTATGCCCCGAGAACAGTGATGGACTGGGAGCCCCCCCACCAATCTGTCCTGGCCCGCTAGCTCACCCGGAACGGATGCCCCCCACCCCCAGGCATATGAACCACACGCTGATGGCCCCACGTGGTCCCCTGTCTTCTCACACCTCTGCCTACAATTTTCATCCAAGTTCCTTTCTTCTTTCTCAATGCAGGAGAAACAGCTAATTAATATGTTTTTAAAATATCCTTTGGAAGCATAAAATGTCACATAAATGTTCAACTCCCACATGTTCTATGATGTGTGTTTGATTAAATTTGCAGCGTAAGTGTTAATTCCTACATTTACTTCCCTGTCTTGCCTTCCAGGGGTCTGTTCTAGAAGTCTTCCCACTACTTCCTCCAGCCTCTGCATTTCAAAGCAATTGCTTGCATGGAAACACAGTTCTGCTCTCTTTAGGTTTTTTATTTTTTATTTATTTTTTCCTCACAAGCTCAGTTGTCTCTGTCTTTGAAGGTAAATGAGAAATATGATGAAAACAGAGAAAATGAGATTCTTACACTCAGGTGAAATAACTGTGGGTCTCACGTCACCAGAATGCCATCAGTGTCCGCAGAGATCAATGAAAAGTTTCCATTTGACATTCCTCCCTGTGAGCATCTTCCTGGAGCATGGCTTTGAAAATAAGGCAGCTACTGAGTTACATATCCTCTAGCCAGGTCCAAGACTCTGGAAAAATCCAACCTGATGGGAAGAAGCCTCTGGGGAGCCATGGCTCACCTTCTTGGCTGACTCGGGGCCAGTGGTGGGCCTGGGTACTGTGCCGTTGGTCAGCACCAGGCTTGCAAGCTTTATTACTGCAGGTGAACCCCTGCCTGGGAATCTAGGCACTGGGAATCCAAGTTCCTGGGTCTTCAAATCAGTTCTGCCTTCAAGTTGCTCTGTGACTTGGGCAGTTCATCTCAGTGACCTTGTCATCTCATTCCCTGCAAAGCTGCTTCTCCTCTGGGACTCCCTATCTCAGCATCTGATGTGCAGGACACCAGAACTTAACCTGACTCCTCCTCCCCTGGACACTGTGCCCCACCACTCACCAAGCGAACTCGTCTGCTTGTCCCTATGCCCACTGCCACTACTCTAATCCAAGCTCCCATCTCTATACTGGACCAGATCAGTCTCTCTGGGTTTGACTGGGATCTAATATTTTCTCCACACGGCAGCCCAAGTCTTTATTTATTTATTTATTTATTTATTTATTTATTTATTTATTTATTTATTTTTAAAGTAGGCTCCACACTGGGTGTGCATGCTTGAACTCAGGACCAGGAGATCATGATCTGAGCCGAGATCAAGGGTGGACACTTAACTGACTGAGCCACGCAGGCCTCTTTTTCTCAAGTGCATGGCGTATCCCATTGTTGCCCTACTTCCACCTGTGGAGGACTGCTCAGGACTCTTGAATAAAGCTAAGCCTCTACAGGTGCTCTTGCTCCCCATCAGGGTTTGTGAGAAGTCAACCCCAGGCAGGATCCAGCCCACAAATGGAAGGCTCGCTCCTTCCTTCCTTCCTTCCCTTCTTCCCTTCTTTCCTTCCTTGCCAAATGGTTTCCAATATTTAAAAATCAAGAAATACAACATAAATACTGGGATTCTAACTTCTCCTGGAAATCAGAAAATCTATCAGCTGTAGCCCAGCATCTGGTGTGGAAACAGCAGCAGCTGGTCTCACTGGATGGGGCTTGCCCACCCCGGCCACCATAGGACCACTAAGCCCCTCATCTTGCCCACCCTTCATTGTACCTCATGGCATGTGGGGCTCCTTGCTCCTGGAATGTGGCCCCTCTTACCTTCCCAATGCCTCCCTCCTCTCTCCCTCTGAATGCCCCATCCCCCTGGGGCTTTGGCTCTGGACAAATGACAGGGCCTTCACTTATACCTTCCTCTCCACCTGGAAGAGTTTCTTGCCTCTGCCACTCTCTCCCTCCATCAGCCTGACCTGGGTAAGTCCTACTAATCCTCAAGGCATGAGTTTCAATGTCACTTCTAGAGGAAAACCAACCATTCTGGGCACCCTGCTCTAGGACAGTGCCCTACCTTCCCCCCATCATGCTGGTGATCTCTGGTTACTTGTCTTTCCTGTGAATTCCCCAAGGGCAAGGACTAGTCTGATCTCCTCTGTGCACGGCCACCAAAAACCAGCCCAACATGCGGCACAGAGCACCTTTCAAATATTTGCTGAATGAGGGAATTAACTTGCTACCCCTGGATTTCATGCACATACACATCAGTAAGACAGGATTTACCAGAGGGAAAAGACGCAGAAGCAAACAGAAATGACAACACAGGACAGGTACCTGCGTAAGGTGTCTGTTCCGGGGACATGTGGAACAGTGTCATTGTTTGCCAGAGATGTTCCCCAGGGGAAGTCATGCTGGAGTGGAGCCTGGGGACTTGGGACTTGGAAGCATGCCTGCTACCGAGGAGGACTCTGGCTCACGGAGGTGGTGAGCTGCCCAGGGTTACAGGATCCATGCAGACCACCAACATCATAAATGTCAGAATATACCCAGTTCACGTACATGCCCAAAGCTGCGGCTCCAGCACCCAACTCAGTATTCAAGAATGTGTTGAATGAATAAAGGAGCGGGTGAATGAAGAGACAAGACAGAGGTTTAAGAAAGACCGAGGGACAGGTTACGGATGGAATGTTTGCACCCCCCACCCCAATTCACATGTTGAAACCTAGCCCCAAAGTGAGGATGTTAGGATGTGGAGCCTCTGGGAGGTGATTAGGTCATGAGGGTGGAGCCCCCACCAGCAAGATGAATGCCTTTATCCAAAAAGACCTGAAAAAGAGAATCTCTCTCCCCATTTGAGGACAGAGTGAGAAGGCAGTGGCCCACAGGTGGGAAGTGGGCCCTCTCCAGATCTGGTCCCCTGATCTCAGACTTCCCGCCTCCAGAACTATGAGGGGTACAAACTGTCTTGTTTGTAAGCTGCCCAGCCTGTGGTATTTGCTACAACCGCCTGAGCTCCCAGTGGCAAGAAGGACCCAAAGCTGACGTGAGGCGTGTGATGAGGAGCTAGAACTTATCTTGAAAGAGAAAAGCTTAGCCTCTATAGGGGCAGGTGTTTGTTTACTTTCTTACTCCGAGGACCACAGTCCTATTTGTTGACTTTAAAATACATTTTTACGTTTAAGGGGTAGAGGCTGTCATTGTTACATCATTTTTATCACGCATTTGACACATGGGGAAAGGCATGCAGAGGGCATGGAGCTTTCCTTCCTTCTCCCAAATGTCACTCCCCCAAAATTGTCCATGTTCACCAACCTGGAAGCTCTCTGAACCCCATCCTTTGTTGGGGGCTGTGGAGGCTTCATTACAAAGGCAGGGTTGTTGAGATCACTGGCCATTGGCGACTGACACACTGTCAAACGCCACGCACATAATGTAGACTTTTAGAATTTTAAAATATTTTAAAAATATTTAAAAATAATTAAGAGTCTCTTTAATGTGGGATCTCACTTGGGTAAGGAGACTGTTTCCACTATGCTCGCGTTAATTATAGAAATCATCACGCATGTGACAACCACAAATGTAAGGTGTGAGTTGTTTTTGTTTTTGCAAAAGAGAAAAAAAAAACAGCCACCATAATAACCCAAAAGGGCTGATAATGAAAGATGAGAAGATGTTTCCTCAGTGACCGGGATCAGGTTAAGTAAAAGAAGGCCTACACAATACACTTCAGAAATGGTTAAAATGCTAAATCTTATGCATATTTTAACATAATAAGAAGTGTCAGCAAACACTCGAAAATATTTTAAGTGATAAGTGCCATCCAGCTCCCATTATCTTGCCAGGCTTGATTCCTCAGCTTGCAAAACCTTCCCTGAATGAGTCAGGAGCTGGCGTCAGGGTCACTGAGGCTCAGGCAGAAAGGGGCCCTAAATCTCCCTACCTAAGCTCTTACTGTCTTATTGTGAATTATAAAAAGAAACATATATTTTGGTCTTCCTCATTCCTGACACAGAGCTTCTAAAACCCTTGGAATTTCTTAAGAGATATGCGTAATAAAGGTGTCTTGATATTCATAAAAACCCCTTTAAGCCACACCTGAGTTTATGTTAATGAAGTGACTTTGGAAAGCATCTAAGGATGGGGGCTGGATGCCACGGAGCCATCAAATGAGTGACCTGAAACCTCCATGGAGGGCAAAGGGCTGGAGACTGAGTTCCCTTGATGATGGCCAGTAATCTCAACAATGCTGCCCTTGATTTTTGGTTTTTTAACTTAATTTAATTTAATTTTTTCAGTACCAGTGATCCATCTCCTCCCTCCCTCCAATCTTCCAGTGTAGGTGGGAAGGCCATGCCCTTCTTCCCTCATCTTGGTGGGACACACAGGTAGCAAGTTTGTGGACTCCATCTCCTCCCCCTCTCCCCAGGACCACTGCCTCAGTCCCTCTCTCCAGTCTCTGCCGGGTCCTCCCCTCCCTTCCGGCCCTTCCCTGCCGAGTCCACATGTCCACACCATCCCTACTCCCAGAGCCACCTTCTAACTTGGAGCTGGCCATGTCACTTCCCTGCTCAAGTGCCACTGGGCTCCCCAGTCCCCCAGGATGAAGTCTACTGAGGCTCAATGAACAGGCACCTCGCCTCTCATGCTCCCCACACAGGCTCTCCCCTAGAACCTCAAGGTACTTGAATCCTGGCAGGGCTAGTCCTCATTGCAGGCTTTTTCTTCCATTCCTCCCTTCTGCAATATCTTCTCTCCAAACCCCATCGTCACCTGCCTAACTCTTGCTCAGCTGCACTGCTCTGTCTAGAGGCCACCTCTTCTGGGAGGCCTTCCTTGATCCCACTCTCCCCACCCCAACCTGGCTGAGGCTTTCCTCCTTGCCAAGGCCACACAGCAAGTCAGCTGTTGAACTGGGATTCAAAGCCAGACCTTCCCACTTCCCAAAACAGAAGACTGTGCAACCACATATGTATGTAGGAAAGAAAGAGCGAGGTAGAGCAAAGCAAAACATCTTGGAAAGATGCCCCAGCTATAGTAAATGAAAACAACATGCTGCTGAACAACGTGCATGGCATGGTTCCATTTTAAAAATGTATATATGTTTATATAGGTTTGTATAAGCAAAGAAGAAAGCCTCAATAAATACAAATTGAGCTGCTGAAAATAGCTATTAGGTGGGCGGATCTGAACATTGTGCAAGGTTTGAACTTGTTATGTGTTCTTTATGTTCTAAAAAAAAAAAATGAAGAAACAAATACAATCAAAGGAACTCAGCAGCTGTCTCCCAATAATAAGTGAAAGGCCTGAACACTCAGGAATTCCAAGCCTTTGGATGCAGGGCTCACCTCCGGCTACCCTTGGTCCTGGAAGGGACATGGGGAACTGAGAGGACAGCATGAAATAAGAAGGGTCAAGGTGGGCTGGCAAGCCACACTTACCTTTCCCAGCAACTCAGGCAGGCCCAGCAATTGCCCGGCGAACACACCGATGCAGATGAAGATGGCAGTCACCTGCCCCAGAGAGCCACGGATCTCCTTGGGCGAGATCTCGTTCAGGTACATGGGGAGTGCACTGAGGGCAATGCCTGTGAAGGAAGCATGGCAACCATGAGAGGACAGTCTTCTCCAAGGGAGGAGTACCGTGGTCAGTGTGAGGGCTGTCATCCTCAAGGGAGACCGGTCAGAGCCCTTCCCTCTTCCACATGCCCTCTCAAGAACAGCAGCGTAGCCACAATGCCACTCTCAGCATTCTGCACGGACTGCCCATGCTCTCACATGCCCTGCATTATTTCATCCTTCAAGTACGCATGGGAGGTAGATTTCATAGAAGGGGAAATAGATGATGATGGTGGTGGTGGTGGTGGTGATAGCGGTGGTGATGGTGATGGTGGTGGCGGTAGTGATGG